>NC_143020.1:65202881-65557881 GCF_055824585.1 Amblyomma mixtum | reverse complement strand
AAGCCTTGCGTTCAAAGGCCAAGGCATCGCGCCAAACGGGTGGTGGCGTTCCTCCCTTCCTTTACGGAGCTTTTCGGGTGTCCACCGAGATGACAGAATTACTGGTCCATTTCCTTTCCTCAAAAACCCTTGCGTTCAAAGGCCAAGGCATCGCACCAAACGGGTGGTGGCGTTCCTCCCTTCCTGCACAGGGCGGTTCGGGTGTCCACCGAGATGACAGAGAATTACTGCGTAATTTCCTTTCCTCAAAAAGCATTGCGTTCAAAGGCCAAGGCATCGCGCCGAACGGGTGGTGCCGTTCCTCCCTTCCTTTACGGTGCGGTTCGGGTGTCCACCGAGATGACAGAATTACTGGTCCATTTCCTTTCCTCAAAAACCCTTGCGTTCAAAGGCCAAGGCATCGCGCCAAACGGGTGGTGGCGTTCCTCCCTTCCTGCACAGTGCGCTTCGGGTGTCCACCGAGATGACAGAGAATTACTGCGTAATTTCCTTTCCTCAAAAAGCATTGCGTTGAAAGGCCAAGGCATCGCGCCGAACGGGTGGTGCCGTTCCTCCCTTCCTTTACGGTGCGGTTCGGGTGTCCACCGAGATGACAGAATTACTGGTCCATTTCCTTTCCTCAAAAAGCCTTGCGTTCAAAGGCCAAGGCATCGCGCCAAACGGGTGGTGGCGTTCCTCCCTTCCTGCACAGTGCGGTTCGGGTGTTCACCGAGATGACAGAGAGAATTACTGCGTAATTTCCTTTCCTCAAAAAGCGTCGCGTTCAAAGGGCAAGGCATCGCGCCGAATGGGTGGTGGCGTTTTGTGGACTGCCTGGCTGCGCTACAACACGCTGTCGTGTTCCACTACTAACGGCGAAGCTTAAACGTCACTAATTAGCAGTTAATTAGTATTTAGTCATTAATCAGTAATTAGTCATTAATTAGTAATTTGTTATTACTTCGTCATCAATTATGTGTGACGTAATCCACTGGTGACGTCACCACTGCCACATAGGCAAAGTGGTGCGGAAAACGCTTTCGCCTCTACGCACTTTAGACAGGTTCGAACGCGCTGCATATGCATTCTTGTCAGGCCTGCGTCTCGTCTTGTCCGTGTACGCTTCGTGTTATGCCCTTAAACATTTCATGCTTACGCTACTCTCGGTGACGGGAGAGGCAGAGATTTTTCAACATCTAGCATTAATTGCATGAAAGTTTTGTGGAAGTACTACCCAAAGTAATATGGGACGCATAAAATCAGTTTCTTTCAAAATACAGTGGAAGTTTATACGGAGGATTTAATTATGCAGTTACTGAATTTTTGCGCGTCCTTCCCGGCTATTTCCTTCTCAGCTCCAGGTGTCTGTTAGGAGTGACTAGAGTATCTGTCCTCGCTTCGGCGAGCGCGGCTTCGGCCGCATATCTGATTTTTTTCAGCAGCGTCCGCTCCGGCGGACGCAGTTGTTGCTGCGACGCGAGTCTTTTCTTGCCTTTTTCTTTTTCTGCTGATCTCTTACCTCTCCTCTATCTGCACGTGGCAGCGGTGGTGGCTTGGCTAGAGCCAGTAGCAGGCCCATGCAATTTCCTTTTCATTCTTCTCTCAGTCACAACAACAACAACAACAACAGGTGTCTGTTGGCTCCCTTCTTTGTCTCCAAGGCATTCATACTTCTCGCCTTAAAAAAAAAAAAGCTATTTTTCTCGATGCCTGCTAAGCGGACCTCTTCGCGCCGCCGCAGATTTGAAACCCAATCGCGGCCACGAAGTGTTTCCCTCAAAAGTGGATTTTTTAAGATGGCCATGTTGGGCGCCTGCCAGAAAGGCTTCGGAGAAAACAGAAATAAAGATAAAAATCAAGATGAAATAAAAAGTGAAGTAAAAAATAAAAAGAAAACAAGAAGTAATACAAAACCAAAAAAAAATAAAAAAAAAATGCCACCGCCGTAGCGTCAGCTAGGATGGATGGATGGATGGATGGATGGATGGATGGATGGATGGATGGATGGATGGATGGATGGATGGATGGATGGATGGATGGATGGATGGATGGATGGATGGATGGATGGATGGATGGATGGATGGATGGATGGATGGATGGATGGATGGATGGATGGATGGATGGATGGATGGATGGATGGATGGATGGATGGATGGATGGATGGATGGATGGATGGATGGATGGATGGATGGATGGATGGATGGATGGATGGATGGATGGATGGATGGATGGATGGATGGATGGATGGATGGATGGATGGATGGATGGATGGATGGATGGATGGATGGATGGATGGATGGATGGATGGATGGATGGATGGATGGATGGATGGATGGATGGATGGATGGATGGATGGATGGATGGATGGATGGATGGATGGATGGATGGATGGATGGATGGATGGATGGATGGATGGATGGATGGATGGATGGATGGATGGATGGATGGATGGATGGATGGATGGATGGATGGATGGATGGATGGATGGATGGATGGATGGATGGATGGATGGATGGATGGATGGATGGATGGATGGATGGATGGATGGATGGATGGATGGATGGATGGATGGATGGATGGATGGATGGATGGATGGATGGATGGATGGATGGATGGATGGATGGATGGATGGATGGATGGATGGATGGATGGATGGATGGATGGATGGATGGATGGATGGATGGATGGATGGATGGATGGATGGATGGATGGATGGATGGATGGATGGATGGATGGATGGATGGATGGATGGATGGATGGATGGATGGATGGATGGATGGATGGATGGATGGATGGATGGATGGATGGATGGATGGATGGATGGATGGATGGATGGATGGATGGATGGATGGATGGATGGATGGATGGATGGATGGATGGATGGATGGATGGATGGATGGATGGATGGATGGATGGATGGATGGATGGATGGATGGATGGATGGATGGATGGATGGATGGATGGATGGATGGATGGATGGATGGATGGATGGATGGATGGATGGATGGATGGATGGATGGATGGATGGATGGATGGATGGATGGATGGATGGATGGATGGATGGATGGATGGATGGATGGATGGATGGATGGATGGATGGATGGATGGATGGATGGATGGATGGATGGATGGATGGATGGATGGATGGATGGATGGATGGATGGATGGATGGATGGATGGATGGATGGATGGATGGATGGATGGATGGATGGATGGATGGATGGATGGATGGATGGATGGATGGATGGATGGATGGATGGATGGATGGATGGATGGATGGATGGATGGATGGATGGATGGATGGATGGATGGATGGATGGATGGATGGATGGATGGATGGATGGATGGATGGATGGATGGATGGATGGATGGATGGATGGATGGATGGATGGATGGATGGATGGATGGATGGATGGATGGATGGATGGATGGATGGATGGATGGATGGATGGATGGATGGATGGATGGATGGATGGATGGATGGATGGATGGATGGATGGATGGATGGATGGATGGATGGATGGATGGATGGATGGATGGATGGATGGATGGATGGATGGATGGATGGATGGATGGATGGATGGATGGATGGATGGATGGATGGATGGATGGATGGATGGATGGATGGATGGATGGATGGATGGATGGATGGATGGATGGATGGATGGATGGATGGATGGATGGATGGATGGATGGATGGATGGATGGATGGATGGATGGATGGATGGATGGATGGATGGATGGATGGATGGATGGATGGATGGATGGATGGATGGATGGATGGATGGATGGATGGATGGATGGATGGATGGATGGATGGATGGATGGATGGATGGATGGATGGATGGATGGATGGATGGATGGATGGATGGATGGATGGATGGATGGATGGATGGATGGATGGATGGATGGATGGATGGATGGATGGATGGATGGATGGATGGATGGATGGATGGATGGATGGATGGATGGATGGATGGATGGATGGATGGATGGATGGATGGATGGATGGATGGATGGATGGATGGATGGATGGATGGATGGATGGATGGATGGATGGATGGATGGATGGATGGATGGATGGATGGATGGATGGATGGATGGATGGATGGATGGATGGATGGATGGATGGATGGATGGATGGATGGATGGATGGATGGATGGATGGATGGATGGATGGATGGATGGATGGATGGATGGATGGATGGATGGATGGATGGATGGATGGATGGATGGATGGATGGATGGATGGATGGATGGATGGATGGATGGATGGATGGATGGATGGATGGATGGATGGATGGATGGATGGATGGATGGATGGATGGATGGATGGATGGATGGATGGATGGATGGATGGATGGATGGATGGATGGATGGATGGATGGATGGATGGATGGATGGATGGATGGATGGATGGATGGATGGATGGATGGATGGATGGATGGATGGATGGATGGATGGATGGATGGATGGATGGATGGATGGATGGATGGATGGATGGATGGATGGATGGATGGATGGATGGATGGATGGATGGATGGATGGATGGATGGATGGATGGATGGATGGATGGATGGATGGATGGATGGATGGATGGATGGATGGATGGATGGATGGATGGATGGATGGATGGATGGATGGATGGATGGATGGATGGATGGATGGATGGATGGATGGATGGATGGATGGATGGATGGATGGATGGATGGATGGATGGATGGATGGATGGATGGATGGATGGATGGATGGATGGATGGATGGATGGATGGATGGATGGATGGATGGATGGATGGATGGATGGATGGATGGATGGATGGATGGATGGATGGATGGATGGATGGATGGATGGATGGATGGATGGATGGATGGATGGATGGATGGATGGATGGATGGATGGATGGATGGATGGATGGATGGATGGATGGATGGATGGATGGATGGATGGATGGATGGATGGATGGATGGATGGATGGATGGATGGATGGATGGATGGATGGATGGATGGATGGATGGATGGATGGATGGATGGATGGATGGATGGATGGATGGATGGATGGATGGATGGATGGATGGATGGATGGATGGATGGATGGATGGATGGATGGATGGATGGATGGATGGATGGATGGATGGATGGATGGATGGATGGATGGATGGATGGATGGATGGATGGATGGATGGATGGATGGATGGATGGATGGATGGATGGATGGATGGATGGATGGATGGATGGATGGATGGATGGATGGATGGATGGATGGATGGATGGATGGATGGATGGATGGATGGATGGATGGATGGATGGATGGATGGATGGATGGATGGATGGATGGATGGATGGATGGATGGATGGATGGATGGATGGATGGATGGATGGATGGATGGATGGATGGATGGATGGATGGATGGATGGATGGATGGATGGATGGATGGATGGATGGATGGATGGATGGATGGATGGATGGATGGATGGATGGATGGATGGATGGATGGATGGATGGATGGATGGATGGATGGATGGATGGATGGATGGATGGATGGATGGATGGATGGATGGATGGATGGATGGATGGATGGATGGATGGATGGATGGATGGATGGATGGATGGATGGATGGATGGATGGATGGATGGATGGATGGATGGATGGATGGATGGATGGATGGATGGATGGATGGATGGATGGATGGATGGATGGATGGATGGATGGATGGATGGATGGATGGATGGATGGATGGATGGATGGATGGATGGATGGATGGATGGATGGATGGATGGATGGATGGATGGATGGATGGATGGATGGATGGATGGATGGATGGATGGATGGATGGATGGATGGATGGATGGATGGATGGATGGATGGATGGATGGATGGATGGATGGATGGATGGATGGATGGATGGATGGATGGATGGATGGATGGATGGATGGATGGATGGATGGATGGATGGATGGATGGATGGATGGATGGATGGATGGATGGATGGATGGATGGATGGATGGATGGATGGATGGATGGATGGATGGATGGATGGATGGATGGATGGATGGATGGATGGATGGATGGATGGATGGATGGATGGATGGATGGATGGATGGATGGATGGATGTGGATGGATGGATGGATGGATGGATGTGGATGGATGTGGATGGATGTGGATGGATGTGGATGGATGATGGATGGATGGATGGATGGATGGATGGATGGATGGATGGATGGATGGATGGATGGATGGATGGATGGATGGATGGATGGATGGATGGATGGATGGATGGATGGATGGATGGATGGGTGGGTTGATGGATGGTGGATGGATGAATGGATGGATGGGTGGATGGGTGGATGGGTGGGTGGGTGGGTGGGTGGGTGGGTGGGTGGATGGATGGATGGATGGATGGATAGGAGCGCCCCCTTTGAAACGGGGTGGTGGCAATTGCCACCATGCTCAGGTTCTCTTTCTTTATATTTTTTGTTTACTGTGTTGGCAATTCTCATTAAGGATCGCCATCATCTTTACCTACGGTTTCCTACAATTCTAACCTTATGCCACATCTCTGCTTTTCAGCCACCAATCCTCCCATCGCTTTTTGCTAACTTCCACTGCAGATTTATTTACATGACCATTGTTATCTTTAAACGCTAGGGCCTCAGGAAGAGTGACTGCGCCTGCATCGACATCCGGATGGATACCGTCACATTTGATTATGAGGTGTTGAATTGTTTTCACAGATCTACCACACACTGCACATGTGTCATCTTCTTCGTTAAATTTCTTTTTGTAGCTGCGCGTTCTAAGACACCCTGACCTAGCTTCAAAAAGTAGGGCACTGCCTCTTGAGTTATCATAGAAAAATTCTTTCCTGATCTGCCTTTTCCAGTATCGATATAGTTCTACACTATGTTTCTTTTCCATTGAATTCATCCAATTTTTAACTTCAGCGTATTTAACCTGTCGTTTAATGCTCTTTCTTTCTCCGTCCTCATGACCTGCATACTTACTGGTTAGTTTTCTAGTTCTTTTCCGCCACTGTGAGTCAACGCTCTTTCTGTATAAATATTTAAATACCTTAGCTGCCCACCTGTTATCGTCCAATTTCCTCAGGCGTTCTTCATATAGTATTTTACTCTTAGCTTCCCGTGCTTCGAACGATGCCCAGCCCATATCCCCTTGTACTGCCTCGTGCCTCGATGCCAGCGCCATCTACCGTCCATGTGATGTATTGCCGCGTGATCATGCTACGTTTCAATGCTTTACGGCGAGCTGGCGCCTACCGCCTTGAGGTTTTACTGCGAAAGCAATACTGCTTTCACTTTTCTGCCATCGATGGAGGTTCATCCTTCGCTCCGGCGCAGCTGCCGAGTGAGGGCGCTCGCTAGACTGGGATAAAACGGGGCTGCGGCTGTGCTCCTCGCAGTGCTGTGCTATGTCGGAGGATGCGCACAAGGCGAGGCTGGAACGGTGTGCCGCGGCCAAGCGACGGCGCCGTGCCGAAGAAACAGACGAAGAAAGGGAACAACGGTTGGCGAAGCAACGTGCGTATGCGCCAGAATGGCGAGCACGCCGGCTTGCTGCGGGTGCATCTACAAGTTCGAGTCAAAAGCCATTTCTTTACGGACCACCAAAGCGTGTTCATCGGAATAAATAAAGCACGTTTACAGTAGACCCATGTTGTGTCCAGAGTGAATTCATACGGGCAACAATATTAGCAGAACCAAGTCGTGACCAGAGTTGCACTATACGGGAAACCATGTCCAACTACCAGCAGAACCAAGCGCAGCCAGGTGTTATTGCTTTCGCAATCAGCCAGGCTTTACCAAGCTAAGCCTTCAGCCAATTTTTTATATTTTTGACCAATTTCGGCCGAAAAAGTTTTTCGGCTCTTTGGAGGGTCATTTTTCCTTACCTCAAGGCGGTAGGTGCCCAGTCGCCATGAGGCATGAAATTGTGATCGGCCGAGTGCTGACTACATGGCCGCCATGTTAACCCTATCCATAAGTAAATATTAGCCAAATTAGACAATATTGGTGTCTAACATGTCCTACTCATCTATCCCGTAACGAATATCCACGAGTTAGATCATGACGTTATTCGTCTTATGATGCCTCATTTATTACTGAGTGGAAAACGATCAAACATACCCAGTGACTAGTTAATTATCACGCCACAAAATCAGTGACGTCGACAATCACCAATTCGATATACTTAAAACGTCATCAATCAATCACCAGTTTGGCTGCTATATCGATCTACTGGGGCCGCCATCTTGAATTCCTCGGACTTGGAATATTTCACGCAGAAGGGAGGTGGTAGCAGACCCCAAGAAATCGAAAAACATTATCAATAACAGCTAACGCTCTCAAAAAACACAAATACTGAGAATTAGAAATAAAAACGGCAAAAAGAAAAACATGGAGGTAGAAAAAGCGGACAGGGAAAAGCTTTCGCATTTCCGCTCTTAGACAGAGTTTAGTGAAAAAATCTCTGCCTCTCCCGTCACCGAGAGTAGCGTAAGCATGAAATGTTTAAGGGCATAACACGAAGCGTACACGGACAAGACGAGACGCAGGCCTGACAAGAATGCATATGCAGCGCGTTCGAACCTGTCTAAAGTGCGTAGAGGCGAAAGCGTTTTCCGCACCACTTTGCCTATGTGGCAGTGGTGACGTCACCAGTGGATTACGTCACACATAATTGATGACGAAGTAATAACAAATTACTAATTACAGACTAAATACTAATTAACTGCTAATTAGTGACGTTTAAGCTTCGCCGTTAGGAGTGGAACACGACAGCGTGTTGTAGCACAGCCAGGCAGTCCACAAAACGCCACCACCCATTCGGCGCGATGCCTTGCCCTTTGAACGCGACGCTTTTTGAGGAAAGGAAATTACGCAGTAATTCTCCGTCATCTCGGTGGACACCCGAACCGCACTGTGCAGGAAGGGAGGAACGCCACCACCCGTTTGGCGCGATGCCTTGGCCTTTGAACGCAAGGGTTTTTGAGGAAAGGAAATGGACCAGTAATTCTGTCATCTTGGTGGACACCCGAACCGCACCGTAAAGGAAGGGAGGAACGGCACCACCCGTTCGGCGCGATGCCTTGGCCTTTGAACGCAATGCTTTTTGAGGAAAGGAAATTACGCAGTAATTCTCTGTCATCTCGGTGGACACCCGAACCGCACTGTGCAGGAAGGGAGGAACGCCACCACCCGTTTGGCGCGATGCCTTGGCCTTTGAACGCAAGGGTTTTTGAGGAAAGGAAATGGACCAGTAATTCTGTCATCTCGGTGGACACCCGAACCGCACCGTAAAGGAAGGGAGGAACGGCACCACCCGTTCGGCGCGATGCCTTGGCCTTTGAACGCAATGCTTTTTGAGGAAAGGAAATTACGCAGTAATTCTCTGTCATCTCGGTGGACACCCGAACCGCACTGTGCAGGAAGGGAGGAACGCCACCATCCGTTTGGCGCGATGCCTTGGCCTTTGAACGCAAGGGTTTTTGAGGAAAGGAAATGGACCAGTAATTCTGTCATCTCGGTGGACACCCGAACCGCTCCGTAAAGGAAGGGAGGAACGCCACCACCCGTTTGGCGCGATGCCTTGGCCTTTGAACGCAAGGCTTTTTGAGGAATGGAAATGGACCAGTAATTCTGTCATCTCGGTGGACACCCGAACCGCACCGTAAAGGAAGGGAGGAACGCCACCACCCGTTCGGCGCGATGCCTTGGCCTTTGAACGCAATGCTTTTTGAGGAAAGGAAATTACGCAGTAATTCTCTGTCATCTCGGTGGACACCCGAACCGCACCGTACAGGAAGGGAGGAACGCCACCACACGTTCGGCGCGAAGCTACCGGCGCTTTTATGCCGGTCCTGTAGGAGGGCTTAGAGAGAGTCAATTCTCGTACGGTGCCCGGATGCTCTCGTTTCAGTGCCCGGATGAGTGGAATTCATTGCCCGGATGTTGGCTCTCGGTCTCGGCGTGACGTCACCACACTGCCGACAACGGGAGAGCTAAAAGCATTTCATGCTTAAAAAAATTCAGGAGCTAGCGTCCAGGGGGAGCCATGAAGCCAGTCATAAAAATCTCTGCCTCTCCCGTAACCGAGAGTAGAGTAAGCATTAAATGTTTACGGGCCTAATGTCATCTCGGTGGACACCCGAACCGCACCGTACAGGCAGGGAGGAACGCCACCACCCGTTCAGCGCGATACCTTGCCATTTGAACGCAACGTTTTTTGAGGAAAGGAAATGGCGCAGTAATTCTCTGCCATCTCGGTGGACACCCGAACCACACCGTAATGGAAGGGAGAAACGCCACCAACCGTTCGGCGCGATGTCTTGCCCTTTGAACGCAGCGCTTCTCCCCCGGGCCCCTGTGCGCCTGCGCGGCTTTGTTTCGATGCGCGAAGCCCCTAAGAGATCACGTATGGCAACAAAGTGTATCGTGGCATTTATGTGCTTTTTGCACGCGTTATTAGAAATCGGAAATTATAATTCCATGCATTATAAAACGCACAGCGGCTGATATCTTGATAAACATTGAGAAGACACTGGCAGCAGTTATTTTTTGTGACTCCTTTGGAGTCCAACCGGCGCTTGCATGCCGGTCGCCTAGGAGGGCTTACAGAGTCTCGTTAAATCTCAAGTCTCGTACGGTGCCCGGATGTTCTCGTTTCAGAGCCCGGATGAGTGGATTTCAGTGCCCGGATGACTGGAATTCAGTGCCCGGATGACGGGATTTCAGTGCCCGGATGAGTGGATTTCAGTGCCCGGATGATGGCTCTCGGTCTCGGCGTGACGTCACCACACTGCCGACAACGAGGGCTAAAAGCATTTCATGCTTAATACTGTAATTATTATAATTATTATGTAACTGCCTCGGTTGCCATGGCAATCACTGGGATACAACGTCCTTGCTATTTAGATCGGCATCTTGGATTCTATCCGAAGAATGAGCATATCTCGGAGCTCGAAACACGACATGTAAAGCCGAAATGATTCTACAGACCGATTGGCCGCTAGGGGGCCGTGTAGTACATACGCACCCCACATCGGCTCCGCACAAAGACAGCGGAATTCGCCAATCGCCAGCATCATCAGCCAAAATTTCACCACCCACGGATCTGCGAATGTGAGCGCTGCACGCCATCAATTTTTGGCCCGCCTTCGCCATTTTTCGGGCACCCACGGCCCTTTCTTCTCTGTGACCTCCCCGCCTGAGCTAGGCCTCCCTCCGCTGGGAGCTAGGCCTACTCCGACGGAGGCTTCCGCCACCAACGCCATCATGGATGTGCAGGTGCAGGGAGAGGTTCTTAACCCCAACGACTACGACCCAAGGGACTGGACGCACATTCTTAGTGTGCCTGCCCGCTCCAAGGACGTCTTTTCAACAACCCGACGCCAGGAGGGCGCAGCCTCTGCTACCGGTATCCTCAAGTCTCCATCCCTTGAAAAGCCAGCGCACCTGCAAGCAACGCGCACAGCTGCGCAGCGTTCGCGGCAGCAGCCACCACTTCCTGCTGCAGATTACAAGATCGTTTTTAGATCACGAGGCGGGCTGCAGCTGGACCTGCTTCCACCCGACAACTACGAGAGGCCATCCTCCAAGCGGCGTCCCAGCTTAAGGAGCCAGCGCGTACCCAAATCAGGGTACACCCGGTCAACAACACCTGCACCGTAAGCACGCCCCTAAAGGATGACGCGCTCGCTCTGGTTCGGGTGAACACCATCACACACCAAGGCAAGGAATTCGCCGTAGCACCTTACATAGCCCCGCCGGACGGAGCAGTACGCGGAGTCATCTCCAATGCTTATTGGAATGAGACCCCGTCAGAGCTCCTGCAAGACCTGCTCACCGGCAACCCAGACGCCCTCATCGTGGACGCCCGCCGAATGGGCTCCACGCGTTCCATCTTAATAACTTTCCGGGCTGGACCTGTCCCACGCGCAGTTCTTTATGGAGGAGCCCTCCACAGATGCACACCGTACCGAGTGCATATAGACGCCTGCACGAATTGCCGCGTCCCAGGTCACCGGGCGGATGTGTGCGTCCATCCAAGGTCTCATAAGTGCCCCCGCTGCGGGCAGTCCCATCCCAAAGAAGATGTGCCCTCATGCACCCCAGCTGCATTCTCTGCGGAGGCCCTCATATGACCGGAACTGGCAACTGTAAGGCACGGGGCCGTACACTAGCGTCCCCGAAGAACGCTCTCTCTCCCCCTTCTTCATCGCGGCTAACGAGCCTTAGTCGGGCGCGCCCGGGCGGCGGCAACCGCCACTGGGGTCCCATACTAGGGACCTCCACCTAGTGTTTGTAAGGATCGGTCCCTTACGGGCTGATCTAAACATACCTCCTGCTCATTCGTAATAAATGTTTTCACCACCTTGCCCGCTGCGATCAACGCAGCACAAGCAACGGACGCAGCTCGACGCCTTCCCGGTCATCGTCTAGAACCAGACGGAATGACAGCACCAACTCCTCGCGTCTCACCTGGGCAGACCGCGTTTCTGGCAAGGCTACCCGTCATCCCCCACCACCCCAGTCCTCCCAGGCAGATCCGAGAGACCAGGAGCTCAAGGCCTTGCGTGAAGAGGTAAGCCGCCTTTCCTCCCTCCTAAGCACCCCCGCCCCCTCCATGCCCCCTAAACCCGCACCCGCTGTCATTAACTCGACCCCATCATCCACAGACACTTCGAGCACCCCTCCCGCAAAGAAACAACGCACCACAGACGCCACACTCCCTCCCGTACCCTCAGAAATACTCTAAATTAGCAGCACTCGAAGCCAAATTTGACCACAAACTAAAAGAGCTAGACGCACGCCTCGAGGCCAGATTCAATCACCTTGCCGCCACCGTTACCGAAAAACTTGAGCAGCGCGTGGACGCTATGCTTACCAAGACGATGGAGCTCTTGGAACATAATCTTAACCATCGCTTCGCCCAACTTCAAACCCCCTCCACTCCCCCTATCCTTCCTCCGCAAGCACAAACCACCTATCCTGAGCCACACATACCAATTGACGCCCGTCTTACTTCCATCCTCAATCCCCCTACTATCCAATATGGCGGGGGGAACACTAATTATCTACCCATTTTAACTTGGAACTGCCGCGGCTTCCGGGCAAAGCGCGCGCCTCTGCAACTTCTCCTTCCCACCATCACACCCACGCCCCACATACTACTTCTACAGGAGACTGCACACCGGGCAACCCTCCCCTGCTACACATCTACACACTCGGATACCACTAACTCACCCAGGGCGTCCACACTCATCCACCGCAGCCTCACCTACAAAACTCATCACATCACGTCTGAGACGCCCTGCGTGATCACAGAACTTATACATCACACACATTCACTTCCTTCTATATTTATAGAAGACATATACCACCCCCCGTCCCTGCCGAAGGCCCCGCTAGAATCACTTCTGCGAAAGCTACACCATTTAGCAGGGAAACATCCCCTACTCATCGGTGGGGACTTCAACAGTCAGCATACTGACTGGGGATACACAACCACGACACATCGAGGTCGCAGGCTCTGGCTGCTCTTGCAGAACCTCCAACTCACTGTGCACAACACGTTTCAGACGCCTACGAGGATTGGCAACAGTGTCAGCATGGACACCAGTCCGGACCTGACGCTGAGCCGCTGTATCCGCGGCGTTACCAGGAACAGAACACAACATACACTGGGCAGTGATCATTACATTATACAAATCACTGTCCCGTACAAAGCACCCCGTCACGCAAATACAACACACAAACTCATTAACTGGGATGCCTTTCGCGCTGTACGCACCGCCCTCCCAGACACTCCCATCGCAGACATCGACGAATGGGTGCAGTCACTCAAGCATGACGTTCACCACAACACGCGAGACATTGAAACTACAACCGAAACACCTACCCTTGACACACGCCTAGCCCTACTCTGGGAGGCTTATCACAGCATCCTAGAACGCTGGAAAGGCAACAAACACAACAGAACGCTTAAGAAGCGGCTGGCCGCGCTGCAGACACAAATCCAACAGCACTCTGAGGAGCTCTGTCGATCCAACTGGGGACAGATATGTGACGGCATCGCCGGAAACCTGTCCAGCAAACGCGCATGGCAACTCCTCCGACACCTCATTGACCCCACGCGCACCAAATCAGCAACACAGCACCACGTGACACGCCTCACACATGAACACATTGACGATCCCGACACCCTTCTAGACACACTTCAAACCATGTACACATCTTCAGGCGGCCCTATACCTATACCGCTCTACACAGGACAAGCGAATCCAACACTCGACACCGACATCACGGAGACGGAAGTCAGAGCGGCCCTCCAGACTCTCCGCGCCAACTCCGCACCTGGTGCAGACCAAATCACAAACTCCATGCTCCGTAATCTGGATGACCAATCGATCACCCACATTACGAAATACTTCAACCAGTGCTGGAGGGAGGGTAACCTCCCGCAGTCCTGGCGCCACGCTAAGGTAATATTCATACCTAAACCCAACAAACCACTTACACTTCAAAACCTTCGCCCTATTTCGCTAACCTCATGCCTTGGGAAGCTCCTAGAGCATGTTGTGTTAGCGAGACTCACAAGTCACATGGCGGACAACAATCTTTACCCGCATAGCATGGTAGGATTTCGCCCTCATCTATCCGCACAGGACGCTATGCTGCAACTCTCACACGACATTTTCGACCCGCTTCTTCCGGGTCACACCAAGGCAGTCTTAGCTTTGGATCTCTCCAAAGCTTTTGATCGCATTGAACATCAGGCGATCATGACTGCTCTATCCCCCTTGAATGTGGGTGCGCGCACGTGTGCCTACATTCAAGCATTCCTCACCGACCGCACAGCTGAGATACACTTCGGCCCTCTGTCTTCCCCCTCCTACACTCTTCAGAGTATCGGCACCCCTCAAGGGTCCGTCCTTTCCCCCTTTCTCTTTAAGATTACCCTCATCCCCCTCGCCCGAAAATTGGCCACTATTCCCCACCTGAAGCACATTCTTTATGCCGACGATATCACCCTGTGGACCACTCACGGCAGTGATGGAGACATAGAGAACACCTTACAGGAAGCAGCCACCCTCACCCAAAATTACGCACGGACCGTCGGACTGTCTTGTTCCCCAGAGAAGTCCGAACTCTTCCTCATCCGGCCTAAGAACCACCGCTGCCCCCGCTCCCCCATTGCCATTGAATTGAATGGCGACCCGGTACCTCAGGTTGGAACCCTCCGTGTATTGGGCCTGCACATCCAGAACGATGGCAAAAACACCACCACCCTCAAGAAACTCAAGCAGGTTGTAGGCGCGATATCGCACCTCATCCACACGGTTTCGGGACGTCATAGAGGCATGAAGGAGCGCGTCCTATGTCGCCTCATTCATGCCTTTGTCCTCAGCCGTGTGCTGTACACTACCCCATACTTACACCTATCCAAACATGACATAAACGCTTTGGGTGCTTTGATTCGCAAGGCATTCAAGGTAGCACTTCACCTTCCCCTCAACACATCCACAGGCAGATTACTAGGCCTGGGCCTCCACAATACGATCGGGGAACTGGTGGAGGCCCACCGACAGGCCCAATACATCAGGCTCACACAAACCTCCACAGGTCGGAATATCCTGGACACCCTCGGAATCAAAATACCGGCCAACGACCCAACCCTCCTCGCCATCCCACGAACCCTTCACCGAGATCTCCTCATCAGGCCGCTCCCGAGGAATATGCACCCGTCCCACCATGAGCAGCGCCGTAGAGCCCGTGCGAAGGCGCTCCATCGAGCGTACGGCCCCCAGCCGGACGCCGTATGGGTGGACGCTGCCTGCACGGGTGATGAAGCGACAGCAGCTGCGGTGGACTCCTCTTCATCCACCCTCCTCACACTACCTCTCCCTCCAGACACGTCCCCACAGGCTGCAGAGGAAGCCGCCATTGCCCTTGCTATAACCCGCACGGAAACCCGGTACATTTTAAGCGATTCGAAAACTGCGATTCTAAATTTTGCCCGAGTCCATGTCCCTGCTTTTGGCATACTGGACTAGCCCGATGCCCCGCAGCGTATGCTGCCGAACTCTCAGAATCAAATTGGATAGCACGCTGCGACGCCGCAGCTCATCAGATGAGCTCGAAGGGGACGTGGCGTCTCTTTCGCAGTATAATCGACCCCTCCCAAACGAGAGGGGAGACGCAAAAGCAGCTCCGGCGGGCTCTGCAAGGGTATCAAGGTACGACGGCGCAACTTGCGGACACTCTGTGTGACAGATATCTTTGTCGTACGGAGGACACGCCTGGGCCTGAGTACATGTACTCTGGCAGGCCTAATGAAACACTTGATGCCCCTTTTGAGTTGCACGACCTTAAGGCGGCCTTAGCAAAAATGCGCCGGGGTACGGCTCCGGGACGGGATCACATAACAGTGAACCTGTTGGCGAACCTACCGGACTCAGACTACCTCCATTTATAAGAATACATCAACCAGATCTGGGACGGGCGTCCACTACCTCCCGAGTGGAAAACGTCACTTGTGACGTTTAACCCTAAAACAGGTAAGGCCGTGAATACGGACAACCTGAGGCCCATATCACTGACCTCATGTGCGGGCAGGCTTATGGAAACGATGGTTCGGGATCGCCTCTCTCCATACCTGGAGAGTAAGGGCTTCTTTGCAGTCACCATGTTCGGGTTTCGCCCCCACATGTCTGCACAGGATGTCCTTCTCCAGCTGAACAGGGATGTAATACGACCCACAACAATGCAACACAATGACAACGCCATCCTCGCCCTTGATCTGAAAGGGGCTTCCGACAATGTTAAACACGGAAGCATCCTGGCCAACTTGAGTTCTACCGATTGTGGGGCTAGGGCCTACGCGTATGTAAGAGATTTCTTGACTAATCGCCAGGCCTTTCTTCGGACTGAGGGCGAGGAATACGGCCTTTACATGATGGGAACACGGGGCACCCCTCAGGGAGCGGTGTTATCACCGCTCCTGTTCAACATAGCTATGATGCGCCTCCCAAGCCAACTGGCCCGGGTGGAAGGCATTCAACACGCGTTATATGCAGATGACATTACAATTTGGACCACTGAGGGGAGCCTTGGGGACATGGAGGCCCGCCTTCAGCAGGCCGCTTCCATAGTCGATGCGTATGCTATTGACTTTGGGCTCCAATGTGCTCCAGCGAAATCAGAGCTTTTGCATGTCAGAGCGAACCCAAAGGATAGGACAGCAATTCAGATCTCTCTGTCAGGAGGTCCTATTAGAGAGGTGGAGGAGCTCCGTATTCTCGGCCTTTTCATTCACCACAGACTCAGACCGGACTCCACCATTCTGAAACTCAAGAGAGTAGGCGAACAGGTAGGGCGCATGATCCGCCGCGTTTCCAACAAGCGGGGCGGTCTGCGGGGCAGGGACGCGCTTCGGCTCGTCTATGCCTTCGTGACTAGCCGGATCCTTTACGCCGTGCCATATCTCCGCACTACTAAGCAAGACGAGGCGCGAATAGACGCCATCATCCGCAAGGCAACTAAGCGAGCCCTGGATCTCCCGGTGGCTACCTCTAATGCCAAACTCAAGGCATTGGGGGTGCTAAACTCCTACCAGGAGCTGCGGGAGGCCCACCTCGTGAACCAATACACGCGGCTCACGCAGTCGGCCCCTGGGCGCCGCCTGCTAAACCGCTTACACATCCAACACGACTGCACTCCAGAGGAGGCGGAGCGTGTCCCAGTACTGTGGCGCCATATGCTCTGGGTCTCCCCGCTCCCCCGTAACATGGACACCGACATGCACGTAAACAGGCGACAAGCGCGGGCTCGGGCTCTTGAGAGACAACACGGCTCCCGACCCGGTGTATATTATGTAGACCTAGCAGGCCCATCGCCCACGGGATTTTACACGGCCGCTGTCGTTCACCAGGAAATGCACGTTGATGGACTCTCTTTTCGAGCCCCGAATTCAATGCGAGCCGAGGAAGTAGCGATAGCGCTTGCTGCCGCCCACGCCAATTCGAGAATCATCATTACGGACTCCCGAAAAGCATGTGATCATTACTTGGCAGGGGAGATCTCCCCCTTAGCTGCTTGTATTCTAAGACGGACTGCCACTGATCCAACACCCAAAAGAATCATTTGGGCTCCTGGCCACCAGGGCTTACGAGGTAATGAGGCCGCCGACGCGGCTGCCCGAGCGCTTACTCACCGGGCTCCTCATCCCAGCTCTTCTGGCTCGGAGACTAACCAGCCGCAGCTGCGATTCAGGGAAATTATAACGCATTATAGCGACATCCACCGCCTTTTCCCAGCCCCTGCAAAGGGGCTGAGTAAGACGGAGGAGCGAACTTTAAGGCGCCTGCAGACAGGTACTCTACTCTGTCCTGCAATCTTAAAGCATTACGATCCTAACACGGATGGGCGATGCCCGCACTGTGGGGAGACCTGTGATATCTTCCACATGGTGTGGGCATGTACTCAAAATCCCCACCTCCCCCCTTCCCCTACCCCTTCCAGAGAGGCATGGGAGACTGCCCTCCTCAACTGCTCCTCGCTTGAGTCCTAAAGGGCTCTGGTGAAACGGGCGAGAGACGGGGCATTGTCATGCGGTGTCCCGGACTCGGGACGCCGACCATGTAGCGGGGCCACTCTGTGGCTCCCAAACTCTATTTCAGTAATTAAAAGTTTTCACCACCACCGCCACCCCCGCCACGCCAAGTGGAGCTGATATGGGTGCCCGCGCACTCCGGGAATCCCGGAAACGAGGCCGCCAACCTTTTAGCCCGAGGTTCTTTAAACCGGGCTCAGGTGGCCTCTGATCGGGGATTCACAAAGGAGCGCATGCACTCATTCAGTGAGCTGACCCAGGCGCAGAGAGCCTTACGCCAGCTCTACCCCCCGCCACACCCCTCCCTAGATAACAAACACGCAACACTCTGGCGCAGACTACAGACACACACACTCCCTTCACCCCTTACCCTAGCCCATTATCATCCCTCCTTCCCCACTCCGGCATGCACTCTATGCCCAGAACCCTTCGCCTCTTCCCTCCACATCATTTCCCTCTGCCCGGCGGACCCTCCCCCGCGGGACCTAGAGAACCTGCAGACCTGGGAGGACTGGGAGACCCTGCTGCGCTCGGAGGACCCGGCCGTGCAGACCATCTCCACCGGCCGTGCTGCCAGTGTTTTGGACCTTCGGAACATAAACACTTGAGTGCAGTGGGGTCGTGCGGGGACCCTGGGGCGTGCCCCGAATTCCTCTGTAAATAAAGTTTTCTCTCTCTCTCTCTCTCTCTACAGACCTCCACTACGGCCTCTTTTCTTTCATTCCCAGCCTCCTCCCTCCCCTCACGACGCGGTTGAGTTGTCCACCGAGAAGCGAGAGACAGCGCTTTTCAACAATTTTAAATCAGCGTGGTCACGCAGCGCAGCCAGTTTTTAAAGCAAAATTTGCCCAATTTTCAAAGCTAATTTGATAGGTTTGCAAACCTTTCCTAAAGCCGCCGCGGTGGCTCAGTGGCTATGGTGCTCGGCTGCTGACCCGAAAGACGCGGGTTCGATCCCGGCCGCGGCGGCTGGAATTTCTTTGGAGGAGAAATTCCAGAGGCCCGTGTACTGTGCGATGTCAGTGCACGTTAAAGAACCCCAGGTGGTCGAAATTTCCGGAGCCCTTCACTACGGCGTCTCTCATAGCCTCAGTCGCTTTGGGACGTTAAACCCCATAAACCAAACCAAACCAAACCAAACCTTTCCTAAAAATCCCGCATACATAACGAAGGAAAATGTGTTGCAATAGTAGCAAACGTTCAATCAAGAATACATGGCAATTTTTCGCGACTCTAGAGTGAAAAACCTAGTGCATATGTTTTTGTCCTGAGCACTGGCGTTTGTCGTGATGAGTGCTGCTTGTCGCCGCGAATAAACGGTCCGTTCTCGAGAATACAAAGCGCGCACGAATTCTCGTTCGAGAGATTTTTCTCGAAGTCATTTCCATAATGTATGAGGTTTCAGTACACGTGAAAACCTCGAAGCAGATTTTATGTATACGTTCCTCGCGAAAGGATTCATGATCATCTTTGCAGGCTATGGAAAACATCACTTTATAAAGTAATTTTACGGTTTGTAATTTGAATGCAACCTATACGACACCTATCCTTCCATTCTGGTTACGCATTGATGCAAGACCGTATATTTCAAGATTCCAGTTGCCTGGAGGGAAGGGAGACTTGAGAGGCCCGTGTACTGTGCGGTGTCAGTGCACGTTAAAGAACCCCAGGAGTGGTCGCACGATGCCTTCTGTTGGACGAAACCAACGAGGCTGTTTCGTGCGAAGCGGCATCTTTCGGGGCTGTGTTGCGCTTACTATTGATTTGCCGGGGTCTGTTTTATGTCTCGAGAATGCACTGCACTGGCCTCGCCCCATCTTTCCTGTTTCTTGCTCACCGTTTTCTCAGATCTATCGCTTCGCCAGGTTGTGTTTACGTCAGGCAGATTTTCGGTCTCTGGTTTGTCTTATTTATTTCTGTTCGACGGAAGACACAAACCTGCAAAATCCGCAGGCCCCGCTCTATTGGCTTTTCCCCAGACCGGCTCTGATTAGCGAAGTGGTCGAAGGGGTGGAGCATTTGAGACACCTGGGGCCTGTTCTGTTTCTTTTTTTTTTGTTTTACTCATTTTTATCTCCGCGTATTCATTGATTTACTTTTTGTGCTACCGATATATTTACGGGACTTCTCAGCGCGTGTGGGTTATGGTTTAAACAGCTGAGGGGAAGCAGACACAAACTCTCCTTCTTTCTTGTGGCCAGCTTCATTTATTCGGTTTTGCTTCATTGTTTGGTTTGCTTTGGTTTATGGGGTTTAATGTCCCAAAGCAACTCAGGCTATGAGAGACGCCGTAGTGAAGGGCTCCGGAAATTTCGACCAACTGGGGTTCTTTAACGTGCACTGACATCGTAAAGTACACGGGCCTCTAGAATTTTGCCTTCATCGAAATTCAGCCGCCGCGGCCGCGATCGATCCCTCGTCTTTCGGGTCTGCAGCCGAGCACCATAACCGCTGAGCCACCGCGGCGGCACATTTTTTTGCGAATTATGCGATGTATGAACGGAGTGGATTGCAAGAGAAGGCAAGCGTAGCAGGCGGCGGCAGAAAGTTAAGTGGGCGGATGAGATTAACAGGTTGGAGCGGAGACGGTGGCCGCAGGCTGGCAAAGGACGGGGTTAATTTTAGAGACATGGGAGAGGCCTTTGCCCTGCAGTGGGCGTAGTCAGGGGGCTGGTGATAATGATGATGATTCTAGGTCAAATAGCTAAGGGACAACGGACATAAACTTTCCTTCTTTCTTGGGTTGAACTTCATTCGTCCTCTTTTTCTTCATTGTTTGTATTTCGCGAATTATGCGATTAACACTTTTCCGTCCTATCTTTCAGCGCCTTTTTCTGTGCATTCAGTTGTGTGTTCATATTTTTCGTAAACAAAATTCTACACCATCCTCACAACTAGCCCACTTACGATTGTTGTAGAACACTGAAAGAGTAGTTGACAAAAAAAAATTCAGTACTGTCAATGCGCCAGTAATGATTGGTCGATATCCGTATCTAGGCATAAGAACGCGAACACACTAGCCCTCGAAACACCGAACTGTCTAGGGCTAAAGCTTGCATGATGATTTGGAAATTTTTGCTTAGTGGAGAAATCTGTAGAAGTGTAGCTGACCGGAATACATTCATGTCTTTGGGGATGCTGCATACGTCATGTACTTTATATGTTTTTGTAACAGAACTACGTCGACCTACTTCATGAGTTTTCCTAATAAGTAAGAGTGGCCCACGAAGTGGGGACCTTTGTGGCCCTACAGATCCCGTAGACTCCATCCAATGCATTTTGAGAGCATGCTTCGTGGCTTAAATGGAGGGATAGACAATAGGCAACAGTCGGACCGACAAACCGACCGTATGAATGAATGATTATCCGACCGAACGACCGACCGACCGAGGGACGGACCGCTGGAATGAGTAATAAAATGACGATTCATATTAAAAAAAATGGATGCAGTTTAGCTCTCGTTAACCCTAGTTGAATTGCGAAAGCAACTGAGCGCGTTGTCTCATCCTCGCTTCGTTCTTTCGCTGTTGCCTCTCTTTCGCGCTCTACATAACGACTAGAATCCACTTACGCTAAGCGTATATATCTATACCCCCCGCGAGACACCATTTGTCCCTTTATCCCAGCGGAGCACATTCGGTGGAGCGAGCGGCGACGGCGGCGCCATCTGTTGGTGCGCGGCTGCGGCGTTGCCAGGCAACGGCGGCTCAAGGTCGTTCGTGGGCCATGGCATACGCTGAAGTGCGACCACGCGACGAGTCGAGCTTACTGGCGTGCAATGTTGCTTTCGCAACAATAAATGTCTGCTTAATTTGTTCATCCATCGGAAAACCATGATACAGCTTATCATGCTGCGTGGCTCGATCGGTAAGTGTTACGCAAAACGTCAGGCTTTCATTTCTTTCTTCTAGCCACGCAGGGACTACATAACGCTGGCGAGACCCTGCCTCGACTTGCCCTATCCAATCCCTTCGCTTTCCCCTCCCCCTTTCCCCCTCGCTTACCCACAACCATTAAGCGTGTCCAGCTGTGTCAGCTACAGTCTCCGCTTACGAGGAAATGATCGACTACCTATCTAACCGGGCACTTTTATTTCTACGTGCGCGGCGTTTTGCCATTTTGCTGCTCGTCGCGTTCTTCGGAACCAGCCCCCCCCCCCCCGGAAAGCTATCCACCCCCCCTCTCCGCCCCCCGCCCTAGAAGTATGCGCACTCCTGGCTTGCTTAATGGCAGCGAAGAAAATGAGAAAGACGAATAGAGGACGCAAATAGGATAGAATAAGGTTTCCATTTCCTAGAAATGACTGACGAGGAAACATTGTGGTGATCATTCGCCGATCTTTTTTTTCCTTCCCTGCCTAGAGTGTAATAGAAATCGACGTATGGCAGTACCCGTGCAATTAGACCCTATGGTTGATATCGATCGCATTGCTCGCGCTTTTCAAATTCATCCCTACTCTGTTATAGAACACACGTAAGGGACGACGAGGCATGTGAATAGGGAACGCCGAGTATTACTGAACTATGAGCCTCAGGTAACCCTTTAGAGCCCCTCTGCAACTAAGACATAATAGACGCACTGCAGCGATGCAGGGACGCGGAAAAATTTGAAGTAGATGAAAGCTCGATAATAGTAGTAGTAGTAGACTGCCAAGGGGCTGAGTAATCCGGAGGTGGTGGTGGTGGTGAACAACATTTATATACAGATACACTTAAAGAGGTTGTGTACGAGCTGGCCCATAGGGGGCCAGCCCTTACAAGTACTAGGTGGAGGTCCCTAGTTTGGGACACCAGTGGCGTCGGCCGCGACCCGGGCTCGCGCGACCAGGGCCCGTTGGGCCTGCAGGTCAGAGCAGCCGAGCAGGGTCGCCTCCCAGTCCTCCCGGGTTGGGTTGGAGTGAGGGGGATACCATTGTTGGAGGGGCAGGCCCACACCATGTGGTATATGTCCGAAGACTTCTCCGCACAGTGCGAACAGCTGCCCGAGAAAGAAGGGTCGAAGTGTTTCAGAGCTGCCGGGCACAGCAAAGTAAAAGTATACAGGCGGAGCGGAAGCCGCTCCTCCGCCTTTGAGAGACCTTTACACGGGCAGGGATAAAGACCGTGGCCAGATTGATAGAGTATAACAATATTTTTGAAGGTGTAAGCTGGAATAAATTCGAGTTCCTCATCGTCGAGGTCGGAGGGGAATGTCCGGTGAGAGAGCGCGCGGGCGGCGGCGTCAGCTCCCTCATTTCCCTCAAGGTCCATGTGAGCAGGAGCCGGAACGATACGCCGGTGAGCGGGGTCCCCGGTGTAGACGCTGTTTTAGAGTATGCGGTAGGCTAGGTACGGTACCCAGCCCTGATCGACGTTCCGACAGGCTCCTCGCGAGTCGGAAATAATTGTTTTTGAAGTCGGATCAGATGCAGCGAACGCAATGGCGACCTCCTCCGCGTGTGTTATGTCACGGGCTCGGAAAGCAAGGCCGTTCACTTATTTGGATTGGTGAAGGACTGCGTCCCTGTACCATCCCGCCATGGTGGGGGCCGGAGGCATCAACGTAGCATACGCCGTGTTTCGATCCATAGTGGTGGGCCAGGGCTTCCGCCCGCGCCAGGTGGCGGCCATTTAGTCCTCACGGTTAATGTTCACGGGAAGAGGGCGCACGTGTAGGGCGCATCTCCACTGGGCGCGCTTAAAACCGGCAGAGTGGAAAGGGTACAGACGCCGTTGGCCCAGGCCCCACAGCAAGCGGCGCAGGCGAACGCTCCTCGCGTGGACGATAACACAGCTATGGAAGTGGAGAAAGTGGAGAATCGGGGGACGGTCAAAAGGCCACCTCCGGCAGATGAGGGAGCTCAGGCAAAGAGAGTAGCAGAAACTTCGGCGGCGGACACGCCGCAGCCAGTTTTTAAAGTCACTTGTCTTAAGAGGGACATGCTTACCCTTGCAGAGAGAGTAGGAAAACTGGAAGAAAGACAGGATAGGTTGGAAGGCCGGGTCGACAGGATAGAAGCTAGACTAGGCAACATTGAGCAGCGTCTTGACGCCTTCACCAATGACATGCGGGGTTTCCAGACCCAGGTAATGGACATGTTTAAACAGCTAAATGCTATGCTAGAGGTTAGATTGCCTCCCGTAGTCGGCCAAGCGCCGATGTTATTGAACCTAGGGCCTCACCATGGCCCCACGCCAGCAAATTGAGGTTTGGCAGTGGAACTGCAGGGGCTTCCGTCGCAAGTGGGGGAACCTGCAGTTGCACATACAAAATCTGGATAGTAAGCCGGACATTATAGCTTTGCAGGAGGCTAGCGGCTCGGTGAAATTACCGGGATTTAAGACATTTACACCACCAGAGATTGATCAAGGGGGCGTATCGAGCGTCTTGACGGCCGTGTTAGTCCATCGCAACACCACAGTGATTCAGCATACCATAGATAGCAGCAGGGGGGAATACGTCCTGCTGGAGATTTTGCCCAAAAGAAAGGACGATAAGAGTCTATTTGTTCTTAATGTATGCTCTTCTCCAAAAGATAAGGGGGTGGGCTTGCCAGACCTTCTGATAAAGACGCAACGGCTAGCGGCTAGGTCTCAACTCATCACGGTGGGAGATTTCAATGCGCCTCATCCGGAGTGGGGCTACATCCGAGCCAGCCCGAAGGGAAATAAGCTTTGGCAGGTTGCCCAGGACCTGCGATGGACGATCTTGAACAACCCGCTCGATCATACCAGGATAGGTAACAGCGTGAGCATAGACACCTCTCCAGACCTCACATTTGTGAATGGTATAAGGGATGCAAAGTGGGTAAACACGGGACAGCCACTGGGAAGTGATCACTATATCCTTTCCACGATATTTAGTGCTGCTAAGCACAAAGACACTGTGGAAGGAACTCGAGTGACGGACTGGGACCGATTTCGGCAATACAGGAATGACACAGTGAACGGGGAAATCGAGGACTTAGGAGCCTGGATTGACACACTCAAGCTGGCCGTGAAGAGTACCACAGAAGAGGTTCCGACGGAGGAGGAGGGCTTTACGGCTGACTCTAGATTGTTACACATGTGGGAAGCACATGCGAGTCTCCTTCGGAGGTGGAGGAAACAAAGGCATAATGGTGTCCTCCGTAGGAAGATGGCCAAGCTAGAACGAGAAATCGAAACCTACACATTGGAGTTGCAGTGCAAACAGTGGGGGCAGATTTGTGACCGGATGAATGGGTAATTCGGATGCAAAAAACATGGCAGTTGTTGAGGCACCTTTTAGACCCGGCGGCAACCAAATCTGCGCAGAAGGGGGAAATGGCTAGGTTAGTGCATCGGTATCAAGGCACGATTGGGGAATTTATACATGAACTCCGAAGTCGTTACATAAACAGAGAGGCGGGCGGTTGCTTGCCGGATTACTCGGGAGAGGAAAACCTTGAATTGGATGCAGACTTTACGGTGGCAGAGGTGGAGTTTGCAATGGGCCAGCTTCGTACCACGTCAGCAGCGGGTCCGGACGGGGTTACTAATAAAATGCTGAGGAACCTGGATTTCAAGTCAGTGGGGGCACTCACGAATTTGATGAATAAATTTTGGGCGGCCGGGGAGATCACGCCAGAGAGGAAGCATGCTAGGATTACATTTATTCCTAAAGCAGGGAAGAAGCTCTGCATTGAGAATCTGCGTCCCATCTCGCTAACGTCGTGCTTGGCCAAATTGATGGAGCATGTAGTCCTGAACAGGCTTCAGGGTTATGTAGAGGACAATGAGTTGATCCCTGAAACAATGATTGGCTTCAGGGCTAATTTATCGACGCAGGACGTCATGTTACAGCTTAAAAAAAGACGTGGTTGATCCTGGGTACGGCACGGGCACCAAGGCTATCTTGGGGCTCGACCTCACTAAGGCCTTTGACAATGTTACCCATGAGGCAATATTGAGGAACCTATCGTACATAGGACCGGGGGGTAGAACCTTCCGGTACATCAGATTGTTTCTGGAGGGTAGGACTGCGGAGATTGTAGTCGGAGAAATGAAATCGGATCCCTTCCCATTGGGGGGCAGGGGGACACAGCAAGGGTCGGTATTATCGCCCTTCCTATTTAATCTCGCCTTGATCAAGATACCACCCAGGCTGCAAGGGATATCGGGACTTAAACATACATTTTATGCGCATGACATTACTCTATGGGTAACAAGAGGCAGTGACGCAAAATTGGAAGAAACTCTACAACAGGCGGTGGATATTGTGGAGGAAGCAGGACTCTCGTGCTCTCAGCCCAAGTCCGAGCTTTTTGTGCTGAGGGATAAACCAAGAGGGATACATGCGAGGCACTATATGCCGCCACCACCTTTAGAGGTGAAAGTGGGGGGAGTACCGGTCGCTGAGGTCCAAACGATCAGGATCCTGGGTATGTATCTGCAGACTAACAGGAAGAATAGCGAGTCCTTGCAAAGGCTTAAAAATACGGTCAATGCTACCGTGCGGCTAATCAGGAGAATCGCCAATCGTAAGAGAGGTGTTAAGGAAAAAGACTTGTGTAAGCTAGTGCAGGCATTTGTGCTCAGTAGAATAGTGTATGCGACGCCTTATTTGAAGTTGGACGCGGCGGAAAAAGGAAAGGTGGAGGCTATGATTAGGCAGGCGTATAAAGCGGCCCTTGGGTTGCCTCAGAATGCGTCTACCGAAAGGCTGCTGGGATTAGGGGTGCACAACACCCTAGAAGAACTACGGGAGGCGCACTTGGTGATGCAGCTCGGTAGGCTTTCAAAAACAAAAGCAGGAAGGGACATATTGGAAAGGATCGGCATTGGGTTGACGTTCCAGCCGGTGACACGAAAATTCAGATGAGGCGGGAAAATGCACAAGGGCTTGTACATAAAACCTTTGCCCAAGAACATGCATCCAATACATCACGAGGACTGCAGGAAGGCAAGAGCCAAAGCTTTACATGCTAAGTACGGGAAGTACAACGGGGCAGTCTATGTAGATGTCGCCGAGTATAAGGACAAGGATGCATTTGCAATTGCGGTGGTGGACGGGCGGGGACGCTTGATCGCCTCTGGATCAGTCAAAACCCGCTCCCCAGAAACTGCAGAGGAAGCGGCGATAGCACTAGCTATGACTAGTAGTAATGCTGACCTGATCTTCAGCGATTCAAAAACAGCCATCCGAAATTTGGCGAGGGGCAGAATATCTGTCACAGCGGCGCGGTTGCTGAATCGGGCCACGGAGCGAGGGATTACGGAGGCGGAAATTGTCTGGGTACCTGCACACTCTGGGAACCCTGGGAACGAGACGGCTCACATCAATGCTCGAGGTTTCGTCAGCCGAGTAGGTGAGCCGGACGTCCCGGGAAGGTCCACGAGAGATGGGCTGGTATCCTTTCATGACATTACTAATCATTTCAGACTTGAGCGGAGGATTTACCCACCCCCGGACAAGCAATTGGTGAAGGCGCAGGAATGCGTCTGGCGACGATTGCAGACTAGATGTTTCTTCAACCCATACGTGTTGAGCAAAATCTACCCGGACATTCAGCCGGAGTGCAAATGGTGTCACGAATTGGCAACCTATGACCACGTATTATGGAGCTGTAGCATAGCACCGCCACCGGCGGACATTATGCGTGATCCTTCCCTCGAGCAGTGGGAGGCCGTGTTGGCCAGCTCAGACCCGGTCGTCCAGACCAGGGCCGTGGAGTGGGCCACCCAGGTTGCCGTCGGCCATGGGTTGATGGCCATCTAACACGGAATCGTCCACACATGCTCTCTGATGAAAATAAAGTTTTTCCATCCATCCATGGGATGGAATACGCACGCGCTCTTCCATGAGAGTGGTGTGTTGGATGTGTAGTCGGGCAAGGAGGCGGCGACCCGACGATGTCTTCGAGAGACGTGTGTGTTGGTTGGTCAAGTGGGCTTCCCGGAGCTCCCGAAATGTGTTCACCATGCCCAGTCCCAGGAGGCGCTTGTTGGAGGGTGTTCAGTGGGAGGTCCAGAGCCCACTTAATAATTTTGCGGAGGATGACTTCGAGTGAATCCTCGTCTTGTTTCCGCAGGTGGAGGTATGGAGTCGAATATAGAATTCGACTGCTTAAAAATGCATGCGCCAGCCGCAAGGCGTCCTTACATCGTAACCCCCCGCGCTTGTTAGAAACCCGGCGAACCAAGCGGCCCACCTGGTCCCCCACCTGACGCAGTTTGGCCAATGTTGTTTCTGACCGTCTGTCTCGATGTTTAAAGACCCCAGTACCCGGACTTCAGCATTTTCAGGGATTGGACCTGTCTCAAGAGAGAATAAAATTTTGGGTGTGTACTTTGGTGAGGGGCGTATGTGCACAAATTCAGACTTTTGGGTGGAGTATTGGAGGCTGCAGCGGCGAGCATAACGGTCCACTATGGTCGCCGCCTCCTGCAGGTTGGCCTCAATGTCTCCGAGGGAACCCTGTGTGGCCCACAGGGTGATGTCATCGGCGTACAGCGCATCCTGCACACCGGCGACAGAGCCCAGCTGGGCTGGTAGGTGCATCATAGCCAGATTGAATCACAGGAGATAGAGCACCGCGCCGTGTGGTGTACCCCTTGTTCCTAAGTGAAAAGGGCCATGTTCCTTATCCTGGATTCGAATGTAAGATTGTCTGTCAGTTAAAAATTGCCGAATATATTGAAAGGCGTTTCTGCCGCAGTTAGTTTGAGAAAGATGGGTGAGAATGATCTCGTGGGTAACATTGTCGAATACTCCCTTCAAATCGAAGGCGAGTACAACCTTGTCATTGTGAGGGCATTCGACGGGGTCGAGAACAGTCCGATTGAGTTGTAGCAGGACAATTTTCTTTCACCTGCTCTATGCTAAAGCCCGCTCGTTCGAAGACCGTTTCGGTTTTGCTGTTCGGGCCTTATTAAAACATACAGGCCCACTCTATAGACAACGAAAATTGACTGTTCTTGCGCCCGATTTCGCTCCCGGGATTCTTCATCGTTTTCCATTGGTTGCTGGGAACCAGCTGTGAGGCTTAATGTTATTTATTGCTTGCTTTTGGCTTAGCTTCTCGAAAAGACTGCGGTCTACTCCTTCTCGCTGGTGATAATGCTGCCACTTGTCGTTTCTCTACTGTCTTTTATTTCTCGTGCGCCAGGAAGACACTACAGCTGATGCCCTAAGAGAGCCGTGACAAGTAGAAGCGAGTAGCTTAAGAAGCGAATTGCAACGAAGCGCAATGGCCAAAGTATAATAAGGAGCTCGCTATAGTCTCATGTTCGCAGGGAATTCAAGGCCACAATCAGTGTTAACGCATTTGATGCAGTCCAGTATGTTAAAAATTCAGGGGGCACTTTGACTGTCTAAAGTGCGTAGAGGCGAAAGCGTTTCCGCACAACTTTCGCTGCTTCTGTGGCACTGGTGGCGTCACATATAATTGAGTACTAATTACTAAGTGATGATACATCACTAATTAATGATTAATTACTGATTAATGCATGAATGCTAATTAACTGCTAATTAATGACGCTTAAGCATCGCCTTTAGGACTAGAACGCGACACCGTGTTGTAGCGCTGCCAGGGAGTCCACAGAACGCCACCACCTGTTCGGGGCGATGCCTTCGGCTATGCGGAGTGGGCAACACAGGTCACCAACATACAGAAACAACACACGCAAACACTTCACACCACCGACGAGATCCCCGCAGTGGACAATCACCTCCTGCATCTGTGGGAGGCGCGCCGGAGCTTAACAAAACGATGGAAGAAACACAAGACGAATCGCAAGCTTAGAGCTCGTATTGCACAACTTACGGAGCAGGCTGCGGCATATGCCGCCCAGCTCACAGACACCAATTGGATAGAACGCTGCAACTCGGCAGCGCGTCAGATGAGCTCGAAGGGGACTTGGCGTCTCTTGCGCAGCGTCATCGACCCTTCTCAAACGAAAGGGGAGACGCAAAAACAGCTCCGGCGGGCTCTGCACGGGTACCAAGGTACGACGGCGCAACTTGCGGACACTTTGTGCGACAGGTATCTCTGCCGCACAAACGACCCGGTTGGGCCCGAGTACACGTACTCCGGCAAGCCAAATCAGGATTTAGACGCCCCTTTTGAGTTGCATGACCTTAAGGCGGCCCTGGCTAAAATGCGCCGAGGTGGGGCACCGGGTCGGGATCGCATAACAGTGAAACTGTTGGCGAACCTCTCCGACTGTGCATATCTCCATTTGCTACAATACATAAATCAGATCTGGGATGGGTGTCCGCTCCCACTCGAATGGAAAACATCCCTTGTAACGTTCATCCCCAAAGCAGGTAAAGCCGTGACTACGGACAACTTGAGACCCATCTCATTAACCTCGTGTGTGGGAAAGCTCATGGAGACGATGGTTCGGGATCGCCTCTCTCCATACATGGAGGGTAAGGGCCTCTTTGCAGACACTATGTTCGGGTTCCGCCCGCACATGTCTGCACAGGATGTCCTACTCCAACTACACAGGGACATAATACGACCCACAGCCATGCAACAAAACGACAAGGCCATTCTCGCCCTCGATCTTAAGGGGGCGTTTGACAATGTTAAACATGCCACCATACTCTCTAACTTGAACACCACTAACTGCGGGGCGAAGGTCTTCGCCTATGTCAGAGACTTCCTCTTTGCGCGTCAGGCACTCCTCCGGATCGAGGACGAGGAGTACGGCCCGTACTCTATGGGTACACGAGGTACACCACATGGGGCGGTGTTATCACCGCTCCTTTTCAACATCGCCATGATGCACCTGCCCGGCCGACTGGCTCAGGTAGATGGCATAAAACACGCACTCTACGCAGACGACATTACAATCTGGACCACCGAGGGGAGCCTTGGGGAGATAGAGGACCGCCTTCAGCAGGCCGCCACCATAGTCGAAGCATATGCTGCCGACTGTGGTCTCCAATGTGCTCCCGCCAAATCAGAGCTTCTACACGTCAGGACAAACCACAAGGACAACACGTCTCTACACATATCTCTGTCAGGCGGTCCCATCAGAGAAGTGGCGGAGCTCCGGATCCTGGGTCTGTTCATCAATAACAAACTTAGGCCGGACTCTACTATAGCGAAACTCAAGAGCATAGGTGAACAGGTAGGGCGCATGATCCGCCGTGTTTCCAACAAGCGGGGTGGTCTGCGGGGCAGGGACGCGCTACGGCTCGCCTATGCCTTCGTGACCAGCCGGATCCTCTACGCCGTGCCGTACCTACGCACCACCAAACAACAAGACGAGCGCATTGACGCCATCATCAGGAAGGCAACAAAGCGAGCACTGGACCTTCCGGTGGCTACCTCCAACGCCAAACTGAAGGCGTTGGGAGTGGTAAACTCCTATCAGGAGTTGCGGGAGGCCCACCTCGTGAACCAATATACGCGGCTATCGCAGACGGTGCCTGGGCGCCGCCTGCTAAACCGCTTACACATCCAACACACATGCATACCAGAGGGGACGGAGAACATCCCGGTGCTGTGGCGCCACATGCTCTTGGTCGCTCCGCTCCCGCGTAACATGGACATGGCTTCACATGAAGGCAGACGACAAGCGCGGGTTCGCACGCTTGAGAGGCATTATGGGTATAAAGAGGGCGTCTATTACGTGGACATCACAGGGCCGTCGCCCGCAGGATTCTTCACGGCTGCCGTAGTCCACCGGGGAATGAATGTCGATGGGCTATCTTTTCGGGCCCCAAATTCAACACGAGCGGAGGAAGTCGCAATAGCTCTCGCTGCCGCCGATCCAAAATCGAAAACGGTTATTACAGACTCTCGCCGGGCCTGTGAACATTATCTTGCAGGCGAAATATCACCTCTGGCCTCGCAAATTCTAAGACGCGCTCTCGCCGATCCAACTCGCACAAAAGTGATCTGGGCTCCTGGCCACCAGGGTCTACGAGGCAATGAGGCCGCTGATGCGGCCGCCCGAGCGTTCACACACCGGGCTCCTCATCCTAGCTCTCATGGCTCAGAAGCTCATAAACCGCTTCTGCGGTTCCGCGAAATCCTAATTTATTATTGCGACAGCCACCGTCTCTACCCGGCACCTGCCAAGGGGCTGAGTAAGGCGGAGGAGCGAACTCTGCGGCGCCTGCAGACAGGAACCCTTCTCTGTCCTGCAATAGCAAAACACTTCGATCCGAACACAGATGGGTGCTGCCCGCACTGTGGAGAGATCTGCGATATCTTTCACATGGTGTGGGCATGTACTCAGAATCCTCACCTTCCCCCCTCCCCCACCCCCACCCGAGAGGCATGGGAGACTGCCCTCCTCAACTGCTCCACACTGGAGTCCCAAAGGGCTCTGGTCAAGCGGGCGCGAGACGGGGCCTCGTCATGCGGTGTCCCGGACTAAGGATACCGACCATGCAGCAGGGTTATTTATTTTTTTTAACCCTCAAGCTCTCTTGATTAAAGTTTTTCACCACCACCACCCTTTGAACGCAACGCTTTTTGAGGAAAGGAAATGGCGCTGTAATTCTCTGTCATCTCGGTGCACACCTGAACCGCACCGTAGAGGAAGGGAGGAAGTGGGAGTGAAAGAAGACAAAGAGGGCCCGTAATGAAGAAAATGAAAATTGTTTGGTTTGGTTTGGTTTGGTTTATGGGGTTTAAGGTCCCAAAGCGACTAAGGCTATGAGAGACGCCGTAGTGGAGGGCTCCGGAAATTTCGACCACCTGGGGTTCTTTAACGTGCACTGACATCGCACAGTACACGGGCCTCGAATTTCTCCAAATTGTACTTGAGGAAATGAAATCACGCAGTAACTGTCTCACATAGGTGGACACCCGTCAAAATTCAGGGGGCACTTTTTTGACCTAGTGTGCTCACTGACGTGTGGTTAAGATGTTAAGCTTCGCCTCTAAGAGTGGAACGCGACAGCGTCTTGCAACGATGCTAGGTAGTCCACAGAACGCCATCGCCCATTCGGTTCTACGCCTCGCTCGACGGTAAATTGGGTTTTGAGGAAATGAAATTTATCTTTCTCTCATATCTCGGTGGACACCGAAACCTCGCCGGAAGAAAAGGGAGGAGGATGAGAGTGAGCGAAGACACCGTGTTCACTAGACGCGCCTTTGTTCATTCCAAACCATCCAGCTGGCATGGCGAAGTGGATGGCATGCTCGTCTCGCACGCCGAAGGCCGGGGTTCGATTCCCGAGCTCGACCAATTTCCTACTCCTTTTTATTTATTTATATGGCCTGACTAGAAAAGTTAATAAGGCTAATTGGGTAATTAAGCAATTAACTAAGCTCAGTCCCACTTACTTGGAGCGTCAATATACGATCCCTTCAATTGGTTGCATGGTTACTAGCCAAAGCTTGAAATTCGCGCGCTGTGACGTCACGACCGTTTCGACCAATTGAAAAGCGTGACATTTCTGTCGACAACTGCTGCTTACAACGATGAGACATTAAAGGCTTTCGCCTTAAAATTACTTTCTTAAAACCGGTTTCCCTGCTCCCTTCGCTCGCCGAAATCAGTGCGGAGCTAAAGCTTAATTATAGCAGCGATCAGCTCGTAAGGCCTTGACTTCTCGAGCCTGTTGGCAAATTGCACCGATCAGTCTGTGAATAGCGAACATACCTGTTTGTTCAATTCTCCCAATTAATGCTACAAGTTTTTATGACAATACCCTTACGTCGCAACCCCCGCGCAACCCAAGTCAGAGCAAGCACGAGGAGGATTACATGTTACATGCTTCTAGGTAGTCCAGGAGTACGCAGGGTGGGCCCGAAATCAGTAGTAAAGCGCCGTGCAAACCGCACAAAGCGTACGCGGTGTGCAGTGGTAATAACAACACACCGGCTCCCGAACTTCGTATCCTCCTCCTCCTGACCAACATGTCCTCCGTCCTGCACGCCGGCCGTCGTCATGCGGGCGCGCAGCGCCATTCCCCTCTCTGATACCCAGGGTGTAGCCTACACGGGTGTCTCCTTCGTGGCTCCTCGAGGTTCCTGCGGCTACGCCCTGTACCATCCCCACCTCCCCGCTCCTGAATCCCCCCCCCTCCCCAGCGGGCCCCTATCTACGCCCTCCGGACGCATTGTTCCTCGAGGTCTTCGTCATTGCGCATGTCCTCCAGTCATTTTTCCTCCTTCCCTCTCTCTCAGAGTGCAATGTCTATTCGTACTCTCAAGCCGCTATACACCACATACAGACGCACCCTAACACCATTTCTCCAACAGGAGGTCGAACGAGCGGTCTCCGCACTGCAGCCTTCCATCGTTTTCCTCCGCTGGGTCCCTGGGCATTCAGGGATTGACGGCAATGAGCTGGCCCACCAGCTCACCCGCGACACACTTTTCTGGGCACCGTTGATCACCTGGCCCAATCCTTCGGAGGACGGTGGGAGAGACACCCTTCGCCGCCCTATAAACGAGGTCTACCTCGAGCTCCGCCTCGACAAACGCCTTTACCCTCCCCTCATCCATCACTCAAGGTGCCGGAATCTCGCCTTCTTCGGCACATCCAAATGAATGCAGTTATCTCCCCGTCCCGCCTCTTTCTCTATCGCTATCGATCGGACGTACCCTTCCTGTCCCAACTGCCCCTGCATCTATGCGGACGTGGCCCATTGCCTCTTCTATTGCACGGCTGCTCAACAGTTGTGTTCCTACCCCCCTTCTCTATCCATCCCCACCTGGCTCGACTAGCTTGGCGCTGAAGCTGATGAATAACAGCGACTTCTGGTTGCCCAGGCGGTCGACATGTTCGGCCTGTAAATAAGGGTCGAATGAAGGTCTTCTACTACTACTAATAACACAGCTACAAGCGGTATTTGGAGTGGAGCTGGCTTTCGGTGCGTGGCTAGTTCCTTTAATAGATTAGTCTTTTTTAAGTAGTTATTTATCCAGTCTTGAGAAAAAGCGTAAAAATGCACTCATGCTTTTATGTTTCACATGTACATATTCTCGCGTATGAATGCAGATGAAAGCAATATTAAGCACGTAAAAGCTTTTGAAAGGCAAAGAATGCGGGCGTATAATTTTAGTGCCCTTTCAAAAACTGAAATGATATATTTAGCCAAGGAGCAGGTGCAGTTTTGCATCCAGCCTACGAAAAGATAGTTCAGGAAATTGAGGTCCGAAACAAGTAAAGGTGAACAAGGCATTGTATCAAGGAAGCACGCTGTTCTCTGAAATAAATGTCGGAATGCGTGCTTTACAGTGATTTTCTTCTTTTTTTTCTCCCTCTTGCCCGCTGTTATGGAGCACAGCGGCAAGTGGAACCAGTCTGCTTAGATCTTCTGTCTTCAATCCGATCACGGGAGGCCTCTCCTCAAGAAATGAGGTGGAAATAGCACAAAAAGGCGATATTGGTTTGTTGCAAGGGTCCGCGACATTGTTTAAAAAGGAAAAAGAAAACGCTGAGGACATCTCATGTCTCGAAACGAACGACAAAGTTCTCCGAAGGCTCTCTTTTTCCAGTCTTGCGTCAGCTCAACTAGTCCAACTAGAATAGTTGGACTAGTTGACGCAAGACTTGTGCTAGTCCAACTAGAATAGCAGCCGTCGCGATGGCTCCGTGGTTAAGGCGCTCGGCTGCTGACTCGAAAGACGCGGGTTCTATCCCGACCGCGGCTGTCGAATTTAGATGTACACGCGAAATTCTAAACTCCCGTGTACTGTGCGACGACAGCGCGCGTTAAAGATTCCCAGGCGATCGAAATTTCCGGCATCCTTTGCTACGGCGTCCCTTATAACCTGAGTTGCTTTGGGACGCTAAACTGCCCCAAACCAACTGCAACAGTAGTCTTTTCTTTGTTTCCGATGTTCTTCCTCTTGCTTCCTAGGCCTTTGGCATTTCTGCTTCCAAGAACTGACTTTGGCAAGAAAGCAGTTGATCAAAAATGGAAACAACCCTTCCTTTATTTCAGTGCCCGCACCATATCACTGGCTTCGCGTTGAGACCCCGCTTGGCCGTTCCGCACGGGCCGCTTCTTCCTGTAGGAAATCATTACCACATGCCACCTAGCGTTGAAATTCCGCGTTAGCGGTTGTGTAACCATCATTCATCAGATAATTTTATTTGTGTATAATTCCTCAACTGAATCATAAGCTTCGGCAAATGGGCGGTTTAAGGAATACATCAGGATTGAATAATAAGGAAAATCGTTTGAAATTCAACATGAAAACTACACCAAGGGCGACACGACGCCAGGCTTGGAGCGTGGCTTGTTCATTTTTCGTTGAATGAATTTTGACTTTCACTCTCCATTGGCAATGCGCCAGCCAGCTGAGAGACTTTCGAAAAAGAGTATTCCAAAAATAAGCATTTTTATTATTCCTTTTGACGCCTAAACGAACCCCCTCCAACACTCCAAAAACTTGAAAACTGCGCGGCGAATTTAGGGCGAACAAAATGAAAAAAGCAACAAACCACTAAAACATAGTGGGCCAAACAATAAAAACGCGGAAACAACTGCACCCCAACCTCTGCCTCAGTGTTCGTCGAAGCTCCTGCGGCTGTGACACTCTGCCGACGCACAACAAGGGTTTCGCATAACCGGCTGACTAGAAGACGTGAACATTCTTTGTTTGCTTTCAAGGATAATAAACTAGAAGACGTGAACATTCTTTGTTTGCTTTCAAGGATAATAAACAACTTGTCCCGGAGTGAAGTGCCACTCGTGCCAACTTGCACAAGAAGCCGACTCGTTAATTACGGGCGTCGCTGCTAAAGCTGAGCTCGTCGGTGGGCTCACTGGCGCTGGTGAGTAGTTCCTGCTTTCAACAGCCTTGAGGCGGAGGCAAACATTGTTTTTCGAAGTGATCTGAAGCCAGGTTATATGCTGGTGCTGGATTTATACAGCGTGCTCCTGCAAAGCATTCCCTTGAGGAGTGAGTGTATTGTATGCAGTCACCAGCGTATTGCACTGGCAAACACAATTTGCTTGTGCTATAATGGGAATCTGTACGCACTATCAGGATTCTGCAGAACAGTAAACCAGCGAAGAGAAATGTAAACATGCAATCTACAGATGGAGCTTCATGTGAAAAGGTGGCTTGCAACTAATTTCATTCTGCATGCGTACGTTAGATTCGTGGATGATCATTGATTTTGATTTTTATTTTTAAGATGATATTTTCAGTCACTAACTTCTTTTACGTCCACATTTTATTGTCCGATGAAAGCAGCAGTGGTGCACATCCTTCAGTTTATCAGTCTTCCATCCGACCTGCAGCATATTTTCCCGCTCTTCTGCTCGTTTGTACATCTCCTTGCAAAATGAGTCCGGAATGAGGACCCATTTTGTCGTCTCAATGTGAGATTCGTTCCCGTCATGAAAGCATCGGAAAAGGAGAGCTTTCTTCGAACCTGGGCCGAAGTGAAAACACGAAAGCTTAGCTCAATTGAGCTCATGCGTGCCAAGAGCTGGAGAGCGGCGCATGCCACAAAGTTCGGCACTTTTAAGAAATAGTCAGTGAAAGGCTAATCTGAAAACTAGATGGATAAATGAATAGGTGCACCGATAGACGGTCTGATGGACGGGCAAGCGTACGGGCAAACGGACGGGCAAACGAACGGGCAAACGGACGGGCAAACGGACGGGCAAATGAACGGGCAAAGAACTGACAAACGGATGGACAAACGGACTGACGAACGGGCTGAGAAACGGGCTGACAGACGTACGGCAAAACGGGCGGACAAACGGACGGGCAAACAGATGGTCAAACGGACGGACAAACAGACGGACGAACGGGCGGACAAACGGAGGGACGGACAAACAGATGAGCAAACAGCAGGACAAACAGAACAGCGGGCAGGCGGCTAGAAAAATTCACCTCAGTCAGATCCCGCGCACTGGACGGAACTACTTGCTGTTAAGCAGACTAAGTTTCCAGCCTCCGCTACATAACGCGCGCAGCGGTTACCAGTCGGCCGCCGCGTGAAGAGGACGGCACACAACAGAACAGATAAAGCAGCTCTCGCGAGAAGTCAGCAGCGAGGCGATTTCTGCGAAGTTTGTTATAACGCAGCTGCCTCGCGCGCTCCCTCTAGCTGGCAAGCGTTTTTGTTTGCTCGTGCACGTGGCGCCGCACTCAGCACTAATTGGTTTGGCTTGGTTAATGGGGTTTAACGTCCCAAAGCGACAAAGGCTATGAGAGACGCCGTAGTGGTGGGCTCCGGAAATTTCGATCACCTGGGGTTCTTTAACGTGCACTGACATCGCACAGTACACGGGCCTCTGTAATTTCGCCTTCATCGAAATTCAACCGCCGTGGCCGGGATCGAACCCGCGTCTTTCGGGTCAGCAGCCGAGCACCATAACCACTGAGCCACCGCGGCGGCTCAGCGTTATTGCTCGCTGCGCGCGGCAGGACCTCCGAGCGGCCAGAGCGAGGCTCAAGTGTCGGGATTCAGTAATGACACACCGCCGTTGCAATGGAAGCGTTTTCACGTCTTTTTTGAGCTTTTTTCTCAGTGTCCTTGGAGAATCATGAACGGGTTATAAATGATTATTTGTTTCGCAGGTGGGCGCATGTACAGTTGTTTACAAGTAGCGTCTAAGGTTGTGCGATATTATATTGAACGGAAAGGTCTAATATTTCCTCAGGTTTTGAAGAAGAGTACTGCACCCACTGGGACCCGCTTGTGGAACAAGCATTTGCCGTGGGGATGGTCGTCTACTCTTCTATATTTAATTTTTTCAGCAGCCATTCATTTTCTCCTCAAGGGTAAAAATTTATTTCAAAATTCGATACACTTGAACCCACAGTTATTTTAAACATTTCGCAATGTTAACGGTCTCCCAAGCAAAAAGCTGCAGCGACAGCTTGAGGAGGCCTGGCATCGGCGGCAGGCAACAGTGACAGCAGTACAAAAAATTCTATGCAAGATATCTTCTGCTGTACCTGTAAAACAGTCATATTTTATAATAAATTTACACGCAAATGCAAACACAATCTCTATCACATATTTATTAATGAGACACAGGAATATAACTTTTGATTCATTTTATTTTGAAAACTTTAGAAACAATATTCATAATCAGTTAGAATCTTAATGAATACTGGAAGTTCCTGGACTTTATAATCTAATTATTTCCACGCTGAATTGTTAGAGAGTCGCTAAATGCTAGACGTTTTGCGAAATATCAGCACTGCCCGTAAAAGCACAGCGCAGTAGTTGTCGCCGTTATGATGCGAATCTTGTGCAGTCACGAATGCTGTTCTGGTAGCACATACACTTTCTTTAAACTGTGTTTAACCTCCGATAGTCAACGCTGGACGCCGTTGCTCTTACAGTTTACCGTGGCTCCTTGGTGTTAAGGGCGGCTATTTTGTTCTTTTCACTTCCTCCTTTTTCTGAAATAAATATCTCCTAGGAGAAGGCATCGGCAGAGGACGCCTTCATCGCCTACCTGAATTAAGTAAATTATTGCATTAAAGCTGCCTGCCCTTCCCTGCCATCATGCCATGCCATGGCATGGCTTGCACTGCCCTACCCTGCTTTTTTGCCCACCTGCCTGCCTGCCTTTTTACAGCGAGAGCCTTGTCAGTGTTCAATTAAAGCCCGCTGTAGTTGTAGTCGCTGTAGTTGTCCATTCTTGACATGGCTTCGCCCTCAACCGTTTAGGCGCCAAGCGAAAGGAAGCCAAAGAAAGTGCCAAGCCATTCCTAGACAGAGAGAAAAAATAAAGGCGAATAGGAACGCAGATAAGAAAGAAGACAACAAAAAGAAGACAAGAAGGTGGGAAAAAATGTACGCACGCTGCCTCAGAGAAAGAAATGGACAAGAAGGTTCCTACCGCTTGTTTTAACTAAGTGGTGTAGCCTACTAGTCACTAAAGTTTACAATATTTTCGTTTCGTTCTTGATTCCTTCCTGCGTTTATTTCAATATTAATTCCTCTCTTTCTGTCGTCATTCCTCATGAGCTTAGTACGGTTGCCGAAGATTATTAGCACTTCAGAGCATTCGTGTTCACAGCACTCATCCATACGGAGTTGCTAGAAAGCACGCGGCGGTACTGACGGCAGCGCTGGCGTCGTCATTCAAGGAGCCGAACTAAAATTCTCACTGCCAGTAAGGCATACCATCACTGAGCGCCATTTACGCGGTTGAATGAATGCTTATGTGAAACGGCCGGGACGCGTCGGTCCTTTCACCCAAGACAAAGTGACGCAGTGTCTGTATTGCGCCAGGATGCAGCATAGGGGTATGTAGAAGCGCCACAGGAGCGACGCTGAGAACCCAGTTCTTTATTCGTGCCTTAGTCGCGGTTTACTCGTTGTTCTCTGCAGCGGACGGCTCAGATTAATCGTTGTCGTCGCCATGACCAAAAAATCCATCGTCACGTTGGCCATCACATCCTATTTCAGGTTAAGCTCATCGCGAAACAAAGCACGTTGCAGACCACCTTCTACTTCTTTAGTGATTACCAGCTATGCTGCCTCTCCTCTTGGCTAGTCTCCATCATCACATGCCAGCAGGGTTCCCAATAACAGACTCTACAGGAAGCTCGACTGCCTTTCATCAGCCCTGTCCCCACACGAATGCCATTTATTCGCTGCAGAAGTAGTTGTTTAGCGCTAATTACAGTAGTGCTAGTAGCAGTAGTAGTAACAGTTGTAGATGTAGTATTAGAATAAGTTGTAGTTGCAGTAGCAGTAATGGCAGTAGTAGCAGTTGTAGCAGTAGTAATGACAGCAGTAGTAGCTGCATTATGAGATGTATGACGAAGGGAAATGTCTACGGGCACCATAGCTGCCTCGCTGAATAGCCTGCTCCTGAACTATCCTCTGGAAGAAAAAGTAATAGCAGCAAAGACGGCAAGGTGGGACGTTTTGTTGTGGTATGTTGCCTGCAGAGGACATAGAATACGTTTTAGATAATGATTTCATAGTAGCAATCAAGCAAAAGAAATGAACATGGATATGCGGGGCATGTAATCCGAAGCCAGCATAACTGATGGGCCCTTAGGGTGTTGGAATATATTCTAAAAGAAGGGAAGCAGAACAAGGGACGCCAAGTCCAGGAGGGCGGATGAGATAAACAAGTTTTGCTGCAATATGGTCGCAGCTGGCACAAGAGAGGGTTAATTGGAGAAATATGTAAGAGGCCTATGTCTAGCAAAAAACAGCGGTAGGCTTTTGATGCTGATTGTCCTTGTTCTGTTTACCAGACATCTACTAGGCCCTCGATACAACCCATGGCAGGGCAGCTCGGGTGAAAATCTGTGCTCTAAGAGGGCGGGCAAGCACCGAAAACGCCTCCTGCCAGGACAGAAAATCTCTTAAAGCCAACAGTGGAACCGAACTTTACGTGATCTTCATCTTGGCCACAAAAAAAAAAAAAAAGTTCGGCTCACAAAACAATCTGAGCCCCCTCGTGCCCTTCTTTTTTTGTCGCAAGCTCCCTGTGTTACAGCTCTGCCCATGGAGAGCACGAGCCTTGCCGCCGCAATCTCGAGCAAGAAGAGCACGGGCTCCTGGAAGCTCGTGTTCCGAAGAAGCAGAAGGCAGACACGATGCAGCATCCACCCACGGGAGAAGATTTCCTGTCGCCCCTTGGCAGCGGTCGCCCAGGAACCCGGACTTCCGGCTTGCACAGCAAAGCGCTGCGTTATTCCGGAATCGGCCTTGGCTGCGTCTGCGGGGTCTTCCTGGCCATAGCTACCAGCGCGCTGGTGTGGTTCGCGATCCACTGGACAGCCGAGCAGCAGCACGACGACACGAGTAGCACCGAGAAGCCGTTTTGCTGTCCCAACGAAGCGGCCACGCTGTTCGCCGTCATCGACCGCGATCAGGACCCCTGCACCGATTTCTACGCGTACGTCTGCAAGCACGCCCTTGACGACGGCCTTGTTGAGAACGACGTGGCCTACGACATGCTGGTGAGTTTGTACGGGCATATGTGGGAGGATTACGTTGTAGTAGCTGCGATAGATTACACGAAGAAGGTAGCAGCGAAAATTAGAAACCTCTGAGTGGAGATACTCGGCCTATATTCTAGCCCAAGCACTTCACACTCGTTACACTGCGAAACAGGCAGTCAGCGTTCCAGATATCTCGATAATGTTCCTGTCTTTCGTCAACGGCATACGAATGAATGTTTTGATAACTTCAGTGCACAATCCCGCGTTGTGCAATTTACGGAAAGGGAAGAGAGCAGGAACTGTCAGATTTATTTCTTCATTGTGAGCACGGATGCATGTATTCTACCGTTGAACAACAGTTACAAACAAAGGGCTTGAAATACAGACGGCGGCGTCTCCGCTCGCGGCCGAAGGCTCTCTCCCCGCCTCGGCACTCCGAGAGGGAACGCGCGGAGCCAGTCAGGGTTGCCAGGCCACTTATGAGTTTGTCTGTTCCAGGCGGCGAGTGGCTTGCACCTCGCATCCCACCCCGCCTGCAAGTCCAAGTCCTCTTGGACAGGAACAATATTCTACTAAGGCAAAGTCGTAGTCAAGCAGTCGCTTGGGTGGTGCACGGTGACGCTGAGGTAGCTGACTCGCTGAACCAGTTGGCTGATCCGGCTCATTGGTCATAGGTGGCATTTGCTCGGCATTGTCTTCATCAGGACTCGGGATAGGTTGCACGGCTGCGCATGTAGGCTCCACTAGCACTGGGTCAAGGTACGGAGGGTGGTATAGTTTCATTTGACTTATGTGCACTGTACGCGCATCTGGTGAGGGTGTGGCGGAGTTCGTTATGCGCCGAACGTCGTAGGTGACGGGTGTTCTTTTCCGTGTCACCTGGTAGAGTCCCTTCAGCTTTGGCGCGAGCTTTTCAGTTCCGCCAAGTACTGGCTCTTGTCTTCGCACCCAGACAAAGTCTCCGACGTCAAATGAGGCGCTGCTGTGGGTGCGGCCGTAGGTTCTCTTGCGGTTCATTTGAGCTTCCTGGGAGTTACTCGCAGCCTCGCTGCGAAGGTCTGGCAAGTTCATAAGCCTGTCACGAATGTCGGCGGCTTGCGTTGTGGGGACTTTCTGATATGGGAGTTTCGGCAAAAATCCAAACAGAAGCTCGAATGGCGAAAATCCTGTACTTCTGTGGCGGGTTACATTGACAGCGAAAGCTGCTTCATCGAGTTTGGAGACCCACAGTGCCTGATCATTGTTGCACAGCTTTCGGAGGACGGTCACAAGTGTGGCATTGGCACGTTCCACCAGTCCGTTGCTAGCTGCCCTGTAAGCTACTGCGAAGTGTATGTTCACACCATGCATATGCATGAAGTTCTTGAACAGGTGTGATTCAAATGACTTGGCATGGTCACAGAAACAATCGTCAGGAGCACTGAACCTGTAAAACACTGAGTGGAGATGTTTCAAGACATCTTTTGTAGAGGTTGTAGGCACAGCAGTTTCATTGTGGAAGTGTCCCAGTATAGGTGCTGTTGTAAGTGCGGAACGAAGGGCTTCAAAGGCTTGTTGACACTCAACTGTCGACTCGAAGTCAGCCTTTCGGATGGAAGCTTGCAGAGGTGCGGCAACTTTCGAGAAGTTTGGAATGAAGCGCCTGTAAAATTTAGCTGTCTGAAGCCAAGATAACAGGTGCTTTGACGAGCGTGGCATGGGCATGCACATGATTGCGGCAATCTTTGATGGGTCTGGCTGTTTCCCTTGTTCTGAGATCATAAATCCCAGAAACTTCACACTGGGGACAGCAAACTTGAATTTGTTCAAAGAAACTTTGAAGCCAGCTTGTAGAAGGAGAGTGAGGGTCTCGTCTAGGAGATCGAGAAACTCTGGAAAGTTATCACCGAACACGATGATGTCGTCAAGATATGTGCGTACACCACATCTTGACTGTCGTGCTTTGAGTCGAAAAAATATTTGGTGCATCGCTTTCTGGAAGGTAGCTGGTGCATTTTTCAACCCAAATGGCATTCTTGTCCACTTGAAAGTTCCCTGGTGCGTGATGAAGGTGGTTTTTTCTTGGTCTTCATCTTTTACTTTAATCTGCCAATAAGCGCAGCAGAGGTCAAGGATTGCAAAGAGAAAACTTCCTGCAAGGTCGTCAAAAATGTCATCGGCGCGAGGAAGTGGTTGGTATGTAGTTAACACATAACCTCTTTTTGTCTTTCTGCGTCACGACAATGGCAGGAAATCCCCAAGGTCCAGATGAAGGACGGATGATGTCATTTTGAAGAAGAGATGCTGTTTGGGCTTCGAGGAACTTCCGATCACTGGCTGTGTAGCGGTATGGTTGCCGTCCATAAGGCTTTGAATCCGGCAGTAAGTTGATCTCGTGCTCGATGCCTTCATAAAGGCCAATGTCATCAGGACTGGTAGCGAAGAGACGTGAGTGGCGGTGCACTATTTTCTTCACTGCTTGCTGCTCTTCGGGCTTGAGTTGGGTCTCGATGATGATATCAGGGAAACTGTTGGGCGTGGATGAACATGGCTCAGAAGGAAATACTCTGCATGAGGCTGGCTGGGCTGGGCTCTTGTAGTCTGCTGGCTGAGTTTGAGACTGGGCTGCCTTGTTGAGCTTGCTCCACACTAGCTCGTGTTTGTCTGGTTCAAAATCCACTTGTAGGGGTTCACTGGTGGTATGCGGTGGGTCAAAGCGAGACAAAGTTGATGTTTTAAGTATCAATGCATTGGACATACGCGGTAACAGTTCCTCTTAGCACAGCACGATAGTGTTTGTAAAGGGCTGGCAGATAACAGGAAGTCGTGGCGGCTTGAAATGAAGTTCCGCTTGAGCAGCATAAAACCAGTCCTCTCCCAGAATAAGGGGAAGGGCATTTCTCTGAAGGACTGCGGCTTCCACAATTGCAGAGAGGGGGCCTACGCTGATTCGCAAGAAAAAAGATCCCTGAGGCGCGACGGAGCCTCCTCCTACGACGAGAAGGGGTGGCTTTGTCCACGGCTCTATGCTGAGGTTTTCAGCTAGGCTGGCAGCGAGGATAGTGACGTTCGAGCCACTGTCTGGGAAGGCATTGATCTCTCCAAGGCCTTTGACGTCAGCAGTGATAACTGCAAACCTGAGCATGGATCCAAGCAAAGGGTCCTCGGGGCGGCCGACACATGCTGTTGGCGCTTTAGGGATTGTTTGCGTCTTGTCTCGGGAGGGCTGTCCTTTCTCAGTGCAGTTGCTAGCCAGATGGCCTTTTTCTTACAGCTATAACATACTGCTTCGCTTAGGTCTTGCCCTCGTCTGTAGGCAGGTGCACCATACTTGGAAGAGATTGCCTCGTACCGATGTTCTTGGTCAGCAGCTGGTAGGTTTGATATTCTCGGGGGCGGTAGCCTTGCACGGTTTGGTTGCTGGTAGGTGCTATTTATAGGTCCGGAAGGCGGGCGGATGTCTGCAGTGCTCTCGGTCGTGGCTGTAGCACTGGAGGTGATAGTACGCGGCTGTCGACTTGAAATTGGCGCGGATGGCTTTGTCAGTCTAGTCATGCGAGAGTGGTCCATGGCACGATCAACCTCTGAAGCGATGCTGACGAAATCCTGGACAGTCTTCGGGCGTTGAACGACGATCGCTGTAGCCACTTGCTCATCACGTATGCCCTGAATTAAATACTCGATGCGCTCTTTGTCACTCAATGAAAGCGGGCACCTTCCAATTATCTTGAGCTTGGCGAGAGTATAGGAAACCAGGCTCTCACCGGGGCTTTGCTCACGCGCACCGACAAGTTCCTGCCACTGTATAAGCGACAGTCGCTCGCCGAACTGCGCTATAAGCGCTTCCTTCCACTCTGGCCAAGTTTTTAGCTGGTGGCCAGTGATTTCCTTCCAGTCAGCGGCTGGGCCACGGAGTTTTGAGAGGGCGATGGCTAGCAGGGTAGCGGGTTCCCAAGAGGCAAGCTGTTGGGTGCGCTCGAGATCGTCTACCCATCGGGTTACGGATAACCCTCCGTCGCCACTGAACGTCGGAAGCGTTGATGACAAGTCCGGCAAAGTTGTTAGGTGCACTGCTCTCGTAGAGGCTTGTGACAGTGATAAAGCTAGTCGATTTTGAAGGTAGGCGGTCAAAATCTGCATATTCTGTACGGGGTCGGCGCTGAACACTGGCATAGGTTGGAAAAACTGGTCACCTTGAGTTGGAGCGGGCTGCGTCTCGGTGACTGATCCAGTTGTTTCCGGTAGCAGGACTCGTTTTGCGCCAGTGTCAGCAAGGATGCGAGAAATAAGTTCGTCCTTGGAACCAGTATTGTCCAAATTGCGTTGCGATAGTTCATCTCGCAAGAAGTACACTCTAAAACCAGCGAGGTCCGAGGCGGTGGCTTCCTCCCAGTTTATGAGCGGCATGGCGGCGGCGGCGGTGAGACGGGCGTTGGGCTTCGGCTGCTGGTGCTCGACACACGTTGACTCTGGCTTTCGGTGAAGTGGCTTGCGGCTTCGAATGGGCGGGCTACACCGAGGTTCGGGACGTCGTGTGAAGACAAGTGTCGCTATCATAATAACAAAAGCAACGGGGTAGAGAAAGTAGCGATTGTTGCGAAAACATGTGCCCCGCCATGGAACTCCCTACCGCCAGCACCGCGCAGCATAGCGCAGCCGACGGGAACCACGGTACCTCAGTCAACAGTTCACTACATTCGTATCTCCAGTGAAAGAAAAGTTTATTTGTCTTAGACAGTAACTGTTGTTAACTCATACACTGACAACAAAATACGAAGTGAACATCGAAAAGATAATGACAACATGCAGTGACTTGTAGAGGTTTCTTAATCGGTTCACTGACACCGAATACCACACAATACAGTTAATGATTAAGTTAAGAAAATCAACGTGGAAACATGCGTCGCCTTCATCTTGGAGGTTTTTGCGCCATGTTTCCATCCTGTTGAGCAGTGGCTTCTCTACACTGATCTTGAAGCACGATGAAGAGGCAATGAGGCGCTTGGTATGCAGCACGGCACATACAGTGTCCGTTGCAAGTTTGTTTCTTTGCTTGGTTTTTAGCATGTTAACAGCAGAAAATAGCCTCTCAACCGCTGCACTTGAATGTGGCAAACAGAGCATGGCCGACACGAACTCCTTGAGTGCTGGGAATGCCGAAGTTCCGTCACTGTGTGTCATTCGGAATATCGAGCCCCAGAACTCATGCAACGTTGCTTCTTCGGTTATACTTATGTCTGCGTTCCTGAGGATCCGCCATTCAGTATCTAAGGTCTGCAAGGACCCCTCAGCAACCACATGCGGGAAAGCTCCTGCTAGGGGGGGGGGCAATTGATGCAACCGTTCCAGTCCTGACAACAATGGGGTCTAGAAGCTCTAAGTTCGCCAAAGAAGGATCTCGGAAGGGCACACGCTTTAGAATCTGCTCCACGCTTTCGATGTAGAAGTCGAGGCAACGCTGCCGAAAGAACTTCCTCATTTCTTTTTGCACCTCACCGCCGCACTCTGCTCACGATCACGCGCGTTCACGGCTCTGCTTACAATGCGCCGGGAGAAAACGAAACCTTATGCCACGAATCCGGCGGCTGCGCTAGCTAGCGTATATCTTTTTTTTTGGCTGCCAAGGGCTCATAGTCAGCTTCTGCATTCCGGGCTGCAATTTGTGTACGCCGGGTTTCATGAGAGCAAGACACCTAGAACTGCCAAAGCACGCTGCTCGCTGCCAATCGTCCCCCGGGCCTCGCACACTGGCGCACAGGCGTAGTGAACCTTATCCGACGCCAATAAATACAGCACCGCAAAAGCGTTCACTCCTCTTGCAACCGACGCTTAGCGTTGCCACGCCGAAACCCGCCTCTAGCATTGATCCAAGCGGTAAGGCTCGAGGGAGCCCACTTCGAAGTGCCTGTGGCTTCAGGATCAGGTTAGGAGGGTTTAACACGATGAAGTTTCCCTCTTATGATGTAGCTCTACCGTAGCCGTATATTCGATCCTACAAGGGTCATTTCTTTAACCTACACCAGCTACACCAGTGTAGCAAAGCTTCATTGGAGGTATTGGACGTTTGCTACACTGCTGTAGCTGGTGTAGGTTAAACAAATGACCCTACACTTGACTTCGTGCTAAGCTGTGTTCGTGCGCCACACAGGGTAGATGAGTGAGCCGTTGAACCGGCAGTGGCTGATGCAACCTGGCCATCAGTATCACTGTGTCACCTAACAAAAGACACCTAAAGACACTCTGTAGAACCAAAGAGTAGAAGTTTGTGTTCCTTTGTAGTAGGAAGAAAGCAAAAATCAGCAGATTTGATGAGGTTATCACTGAATCAGTAAAATTTTTAAAAAATCAGTAGATCTACTGATAAATCAGAAGCAGTGGCGACACTGGGCTCTCTCCCCGCCTCGGCACTCCGAGAGGGAACGCGCGGAGCCAGTCAGGGTTGCCAGGCCACTTATGAGTTTGGCTGTTCCAGGCGGCGAGTGGCTTGCACCTCACACCATATACACCTAGACATACGGGTCCAAAATATCACTTCTGCTGATATTCCTAGCGACAAATATTTTGACAGAATTGCATCACAGTGTGGTTTGTTTTCAAAAAAGTTCTAGCATTACAGGTTGACAAAATTTTCCACTAGCCGAGTGCACGCAGATGCATGTATCTGGCATCAAAGAGAACTGCTATATGCACCTAAGAAAAGCGTTAATTTTATGTCAAAGGTAGAATGAATGGGAATAGTGATATGCCTAGGCCTACACTAGTCTGAAGGGAACACTGCCTGTGATATTTGAGTGAGTTTTGGGCTGCAATCAATGCCATCGCCCTTATGAAAGGTTGCCTTTCTCACTGCCTCGAATCGGAGGTTGAAAAACTGGACACGCTTCAATAACGGGTGTCCAATTTTCTACTTTCGATGCTTTTTACGTTGTGTGTGACCTAATCGTGAGAGTGTCCAGCAACGCCACCCTCGCCTTGCGGCGCACGTAGTACGTCCTGTGTTATTGCGAGTGTCACGTGGAACAGGATCGAATGGGGAGGATGGAAGCTGTGCGTGAACCCTCTGATGCTACAATGTGGCATCAAGACTGTGAAAACCGATGCCCTCGTTAACCTAATGAGCAGAGAATGGTAGGGAAATGAGGGGCTGGTTACGACATATAATTTAATGAAGCCAACAGTCATTGAAGCCAATTAAGGCATAGGGTAAAACTTTCTATCTTTTTTACTTGTGGCGTTGATCAATAGGAAATCAATAACGTAATCACTTTATAGCTGTGTTATGTCCGCGGTTGGCTTGATGAAACAAGGCGTTTGCGAACACAAGAACTATTTATTAGAACTCGACTCAAGCGGTGCGCGCTAGCGGCCGCTCATCGGCGCGATCCGAAGTCTTCTCCCGTGTCCAGACACGGCCGTCCGGTGCAGACAGGAGAGGGCTGGAGGAAAAGGAGGAAGGGAACGTCGAGAGGTTCGTCGGCCCTTCGTTCACACACGCAACCCGAACACAACACCACGGCGGGAATCGCGCACTTGCTGAACGGTTCGTTTGTCCCCGTCTACGCGTCTACGCGCAAGACACAACACTTCCTCCCCCCTTAGAAAGGGGCCTGGTAGCGGTCAGGAGGCCGGCGTGCACGTGTGGAAGCGCGCTGTAGTACGGCCGTGGCATCAGGTGAGGCGCTTGCCGTTTCTGTATTTGGCGTACACCTTCCGCGTTGGAGCGGTGCGTCCTCCTCCACGATATCCCAAGCCACGGTACCAGGGGCCGAAGGGCTGCTTGTTCGGATCGGTGTCGTTTGCGGCGGGGCCTTCAGAAGACGAAGCTGGTCGAGGTGTCGGCGGGCAATACCCCCCTCCATGTATACGAGCCAGGATCTCTTCCCAATGCGTCTGTCTATTACAGCTGGGGCCCACGCCTGCGGTCCGTGGAATTTTCGAGCAAGAACATGTTGGCCTTTTCGCATTCTCTTAACGCGGGGAAGATCGTCTTCCTTCTGTCCGGTTTCAGGTGCTGGCTCCGGAAGGACGGCGCTCAGGTGGGTTCGCAGCTCGCGCGCGAACACGAGCTCCGCTGGGGTGCGGCCGGTTGTGTTTTGCACCGTGCTGTGCTGTTTGAAGAGAAAGCGGGCGATGCTTAGCTGCAATGACCCAGCTTGTTCCTTCAGTAGAGCTCGCTTGAGCTCCGCCACGCATCGTTCAACATGGCCGTTTGTAGCCGGATCGTAGGGAGCCGATGTGACGGCTGCGATACCGTTTTGTCTGAAAAAATGCCTGATCTCCGCTGACACGAAGGCGCTGCCGTTATCAGAGGCGATTTTTCTTGGCAATACAAACATGGCAAACAATGTTATCAACGCCTCAATGACCGCAGCTGACGTTACTTTGGTCATCTGTTTGACCTCGACCCTTTTAGTGTAGGCGTCGACAATAACAAGACACGTGCTTCCCTCGACCGGTCCTGCAAAATCGATATGAATAGTGTGCCAGGGCTCACTTGCCTTCTCTTACTGCGGGGCCGGGACTTTTGGTGGTGCCTTTCGGTTGTTTTGGCATATATTGCAATTCTGAGCACTTACTTTGATTTCGCTGTCAATTCCAGGCCACCACATAAAGCTTCGGGCGCACTTCTTCATAGCAACAATGCCTCGATGACCTGCATGAAGCAGTGACATAGCATGCGCGCGTAATGCTGGTGGGATAACAACTCGTGACCCATAGGTGATGCAACCGCGGTGCGTATTTAACTCCGTAGCTCTCTTGCGATAAGCGTTGAAGCTTTCTCCCTTTAGTCGGCCCACGTTGCCTTCTTCAATGGCGTTGAATAGCTCCGATAGAGATGGGTCCTCTTGCGTCGACGTAGCAACTGTATCTGCTGTTAGCGGCGGGTCTGGCAGGGCCTCGAGCATCAACACGTCTCCCGGGTTACGTGGTCCTTCGTGGATCGTGCTCAGCGGTAGGCGGCTCAGTGCGTCTGCATTCTGGTGCTTCTTCCCCGATCGGTGTACAAGGTCGTAGTCATATGCTGACATTTTAATGCACCAGCGTGTCATGCGTAGTGACAACACCTGCGGTATTAACTTCTGGGGCCCCAAAATGCCTAGCAGTGGCCTGTGGTCTGTTATGAATGTTACCTTTCACCCAGCGATGTACTGGCGAAAGTGTCCGGCCGCGTAGACCACAGCAAGCCCCTCGCGATCGAGCTGAGAGTAGTTGCGCTCTGCTGCTGATAGAGTGCGTGACGCAAAAGCAATTGGTGCCTCTCTTCCTTGAGTGTCAGCTTGTGAAAGAACAGCACCTACTCCGTAGGGTGATACGTCCCAGCCTATGATCAAGAGCTTGTTCTCATCGTAATGTTTGAGGGCTGTACATTGCAATAGAAGCCGTTTAAGGGCCACGAATGACTCCGGTGGCTTGGCGACCAGGTCCATGGGACCTCTTTTTGCAATAGTTTGTACAGGTCGTTGGCCACAGTTTCTCGCTGTTCTAGGAATCAGTCATAGAATGTAAGACGTCAAAGAAAGGTTTGGAGTTCCTGCTTGTTAGTTGGTGCTCGTGCCTCGGTTATTGCTCGCACCTTGTCATCAGTTTGATGGATGCCTTCAGCGTCAATCACGTGACCAAGGAATTTCACCTTGGGTACAGCAAAACAACCTTTTTCCTTGCTTATACGCCAGTTTGCGTTGGCTAGCCTTTCGAACACTTGTTCCAAACGTGCAGCATGCTCCTCGTCTGATGCTCCTGTGACGATTACATCATCGAGATAAACGCATGTTCCAGGAATTCCACGAAGTATTGTCTCCATATACCTCCGGAAAATTGCAGGGGCTGCCACTATGCCAAATGGCAGTCGTTTGACTTTGTAGAGGCCCTTCAGCGCATTGATGGTAAGCAACTGAGATGCTGATTCGTTCACCTTCAGCTGCTAGTACGCTTGCGTAAGGTCCACAGTGGTGAAAATTTTCCCTCCGCGAAGTGTGCTTAAGACCTCCTCTGGCGCTGGCAGTGGGTAGGAGAACGGCTTGGTAAACCTGTTCACTGTGCTTCGGTAGTCTCCGCATAGTCGTAGGGTGCCATTATTCTTCCGAACTACGACGACTGGTGTTGCCCATTCGGTGTGTTGTGTTGGTTCAATGACACCTTGTTCTTGCAATTTATCAAGTTCCGCTTCTACTGCAGATCTTAAGGCAAAAGGCACTGGCCTTGCTTTGAAGAATTTAGGGCTGGCGTCATTGAGCAACTCCAGGTCGACAGGTGGTCCCTCGTGTCCTGGGATGTCATCGGAGAAGACTGTGTTGTACTTCCCTTAAAGGCATTCCACCATTGACTTCGTTCCAGTCTAGTGAACGCCGCCGATGGCGATCCCAACTGCGTCAAACCAGTTCCTTCCCAGGGGGCTGGATCCACTGTTCTTAACAATCAAGAGTGGCAGCTTGCATTTCTAGTAGCGGCAGGCTCTGACCTGACCACGTCCTGAGGTGCGTGTCGTCGTCTCTTAGTCTGGGTGCGTGCTCTGGCCACGTTGTTCGAAAGGTGTCCTCGCTTATAAGGGTGCATGCAGCTCCGGAGTCGACTTCGAACTGGATCAGCTTATTGTGCATGGTCAAGCAGGCCATTATTTTCTGACGCGTGCCGATGTTGGCAATGGTGTTTAGGTCGTACAGCGCTGACGGAGGTGATTGAAACCCTTGTTTCTCAGCTTGTGCCGCGACTTCAGAAGCGTCTACGTTATGATTGCGTGACTGGGCCAATTTGCCCTGCTTCTTTTTTGTTATACAACCTTTCTCGATGTGCCCACGCCTGTGGCAAAAGTTGCATGTAGTATCTTCAAAGCGGCACGTCTGCGGATTATGCTGTTCGTCACAGCGCCAGCAGCGCTGGACCTTTGGAAGTTTTTTCGAACTTGCCTTCATGTTGTGGCTCTGGTTGTTCGAATGGCTTGTCTGGTGCACTGGCTCGATAGATCGCCGCATTTGTCACTGCTGCTTCCCCGCACTTTCCGTTTGCAAGACGATGTCATAGGCTTTCGTAAACGTCAGGTCCTTCTCCGCGAACAGGCGCTGTTGCAAGGACTCGTCACGCAGTCCACACCCAAATCGATCACGCAGCATGATGTCCAGGCGGAGTATCGTGGGGTTAGTTAGCGACAGGGATGACGTTGCTCCGGCTGATTGTTCGGTGGCTGCTGTGCTCGCAGGCAGCGTTCGAAAGTTGCAGTCGGCAGCCAGTTTCATTAGTGCCGCAACGTAGGCACTTGTTCTTTCTCCCTCCAACTGGTCACGTCGTTATAAACGAGCCCGGCTCTAGACTTCGGATGGCCGCGGGTCGAAGTGTTTCTGCAGTGCAGCTACGATGTCGTCGTGGGCCACGGCAGCTGGAGTGCTCGGCTGGACTCGAGCGCAAACAGTGTCGTTTGCGCTCTAGTCCGAGCGCAGATCCGAGCAAACGCTGGGCTCGGATCTGCTTCCTCGTCGCCACTGTTATGTCCGCGGTTGGCTTCATGAAACAAGGCGTTTGCGAACACAAGAACTATTTGTTAGAACTCGACTCAAGCGGTGCGCGCTGGCGGCTGCTCATCGGCGCGATCCGAAGTCATCTCCCGTGTCCAGACACGGCAGTCCGGTGCAGACAGGAGAGGGCTGGGGGGAAAGGAGGAAGGGAACGTCGAGAGGTTCGTCGGCCGTTCGTTCACACGCGGAACCCGCACACAACACCGCGGCGGGGATCGCGCACTGGCTGAATGATTCGTTTGTCCCCCATGTACGCGTCTACGCGCAAGACACAACAAGCTGAAAGATAATTGACTGTGAAGTTAAAAAAAAACACATGCTGCCCGTAGGATTGGAACCGACGACTGAACAGAGGGCGCAGAAGATTTAGGTTCAAGATCGAACGACATAACACCAGGGACGTGTCAAATGCGTTCAACTTTTCCTACAGAAGATAATTTACGGACACTTATGAATTTTTTTCACGCAAGGAAAGCCTAGGGTAATCTTTCCATTTTTTGTTTGTGGCGTTGATCAATGGGAAATCAATAACGTAATCACTTTATACCTGAAATATAACTGACTGGAAAGTCCAAGTAAAAACAGCCACATCCTGCCCGCCGGATTGGAACCGACGACAGAACAGAGGGCGCAGAAGATTTGAGTCCAAGATCGAAAGAAATAACACTAGTGAAAGAGTCCCGTAACGCTACCTAAAAGAGAGCAGTTTCGCTTACAACGAATCTGAGAGATGATTAGCACATTGGTGAATAAGCTATTGTTTTTGTCACCGCGGACTTCTGTTTGCAGGCGGATGTTCGCTCCAGCATCATCAAGGGTACCCACAACTACGGCAGTCAGTCTGCAGCAGCGCTCCATGCCCTCTTCACATCGTGCATCCAGGAGATATGGCAGAGAGATATGCGAGCCAAGGGTGCAGTAGCCGCTGTCCTGGAAATTGTCAACTACACCAGGCGAATGAGTGGCGCAGACCTACTTCGTTTTGGGCTAGCGGCTCGTGAGTGCTACAAACTGTCGTTCTTCTTCGTGGTATATCACGGCACTGCTAGCCGAGGAACGAGGATCACATTCGACAGGGTTACTCTCCGGGTAACCCGCTACAAGCGGTACTGCGACGCTTCGTGCAGCGCCATCGTTCTCTCCACCCTTAATGCCCACTTTGGCACGAACTACACCGATGAGGAGATGTCCAAGTGGGGAGAGAAATTACTGCCGGCCAATTCGAAGTTAGAAGCGGCGTCTTTGGCGGAGATTTCGGAAGCTTTCGGTGGTCTGGAAGTTGCGAAGTTCAAGGACATTTTGCGCGAGTTTCTTATTGACACTGACCAGCTGGAATCACTTCGCGCGAGCTCCAAGGACACACTCCTTGCAGACATACGGCTCCTAAGCGAGCCACGAAACCAGCCTATGTCCTTGTTCTACATGCTGCTTGTTGTCACTTTGGACGCCATGCGCTCCATTCAAAATGACATCGCAGTAAATTCCCCAACCATGACTAGTGAGAATATCTGTCAGACACACGTGTTTCGAAGCAGCCAACTATGGCGCGTCACATACGTGGCTGCACTTGCAACTCCCGCCAAAGACCGCCAGTTGCACAACATCTTCGAGACCACACGACGTAGGTTCGTGAAATACCCCCGAATCCTGCGGCTGGTCGCGGCCGGGAATGACACGAAACGCTTCCGGCAATTTATCAGCAATATGTCTCTTGTGCTACCTGGTGACCTCGTCTTCAGGGAGCCCGCCGTTCCCAATATGTCCGCGGAGGGCTTCGTTCGGAATTTATTCCTCTCGCTGAAGTTCGAGTTCGACACCAAAAAGAAGAAGGCACGGCAAGGCGTTCCCTGGATTAGCGATGACAGCGAGAACAGGGTTGTGGACCGCATCTTTTTTGTGAACGATACTGCCCTCTACGTGACGTCAGCGGGGTACGGTTGGTTGAGTTCGGGCACCATGGACCCGATGCTCGCTGACGCAGCCGTGATTGGAAGTCGTATGGCAGCCCTGCTGTGGACCAAAGTGGCTGAGTGGAAGGGCTGGTCTCGAGAAACGAAGGCAGCGTTGGAATCTCACAGGTGACATATGCCGAAATGCCGCCGCTAATGCTGCAAATAAGAGACACACCCCTGCTAAAGGGGCGTCTTACCACGAGTTGTGGCTTTCGGTTACGGTCGCGTGAGATAACACTGACATCGCTTTTTGTGCAGTGGCCAGAGGAAAACTATTATAGATGACTTCTAAACAATATTTCATAACGATTCCATTTAGTTCCGCTTGCAAGATATGATAAGGCGTCGCTGATGAACTACTTCATATTTATATCGTTTATACCCTCAAGGCATACAGCGTTGTAGAGAAGAGTACTAAAGAGTTAACTATAATGAAAATAATAAAAACAAATTTGTCAAAGGGTAGAAAATTATAGCATGTTCATACCTTACATTGCGTACAACGTTTCAAGATACCGAAAAGTCAGTAATCATGCCAGCCTAACAGGGAATTTTACAGTTATTGGACGTGCTTTGGATAAAAGAATTGTGAATATACGCTACAAGAACGTGGAATAGGGCCAACCATATGCGTATAGTGCAGTCGCCTCATATACGGGCGTTCTCAGCGAAAGCGAATAAGAGTTTTTAAAAATAGCATCTCTAACATATCGCCACCACCCACGTGGCATTGTTATATTGCTGCTTGCGGTCACCAGAGAACAGGGGAGTCATGTTAACTAGTAAGTTGTTTAGCTACAATGTATTAGTAAAATTTTTAACTGCTGCGGTGAGGCGCCTGGATACGATTAGAAATTTGTAGCCAGCAGTTGGTTCTGGCTATACCTCTGTTAATAATTTCGAGAATGAGATTACCGTGGGAGCCTTGCCAAAGGGAATTTTTTTCGATATCGCGCCCTTCTCTATAAACCGCGCTCGTTCGACGTGCCGTGATGCGAAGTCTGTCAGTCACGTCACTCCGAGCCACACATGTTGAGTGCAGCGGTGAGGACTTAGTGAGGACGTGAGAGCTCGTCGTGTGTTACGTGGCCCACAGAGTGACGCATTCCTATAGACATCGTTTCGCGGCGCGCGCTTTTCGAAAAGGATGGCCGAAATTTGTTTCGCAGCAGCGCCGAGCGAAGGCGTGTTTTCGGAATTGTAGATAGCGATATGGTTGTTGCTAACGCTGGGCTACAAATCTCGGACTGCAATCAAGGACCTAACTTAAATATATAATTATTTAAAATTCTTTAACCAGTTGATATCTAAAAAACGTTTTTTTCATGTTCGCTTAAGCTACAAGCTACGGTGGAGGAAGGGCCTCACTGCGCAGCTTGTGACGATGACGAATCTTATGAAAGACTCGCAGCCGTGCAGTGTTTCGACTGGTGCAAGCCTGTTAGGCCTCAGTTAGGTTCAATACTTGATACACTCGATGTACTATTCTGGTTCTCTTCTAATAACTTGAGTACAGTCATCATCATCATCGTCATCAGCCTGACTACGCGCACTGCAGGGCAAAGGCCTTTCCCATGTCTCTCCAATTAACCATGTCCTTCGCCAGTTGCGGCCACCGTATTCCTGCCACTTTCTTAATCTCATCCGCCCACCTAATTTTCTGCCGCCCCGGCTACGCTTGCCTTCTCTTGGAATCCACACCATTACCCTTAAGGACCAGTGGTTATCTTGCCTGCGCATTACATGCCCTGTCCAAGCCCACTTCTTCCTCTTGATTTCGACTAGGATGTCATTAACCCGCGTTTGTTCTCTCACCCACTCCGCCCTCTTCCGATCTCTTAACGTTAAAACTATTAATTTTCTTTCCATAGCTCGCTGCGTTGTCCTTAACTCAAGCTGAGCCCTCTTTGTTAGCCTCCACGTTTCTGCCCCATAGGAGAGTACCGGTAAGATACAGCTGTTGTATACTTTTCTCTTGAGGGATATTGGTTAACTGCCATTCATGATGTGAGAGAACCTGTCATATGAGCTCCACCCCATTCTTATACTTCTAGTTATTTTAGATTGGCATTTGTGCAGAGAAATTAAAAAAAAAATCGCATTGTCTTAACGGAAAATATGTTGAACGTGGTGCCCAATCAATTCGGCTGGAGAAAAATTCGGGGTCCCAGAAAATTTAACGCTGTAAAGTATTGCACAATCGTCATGAGCCTAACCTCATCCACTGATGAAGAATGACCTCTGATAACTCTTCGATTTACAGTACTCTATGCCATCTCAAGCGATCTGCTCTTTGCGAACTTTCAATTTTCATCCATCAGCATTGCCCTCCCATGCACCCTCCTACGCTTGTCCTCCCTTGGAGTCTTCTGCGTTACCTTAACGGAGTAGCGGTTGTCTTTCCTTCTCATTACAAGTTCTGGTGTACAAATCAAAATTTGTAATTGCGAACCGAATATCCTCAAATTGCATTTTTGGAACGAATCAAACAGTGCACGTTCAGGATTAATTCAGGATTAAATGAAATATTTTATTCAGATAAATTTTGAAATGTAGGAACAATTATCGAATAAATGGCAGCAAGTTGAAGTAGGTACGCCTCAGGTTTCCACAACGACTATTTCTGCCGCGAGCAGTCTCTGCGGGGAGGACTCAGCCCCAGCGGATTGGTGCGGCGGCTTTCGAAATGCTTATACCTATAGCCATCAGTAGTGGGCGCCACAATATGTTTCGGCCAGGTTTAGCAAGATTCGCCCTCACGGCCACTCTTGTTCGCCGTGGCTAATCTCTTGTCCCACACGCGCACTCCGATGTGGCGCTGGTTTTCTCGCGGAAGTCATCAGTAAAAAAAGTGACTTTTTAGTGCGGATGAACAAACGGTCATAAAGTTAATATGCTTACCTATTATTACGCGCGTTCTGGGGGCGGCGAGTTTTGCGTTTTTCGACAGCAGCTGCATGTTGAACTCCGTCAATTTTAGCTCGACATGTTCTAAGGAACGGAGGTAGCCTAAAATCAGTGAGGAGAAAATTGGGCATAGGTAAAAACCAGATGTATGCGTTAAAAGACAAACAGGGCAATGTCATCAGCAATATGGATAAGATAGTTGAATTAGCCGAAGAGTTCTACACAAATCTATACAGTAGCGAATGTAATCATCAAGTTACTGAGGGAGGCAGTCGAGCACAGCAATGGGACATCCTGCCAGTAACGAAGCAGGAAGTAAAGAAAGCCTTAGGAGCAATACAAAGAGGGAAAGCAGCTGGTGAGGATCAGGTAACAGCAGATTTGTTGAAGGACGGAGGAGAGATTTTGCTACAAAAACTAGCCACCCTGTATACGCAATGCCTTGTGACCTCGAGAGTACCAGAAGCTTGGAAGAACGCTAACATTATCTTAATTCATAAGAAAGAAGACGTCAAGAACTTGAAGAATTACAGACCAATCAGCTTATTGTCCGTTGCCTACAAGGTATTTACTAAGGTAATCGCTAATAGAGTCAGGACAACCTTGGACTTCAGTCAACCAAATGATCAGGCAGGCTTTCGTAAAGGATACTCGACAATAGACAACATTTACACTATCAATCAGGTGATAGAGAAATGCGCAGAATATAACCAAGCCCTATATATAGCCTTCGTTGATTACGAGAAAGCATTTGACTCAGTGGAAACCTCAGCTGTCATGCAGGCATTGCTGAATCAGGGTGTAGAAGAGTGTTATGTGAAAATATTTGAAGATATTATTTATAACGATTGCACAGCTACTATAGTTCTCCGTAAAGTCAGCAATAAAATTCCAATACGGAAAGGTGTCAGGCAGGGAGACACGATCTCGCCAATGCTCTTCACTGCCTGCTTGCAGGAGGTATTCCGGGGACTGGAATGGGAACAGTTGGGGATAAGAGTTAATGGAGAATACCTGAGTAATTTGCGATTCGATGATGACATTGCCTTGCTAAGCCACTCAGGACAAGAACTGCAAATCATGATCAATCAGTTAGACAGGCAGAGCAGAACGGTGGGGCTAAGAATTAACATGCAGAAAACCAAAGTAATGTTCAACAGCCTAGCAAGGGAACAGCAGTTCGCAATTGGTAGCGAGGTGCTGGAAGTAGTAAGAGAATATGTATACTTAGGGCAGGTAGTGACCGCAGATCCGGATCATGAGAGGGAAATAAGTAGAAGAATAAGAATGGGGTGGAGCGCATATGGCAGGTTCACTCAGATCATGAATGGTAGCTTACCAATATCCCTGAAGATAAAAGTATACAACAGCTCTATCCTACCGGTACTCACCTATGGGGCAGAGATGTGGAGGCTAAAAAAGAAGGTTGAGCTTAAGAACAACGCAGCGAGGTATGGAAAGGAAAGTGATAGGTTTAACGTTAAGAGATAAGAAAAGGGCGGAGTGGGTGAGGGAACAAACGCGGGTTAATGACATCTTAGTTGAAATCAAGATGAAGAAGTGGGCTTGGGCAGGGCATGTAATGCGAAGGCAAGATAACCGCTGGTCCTTAAGGGTAACGGAGTGGATTCCAAGAGAAAGCAAACGTAGCAAGGGACGGCAGAAAGTTAGGTGAGTGGATGAGATTAAGAAGTCTGCGGGGATACAGTGGCGGCAACTGACAAAGGACAGGGTTAATTGGAGAGACATGGGAGAGGCATTTGCCCTGCAGTGGGTGTAGTCAGGCTGATGATGATGATGTTCCGCTTCGATGCCTTCAATGCTTATTAGGTTTTTAGTTGTATCGCACAAGTGCTCAAAACAATAATTCAATTATTTGATTCCTAATCCATTCCGCTCTTCCACTATTCGATTCCTATAAGATTGGGTTCTTAATTACACTATTTGTATCTGATTATGTTCTAAATGCTACTATTACCACGCTTCTAATTGCATGCCCTTACCATTCGTGTTTTTTCCTCTTTATTTTGACGGCACCATAATTACCTCGCTTTTCTTCCTGGACCCAAGCGAGCCTTTTTCTGTCTCTGATCATTGCACAGCTGGTTTTCCTTGCTATAGCCTGCTGCGGTGTCCGCAATTTAAGTTAAACCCGTGTCGGTAGTCTCCGCATTTCTCCCCATTAAGTTACGTGCTACAAGTTACATCTCTTATTTTCTTTTCGAGGCATATATTTTCTTTTCGAAGAGTCTGAATACCTGTTCTGCAGCGATATCCCTCATTCCCCTACTTTCCCTCTTCCCGCTATGCCACTGATGGGCTTCCGCTTCACTAGTTTCTTCGTTCCCTCTTGAAGTTTGAGCAAATTCGAGACCTGACCATCCTACGGTGGCTGCAACGCACAGTTCCGAAGACCTCCACATCCTACACGATGTGAGGGTGAGCGCATACTATGAACTATATTTCATTTTTAGTCTATTCTTTCGGACTCTTCAACGACGACTTAAGAAGCTAGGATGCAAACGGAAATTCTCTTCCGAAATGTGCTTTAGAGGCTCGACAATGGTTGGAGACTACTTGGCGAGCCATCCGTTACATGGATGATATGGATGCGTGGATGCCCGCACTGGTTACGGCGTGCTTTTGTTGAGAATGTCATATATGAATGAAGGCTGAACATTTGAATTGCGCCCCTTTATTGGCTTGAGGACACGTTCGAAAAGCTTGCTTAACCTCAAATTGTGCATGCTACCTCGTGAAGCTTTCGCCACAGTTACTAGTGAGGTAGCAATGTCTCGTGGGTGAATGAGACAAGCTTATATAACGCTTGCCAATACGGCGCCGATAATTGGGTGAAATTTTTTCTTCTATTTTAAGTAATATTTAGGCAACGTGGGTCATTTTTATTGCCCGTCGGTTTGTGACAGCGGGTGAAATTTTTATAGGTCACATAGTTTAACCGAAAAACATGCACGTATGATTCAACATCATAAATCATTTTGGATAGCACTATTGCTCTATCTATATGTTTCTTAATACGATTTAAAAATTAAATATATATGTAGGAACACGCACACATTTTGCAACGCTATATCGCTTGTGCGAGTACTTTAATGCAGCCTTATTTCAGAGCGCACGCTTGTACAGAGTCCTAGTTAAATATATTACTTTACTTCGCAGAAGATAACCTTCAAATACATGACGTTACATTTGCAGAGGAGGTTTTTTTCATAATACAAAGTTAACTTTCGTAGCAAATTAATACTGTGCGCTCACCCAGGCATTTTGCGGGATGTGGAGGTCTTCGGAATGGTGAGTTGTAGCGACCACAGGAAGATAAAGTCCCAAATTAGCCTACACTTGTAGAGTGAATACAAACATCTATTGAGGCTATAGACCAACAGGTTGCAGGCTTGCTATTTCAGGAGGCGAACGATCTTACTGTGAAACGCCAAAGCATGAAAGCCGCTAATCCCATACAGAATGGAGCAAGTAGAGCTCTCAGAACTAATCAATAAGCACAAGGTAACCGACTTAACGAACTTAATATGGAGAGAATCTAGCATGCTTTAAAGACGGGAGGGAGCCCAAAAGATGGCGAAGAGGAAATAATGTGTAGACAAAAATCAGATATACGCATTAAGAGACGAAGAGGGAAATGTCATTGGCAATATGGATAGAACAGTTAATCTAGCCGAACAGTTGTACAGAAATTTATATAGTCGTCAGTGGAATTAGGACGTTAAAGGGAGAGGATTTAGCGTAAAGCCATGGCGCTTCCCACTAGTAAAGAAAGATGAACTAAAATAAGCCTTAAAAGCATTCCAAAGGGGGAAAGCAGCTAGCGAATATCGAGTAACACCAGATCTGTTGAAGGACTGCGGGGATACTGTACGCCGGTAGCTTGGAAGAACGCTAACATCGCCTTTATCTACAAGAAAGGAGACGTCAAAGACTAAGAAAGTCACGTAGCTTACTGTAGTACTGTACTACTGTAGTAAAGCTTACTGTAGTAGTCGTAAAAACATTTATTTGGGAAGAGAAAAGTTGGGGGATATAGGTTGCGGAAGCGATACATTTGCAGGTTCAGGCTTGGTCTTCCCTATTCCACGATCCCGTAGGCCTCCGCCGCAGCCTTGGCCTTCGTCACCCGCATAAGCTGTGTGCTCGGTTCGGAGTCACTCAGGAGGGCTTCCCACTGCTCTAGATTAGGGCTATTTACCTTAGGTAGTAAAGGGCATTTTCAAAGCCCTAGGTAGCATTTTATGTCGTAACACCCCCCCCCCCCCCCCCCCCCCCTGTGTCTACCGGCCACATTTTGTGATATATGGCTCTGCTTGAGTAGGTGTCTGCCGTCGTCGGAGCGTGGTGGCCTCCTCTCTGTTGAGGTTGTCCGCAGAGCACAGCACTTTTTGCGCGCTCCCAACAATGCCTTCATTGCCTCGCCGAAAGATTCTGATGTGCTGAAGGGTTCGACCGGCAAACCCGCCCTCCGCTTCGTCAACTCTCGCGCAACCCTGACGGATAACCGCGTGTGCCGTGACATTTCCCTCAACCCCAGTGCCGGGGATCCAAATATTGGAGTTTTCAGTGCCTGTGTTGTTTTTTCTTCGGAGAGGATCGTCGCGGCTTTGCGGCCGATCCTTCCAGCTGTGTGTGCCCATAGATGCAGCCTGCAGCCTGAGTATCCGTTGCTATATATTAACTCACTCCCTATCAGTTGGCCTCAGTCAGGGCTACAGCCACGGCGATTTCTTCCGCTGCCTGCTTTGCCTTTGTGCGCACTGACGCACCGGGGATTATTTTTCCTTTGGCGTTCACTACAGCTACCGCCCTCGTGCTTTCCACCGTTCTGTGCTTAGACGCGTCCACATACAAAACCATCTGTTTTTTCTTTCGGAGCCTGTCCAACTCCGAAGATCTCGCCGCCTACTTACTTTGTGGTTCTTCGTCTCCATGCTTTTCTGGGCACCGGTTTAACCAAGAAAGTGTTCCTCCTTTTCCTGTTAATGTCTGTTTTCTCTTCGCCCTCGCCTTCTGCGGGGTATCCCAGCTTTACCAGTAGTGCTCTAACAGTTGCCTACAATATATGTACTTGGTAATCGCTAATACAGTCAGGACAACCTTAGACTTCTATCAACAAAATGATCAAGCAGGCTCTCATAAAGGCTACTCGACAATAGACCATAATCGCGCTATCAGTCAGGTGACAGAAATTTTCTATATATGTAAAAAGAACTATATATCCTTCACTGATTACAAGAAAGCCTTTGACTCAGTCGTAACCTCAGCAGACAGGCAGACATTACGAAATGATAGTGAAGATCAGCCTCACGTAAAATTTCTGGAAGATATCTACAACGGCTGCGCAGTAAACACAGTCCTCCAAATATCGGCGATAAAGTTCCAATATCGAAGGGTGCCAGGCATTGAAACAATGTCTGAAATACTGAAAGAAGTTTGGGATGGGAATAGCTGCGGAGAATAGTGAATGGCGAGTACGCTAGGAGCTTGCAATTCACTGATGACATTAGCTTGCTAACTCATTAAAAGGATGAATTGCTAAGCATCATCAGTGACTTTGACAGCGAGAACAAAACGGTAGCTCTAAAAATTAATACACAGAAAACGGAAGTGATGTCCAGCAGTCTCGGAAGGGAATGGCCGTTTGCAATTGGTAGCGACGTGAAAGAAGTTGTACTGGAATAAGTCCAATGAGCGCGGCTAGTGACTGCCGTTCCTTCTCACGAGAGGGAAATAACTTGAAGAATAAGAATGAGGTGGACCACAGTTGGCAGGTTCCCTCAGATCATGATGGTTGTTTACCAGTATCCCGCAAGAGAATAGCATATAACAGCTGTATCTTACCGGCACTCACCTACAGGGCAGAAACGCCGAAGCTAACGAAAGGTTTTAACTTAAATTGAGGACAACGCAGGGAGCTATACAAAGAAAATTATAGGTGAAGCGTTAAAAGACGGGAGACGGCAGATTGGGACATGGAACAAACACGATATAATGACATTCTAAAGCAAACCAAGAAGAGATCGCCTATGGCAGGGCATGTAATGCGAGGACAAGATAAACGGGGTCGTTAAGGGTAAAATTCTGAACTACAAGAGAAGGCAAGCGTAGCAGAGGGCGGCAGAAAGTTATCTGGGCAGACGAGATTAATAAGTTCGCGGGGATACTGTTAACGCAACTTTCAAAGGACAGGGTCAGTTGGAGAGTTATGGAACAGGCTCTGTTCAGCAGTGGCCGTATTCAGGATCATGATGATGAATTAGTGCACAATTCTTGAAATACGACATGCTTAAATGTTAAATATGGGCGTGTTATTTCCTGTTTACGAGTTCTGACAGTAGTTTTCACGCAGGCAATGCCTCATCGGCAGCTCAATCGACCTCGATGTGCTCGATAGCGTGTTTTCACTGGTGGGGCTCAAGCACGGGCTGGAAATCGCTGCCATTGTCGGAGCGGCAGGCATCGTCTTTACAGATGACGTCACACCGGCGGCTCCAAGAGCAAGCTGGTACAAGATTCGGGACGCCTGGAGCCTCTACCGGATGTCAGAAGCACAATTCTTCTACGCACGCCTTGTGTACTTCCGCTGCAGCCTCACCGCATTCTTCGTTCAGCCTTTGATTAACGAGCTGACAAGAGGCAACGCTGACTTTGAGACCGCATTCCAGTGCCCGGCGAGCAACAAGTCTAAGAAAATCAGCGACTGCATGAACCTTACTGTGCCACGTAGCTGACGCACTGTGCAGTGAAGGGACCCTTGTGAAGATGCAACGCGCATGTTCACCTTTTAGCCTATTTTGTACGGCCGCTCGACAGGTAATTTGTTTCTTTCTTCGATCAGAGAGGCTCTCGCGGTTGATAACTCCGTTGACATCCGATCATTCATAGATAAGTATCAGAGATCAGGTGGTTACCCAGCTTTTGTCAGTAGCATATTCATCATGCTTAAGCTTGTTTAGTTCTGTACCTTTCAGGTTAACCTCTCGCTTCTGTCTGAAGGAAAGTTATACACGTATAGAAAATGTTAATCGAATATTTTTTCTCGGAAAGAGCTTTTCTGCTCCTGTGATTGTTGACGGAACTAGCCGGCTTACCTAGCCAACCACTAGACTCATGCATCTGTGCATGAAAATTGAAACAGCGTATAAACAGACCCAAAATGTGTCATTGTTTACCTCAGTAAACATTCTATTGCACTGCGTTGCAGTTTTCATTTGTTTTTCAGCTACGCGCAAGTCAAAAGTACAATTTTGATGACTGGAATATCCGCGTGCACTCTTCGTTCTCCGCTTTCTTGAGTCTACCAGGATCATCGCAAAGAACTCCAGGCGGTCGAATTTTCCGGAGCCCTTGCCTATGGCGTCCCTCATAGGCTGAGTCACACTGGCAGGTTAAACCCCGATAAACCGTAAACCATAAACTTGAGGAGTGTGCGAGTAAACTTGTCCCTGATATTGGCAACATGGCTACCCGCGCTCACTCACACAGGTCATTGTCGGAGGTGCTGCTTACTGTAGACTGTGGCTTTGAAAAGAGCATTTGTCACTGTTAGGAATGAGGCTTATAGCGCACAGTTCCCAGCTCCACCCTTTTCTCTCCAAAACATGTACTGAAAATGAAGTTAATTCTTTTTATGTCTACATCGTCTCGATTTCCGCATGAATGCAAGCACAGTTGTTTATTGCGTGCTCCATATCTGTCATCGATATTGAGGGAAGGAAACCTGGCGTAAAATAAGTGGATTCTTAGGTTACCTTACGAGTGGAATGCGATTGCTTCAGATTTCAAATCCGTCGCAGCTTCTGTTGCAACTTCTGTGTGTGTTTGCGACAATTCGTTTGAGAATTTTATCCATCAACAGCCATAGTCTTGTTGTTTGCGGCAGTAGTATATTGTCACGTAGTGGTGACCGCAGTCCAGCGAGCAGGAAAAGAATTGCTTCTAAACTAAACTCTTTACTTGGGCTGACTTGTGCCAGCAAAGGACTGCATGAGTCGGCGGCGGCGTAGCCACAAGCGAGCTCGATGGTTGGCGAACCGAATTCCCGACGCTTTCGGCCGTGCTGTATTTAAAGCTGATAGCCAACTGTCGAGATAAAGCGTGCAAAGTTACTAAAACATTCTGGAACAACGCGGAATCAGCAATGCCTGGATGCGATCAATAGAGAAATCTGGTCGCTTCTTGGACCAGAAACAAAGCGATAAAGCGGCGTGCCGGCAGCTTTGAAGAATGAACAAACAGACATTACAAAGATTCGCGGCAATATAGTTGAATGTTTGCATTACAGGCAAATATACTAAGCTCGTGAAAAGTGGCGCCCATTCCTTAAGAACTGTATCATGCGCGTCTATTTCTGAAAGCAGGCCTACCACGGCGCTTTGCATGTGTCCAGGGCGCTCATGTTTTCCTCGCCGAGAACCGTGCAGCCAAATATCAGCTCTAGGGTCGGAATCAAACTTATCGGGGTGGAAGCATTCACGGCAGCTGGTGGGAAGTCGGCCGCCTTACTCAGATACCTAACGGTGTATACTGCACAGATTTGTGGCAATTGAACTGGATTCCAAAACATTTATTGCGTCGAGAACAGGTTGCAGGAGACAGGTACTAGATAGCCGCTAGCCGATGGCTGGCGGCGACCTGATTGGCCAGCTCGATTGCCCGTACTTGAATCTTGGGGTCCGAGCTGACCAGCAAGGCCTCCCACCTGTCGGGAGAAGGGAGCTGTATCAACTCCGCCGGAGAATACTTCCTCCCACCTTCCTCCCTCCCCTTACGGCGCGGTTCGGGTGTCCACCGAGATTGCGACAATTGCTTCGCCATTTCCTTCCTTCAAAAGCCAGCTTTCAACTTTGCACTAACGCAGAGGTGGGGCGCACAGCCCGCACGCTGCGTGAAGACGACGAAGGCCTCGCGAGGTACAGTGCTAACGTAATGGTTACGTGATAATAGAAGCTACGCCGGGGTCGTAGTGGGACCAGAGTAACTTTGCTATTCTGTAAAAGTCATTGCTCAAGAAATGTTTGCTGCCTACCATAGCAGCCGCCACGTTGGCTCAGTGGTTGAGACATTCATCTACTGAGCCGGGGTACCCGGGTTCGAACCGGACCGCGGATACAGTGTTTCAATAGAGGCGAAACGCAAAAGGCACCCGTGTGCTGTGTGATGTCAGTGCACGTTAAAGATTCCCAACCGGTTGAACTTCTTCCTGAGCCCTTCACTCCGGCGTCCCTCATAGCCACAGTCGCTTTGATACGTTAAACTCCCATAAATCATAAAACACTATTACCGCTTCTCGAGCGCCACTTGACTGCAACTTTGACAAACATCCCGTGCTGTGTTTCCGGAGGCGCCAGGTAAATCAAGCTCACGCGGCGCTAACGCATGGTTCCATTTGGGCCGTCATTCACGGGCTGATATTTCTGTCCGTGCATCTGCCATGCAACACGAAAAAGCCGGTAGACAGCTCGCGAGGAGCAGCTTACCATAACGGATTTGGCACCGTCTGGCTTTCCGCGCGTTAAGGACAACACAGCGGCACAGGCATAAGCAGGTTCCGCTGCTTTTAAAGCAACTTAAAAACGAGGATAGGAAGGTTGTCGCTGAGCAGATAATCTCTTCTGCATGCACAGCTCGTCTTAGAGTGGTTTAGGGGACCAAAATTCATAAAACATAATCCTGTGGACTTAGCGTGAGCGGATGATTAAGTTGGATTTCGTTCAAAACTTAACCAACGTAATCCACTGGAGAATACGCCCTCGACACCGACAAATCCGCACACACTGTCGTTAGCGCTAGAATGATTTTCCGCCGTCTCGCGCTTATATGGGGAAAAAGTAGAACAAATCAATTTCACGGTCATATCTTTACCATTCGCGCTCTTGCCGTATGCATCTTTATCTGATATGCGGGACCACAGAGGGCACTTGGTTTAAAGTTTAAGTTCTCGACTCGCGCTTTAAAACGACTACTGTATTCGTGAAAAAAAAAAAAAAAATCTTAGTACTTTTTCCATGCGTGCCGCGTCTCCCACCGAATAGTATGTGCCACACTTTTCGAATAATTAACAAGTTGCAAAGCGCAACCTTTGTTTTATCTGTGTTTTTGTTCAAAAAACTGGTATGGGCGACATCAGCGTGTCATCGGCTCCGAAGCAGAAGGTGTATGGGGAGGAACGAAAAAAATGCTGCATTTGTTATTGTTGCGTCACAGCATTTTTTCATGCCAATACTAACGGCAAATGTATAAATTGCAGGTGCTAACCACGTAGAGGACGATGCTCTTTGAGGCGCTTCTAACGGTGTTTCTAAGAGATGGACACATCCTTGAATTCTCACACCCGTCTTTCCCACCTTTAATATTAAGGCTGCTATAGACTATTCTACACATGGCCTATGGAACATCTATAGACGGAAGAAAATTAAGGCAGTCATAGGCTTTAGTCTGCAGAGAGAATATAGACCGTCCATAGAAAAAGGAAATTAAGGCGGTTATCGACTTTAGTCTATAAATAGTCTATAGTGCATACGCGAAAAAATTACGGCGGTTATCAAGTTTACTCTATAGACAGTTAACAGACTGATGGACTGTTTATAGACAAATTAAAAGTCTAAATGATGGCTTGAGAGTCTACAAAATGTATATTGAAAGTCTGTAGATCATTTTTATACAGGAGGGATAACCCAGCAGAACGGTACCAGTGAGCGCCGATCAGGTTTGGTTTGGTTTATTTTATGGGGCTTAACTTTCTAAAGTGCCTCAGGCTATGAGACACACCGTAGTGAAGGGCGCCGGAAATTTGGGCCGCCTGGGGTACTTTAACGTGCACTGACAACGCACAGTGCACGGGCCTCCAGAATTTCGCCTACATCGATATTCGACCGCCGCGGCCGGGATCTATCATCTTTCGGGTCAGCAGCCGAAATCCAAAAGCACTGAGCCACCACGGCAGAACGGTGCCAGCTACTGCCGAATATTTCGGTTAGTTGCATGGCACTCAAATCAATAAGACCACCGGAATCCTGATATATACCCAACGGAAACAGCTTAGAGAAGAGACAGAAGTAATAAAACGGTGCCCAAGAAGTAGAAAGTGAGGGGAGGGGCGTAAGGCGGGGTTCGGGGATATGCACCCTAAAAGATAAAACAGGCAACAGCCAATCGACAGGAAGCACAACACAACACCGAAAGATGTTTGCATCGAACGATCAAGCCTCGTCCATTTCGTGCAACTCAGCGAATGTTGTGTCCAGTGTACACATGTGGCAAGAAGAGGGGATAACCAGTAGGGCTGAGCAGATTAGATTACTTTGTACAAGCTTCGGAGCCAGATGAGACAACAATATAGCTTTGGGAGTTACTACTCTACCCGGGTTCGTTCTTTGACCCGCGTTCTTTGTGTCCCGTGTTTCCAGTTTAGCAAGAGATTATGCGAGATTGCATTAGATTGCATCCGATTACCAAGTAAAAAAAAATTGGTTAGGTGAAATTGTGTTGAATCCATAGCTTCCCCGCAGCGACGGAAGTTATCAGTTTCGTGCGTTGCATGATCTGACAGTTGGATTTTATAGATAAACTTTCAGTACCTGCCTCACCGTTCGGAACCACTGGAACCCTAAAATACCTCATATTTCTTCAAAGCGCGATCAGAACGGATTAAAAGATTTTATGAACCTTTCTATTCACATCAAGATGCATCTAGATTTTTACTTACCGTTTTCCGTACAGTCTGAAGGCGATGGGCGTGGAGCCACTTATACATCATTACTTTTCCTCGATATAGATGCTCAGACTATTTGTGAGGAACGAATAAATGAGATTTGCTTTGAGGTTTTCACGTACGCAAAACTTTTTCTTCAAGTGCGAAGGAATGGACTTGGAGCAAATGCGAATAACTTAGGTGACAGTAAAGTAAGAAAGAAGGGCCGGCGAGAGTTGTTGAAGGTAAAGTGCGCAGGTTTAGAAATCGACGAGCTTAAAAGAATTGAATGTGTAAAACTTCCAGGTAAAGCATGCAAAGTCTTTTTGGGCTAGCATTTGAACTAGTGATGTCATCGCCGATTGAAATCTCGACGCCCTTCAAGCTTCCCCGCGCATCACAGCGCCAAGTTGAGGGCGCATGATGACGTCACCGAAGGTATCGGTGGAATTCCAATGCACAAACACCTACTTTGAAGGAAAAAAATTAGCTGGGGTATAGCTCTAGTTAAAAGTTTAGCTCTTTACGGTTTAGAGTTTAGCTCGGGATACGTCATCAACATGGCGCCCGATGCGGACGCATGTGCGCGCTGCTCGCAGCCCATTCGTGGTAGGCAGCAATTTTTGCCGTGCGCGTCTTGCAGGCAGCGTTTTCACTGCAAATGCATCAACATACAGGCCGAGGAATACATCCTCATGGAATCCGGGACCTGCAAGTACAAATGTGTTCATTGCGTGAAGCGGCGTGATCCTTCTGCGGCAGAGCTTATCGGCGGAGCTGGCGACACGGAAACGCCTCCCGAAGTGCAGCGCTCTTCCGTGGATTTTCAAGACTCAGATTCCATCAGTGCTTCTCCGAGTGTTATATTAATGCTACAAAAATGGCTAGTCGAATGGATGCGTAAATTTATGATGTGCGACAGCTTCGAGCGGAAAACGCGCTCCTGAGTGAAGCTTCGAGTGGCCTGAGTGCATCTTTTCGTACCGACAGCCAGAGTGAGTGTTCGCATTCCGACTGCCCGGAATCTCGCAGCTACGCTTCAGCCGGGGCGGCAAATCTGCCTGCTGGAATGTCGGCCCCTCCATGGAAGCTTCCTGCTCACGACCAGAGTACTCATCTGCCACGCCCGTCGAAAGCGGTGAGCTAACCACTTCGGCCTCGAGCAACGTTTGGCACAGCTAAGCAGGCCATGCTTGCTTAAAGTAGCGCCCAAACTACCGGCGAAGAAAAGCTTATTTGTTTCTCGCCTGGACCCGATAACAACGGCGTCGGACATACAGGAACTTTTGGCGGACACAGTAGGTGACAAGGTTGTTACTTGCACAAAACTGAAAACGAAGTACGATACATATTGCTCCTTCCACGTTTCTCTGGATGAGCATTTATTTGAACTTCTGAGCAAACCCGAAGTGTGGCCTGATAATTCCTTATTTCACCCTTTTTATGGAAAGCTGTGGTCCTCACGGCGCTTTCATGACCCTAACGGTGCTCTAACTACATCCGAAAATGGCACAAGAAATTAAGCTGTATCACCAAAACACGACAGGGCTGCGAACTAAAAGGGAAGCTCTCTTCGCGAAAGCATACGAATGTGAGTATGACATTATGTGCCTGACGGAAACATGGCTAAACTCATCATGTTCAAGTGCGTCTCATTTCTCAGATGAGTACGCTGTTTTCAGGGCCGATAGGGTGTATTCTGACAGTATTAAATACGGGGGCGGAGTTCTGATAGCCCGCCGTTCTGCGCTAAATGCATTTAGGAGACCAGACCTGGAGACATACGAAGAATGTGTGTGGTTGGAAATTCCAACGTGTGACAAATCGCACTATCTAGTCGGCTGTTACTACTTTCGACCAAATTCTGCTCCCAACGTTTCTACCGAACATTTTTTGGGATATTGGGGAAAAATCGTTTTTTTTCGAAGTACAAGGTTCACATCTACGGGGACTTTAATCTTCCTTCCCTTAGCCTGCCTTAGGTAGCAGAGACTTGCAATGAACTTTCAATTCACATATTTAAAAGATATTGGACATCTCGATAAGCTTTAAATTCACTTGCACGCTACCTTCATGTAATTATTTATTAGTACCTCAAAGGCCCACTAGGGGCATTACATGAGGGGTGGGCATACATATCATTGAAGAAAAAAATCAGTGATGAATGATTTGAAGTATTCCAGGCCAGGATGGATGGAAGCTTCAGCGGGGAGGTCGTTCCAGTCTCTTGCGGTCTGGGCGAAGAATGATTTTAGGTGCGCAGAAGTAGATGCTCGAGGTGTATGAGCAGCTTTCGGATGACTGATGCGAAGTGAAAGGCGGTATGCAGGGGTGATAACAGATTGGCTGAAATGCGAATGATAACACTTGTGGAAAAGGCAAAGTCTGGCTATTTTTCGACGGGATTCAAGGCTGGGGAGGTTAGCTTTTGTTTTCAATGCTGTTACGCTCGTATGATATGAGTAATCAGAATATACGAATCTTATCGCGCGGCTCTGGACGCACTCAAGGGTTTTGGCTAGGTTAATTTGTTGGGGGTCCCAGATTGAGCATGAATATTCAAGTTTAGGACGGACAAGAGTTAAATAGGCGGACAGTTTTACGGAAGCAGGTGCCAAACGCAAGTTACGCTTTAGATAACCAAGAACAAGGTTAGCTTCGTTGATTATGTTCATTATGTGGGTGGTCCAAGAGAAATCCTGTGTAAAGCTAATACCTAAATATTTATATGAAGATGCGTGTGTTATCATGGAACCGCGAAGGGTGTAATTGGGAGTAGGATACGATTGACGACGATGAAATGATACTAGCGTTGTTTTATTAACGTTTAAAGACATCAGCCAGTTTGCGCACCACTCTTCCACAAGTCCTATGTCGTACTGCAGATGGTAAGTGTCTCTGTTACAAGTGATGCTCCGGTAGATGACGCAGTCGTCGGCGAACAAACGAACGGTGGAAGATAGATTACTTGGGAGGTCGTTGATGTAAATTAAAAATAGTAGAGGTCCTAAAACCGTGCCTTGAGGTACGCCGGAGGTAACAGGGGAGATGGAAGATGCATGATTGTTAGCCCATACAAACTGCTGACGGTTAGTCAAAAAATTCCGGAGCCAATCGTATACTAGTGGGTGGAGGTTTAGGCGCGAAAGTTTAAATAAGAGGCGTTCATGGGAGACTTTGTCGAAAGCTTTTTCAAAGTCTAAGAAAAGAGCGTCGACGGGCGTGTTCGTTCGTGTCCATACTAGAACTGATGTCATGAGTAAAGAGGGCCAGTTGGGTAGAGCAGGATAGGTTTTTCACGAATCCGTGTTGAGAAGGGTCAAAAAAGCTGACAGACTGCAAGAAGGTCATGATGTGTGAGTAAATTACGTGCTCCATTAATTTAGAGGGAACGCTAGTGAGGGAGATGGGACGGTAGTTCTTACTAGACGATGGGGGGCCTTTTTTGTGTACTGGGATGATTTTCCCCACTTTCCAGTCGTGGGGTACAATACCGGACTCGAGTGATTGCTGGAAGATACGACAAAGAAGAACAGCTACAACGTGTTTAGTATTCTTGAGAACTTTTGTGTTAATTTCATCTATACCAGCAGATGAGGTTAGTTTCATAGAATCAATCAACGCGATTATTCCGTTAGGGTCGAAACGTATGTCAGGCATAGGGGGGTAATCAAAATAAGGATAGTCAGGCATGTCGCCTACAGGATCGTGGGTAAATTTGGATGAAAAGGTATAATTTCATGCAATCTTCATGCAGTGAACTTCGTCAGCCCATTTGTCGGACTATGCACTCCATCAGTCCATAGGTTACATCAATACCCGCCATTGCATCCTTAGTACCAATTCCATGGCCGCATTTTATCTTCGTATCTTTTTACCTCTTCCACACTGCTCTCCTTCTGTCTTTATCTCCCTAATTCCCCTCCCTACGCAGAGTAGCATGCCAGCGATCTTTAAACGCCGGCTAAATTCTCTACTTCAATAAAGAGTCTCTCTCTCTCTCTCTCTCTTTCTCTAAGTTAGGTTGGTCCACTGGTTTGGTCACTAGTGAGTGCATAGTAACTCGAGAAAAGGCCGAATTTTTAATTGATTTTAGTAATTTTCATGGTTTATATCAATGTAATACAATGAGGAACTGTGCTGGAAACAGTTTAGACCTAATTCTATCTAATGTGCCTCTTTTTGGCGTGCAAGTGGTGCGCGATCCTCTTGTTCTGGTATACAAATATCATTGCCCGTTTGCCTTGTCGTTCTTTTTGTCTTTTCGTTCAGTGCGTGAGCTGGTACCAGAAAAATTTAGATACGCGTATGGCAATTTCCTTAGGCTGTCCAATGATCTTCTGGCTTACGACTGGTCAGAATTGCTTGAGATTAAGGATGTAAACACAGGCGTTGAGCTACTTACTTCACTTGTACTGGGTTTAATTAAAAATGTATACCTCGCCGTAAATCGAAGAATTATAGATTTCCTTGCTGGTTTTCGCACGATTTGAGACATTACTTGCAGAAAAAACAGAGGTATCACAAACTCTACGTGAAATCATAAAGTGAATATTGGTACCAAATATATTCATTGGGCACAAAAATTGTGAAAAACTGATTGCACGTGATGAAGCCGAGTACCACAAACTTCTTGAACAGAACTTTAAAAAAGAACCAAGCAGTTTTGGGGATTTTGTGCGCAAGCAAAGAAATTATAAGGTTAGTGCTGCTGTGACAAAAACGCGCGATGGCATCTGTTTTAAACCTCAAGATGTGTGCCAAGCTTTTGCTGATCAGTTCAGCTCTTCTTTTGTGCGCCGTGATAACACAACTGATATTATCACTCTTGAAGACCGTGCTGACTGTTTAGCTTACGATATTGTCACCGAGCATGAGGTTCTTTCGGCGATTCATAAACTTAAGCCAAAACTTTCAATAGGAATCGATGAAATTCCAAGCTTCGTTATCAAAGGATGCGCTGACATTTTTGGCCCTGTGTGCCGCATTTGTTCAACTTATCGTTGCGAACTGGTGTTTTTCCTTGTCATTGGAAGTTGTCAGTAGTTATTCCTGTATTCAAGTCTGGCGATGCTTGTGATGTAAGCAAGATTCGACCTTTGTCACTAATTTGTTCTTTGCGAAAGTTTTTGAAATGGTTATGTACGAACGCATGGGCTCATACTTCAAACAGAAGATCTCTATTCTGCAGCACGGTTTTTTAAAAGGTTGATCTGTGGAAACGAATTTATGCAGCTTTCTTGATTATACCGAACCACAGGTATTTAATCGTGGTCAGGTAGATGCAATCTACTTTGACATGACTAAAGCCTTCGATATGGTTTCCCATGTATTTCTGATGAAGATGGAAAGATACGGACTTTGCCCCATGTACTGCAGGTGGCTCAAAAGCTGTCTTGAAAGCCGCCGTAACATGGCCCGATTTTCCGGCTGTGTGTCGAACGAATTTCTATCATCTTCGGGAGTGCCTCAAGTCTCCAACTTAGGACCGCTGTTGTTTTTAGTGTTTGTTAATGATTTGCCGTTAGGTGTCAAGAACTCTAGAATTTTGCTCTTCGCAAATGGTTTCAAATTATTCCGTAATATTCGAGATATTGAGAATTGCCGCCCATTGCAAGCTGACATTAACAACGTCGAGAATTGGTGTTTGGTGAATCGCTTAAAACTGAATATTAAGAAGACTTCCGTCCTGTCTCTAACTAGGAAACGCGACACAGTTACGTTTGATTATACGCTTTTGGCGGGTCAAATTTCTCGTCTGGCCCATGTACGAGACCTTGGTGTTGTTGATTCAAGGCTTGATTTTAGACTGCATGTAAATTCAATTGTGTTACGCGGATTTAGGCATATTGGTCTTATCTCTAGACTAACAAAAAAATTTCGACGGCACGAATGTCTACGCACTCTATACTGTGCCCTTGTGAGACCGCGTCTTGAGTTCGCGTCAGTAGCCTGGAATAGCGTATCTGTCGCCTATTGCACGAAAATAGAAATTGTCCAGCGTAAGTTCATACGCATCTATTATGATAGATATATTAGTCGCCGTCGTTTCTACGACTATGATTCTCTCTTGGCAGATCTCAGTATGTGTATCCTTGGTGACAGGCGGCGCATACGTGACGTGCAGTTTCTGCAAAAAGTCGTGCGTGGTTTCATTAACTGTAGGACATTACTGATGTCGCTGAATTTTCGTGTGCCGCATGCAAAAGCCCCAAAACGTTTCGACACATTTTATCCCGCTTTGCATGCCATCTCTGCAATGACTCGTTTACAAATCCTGTGTAACAAAACGGTTATTGACACGGACATATTTGCCTAACTGTTGTTTTCATGCCTGGTTTTAAATGTCTTTAAGTGGTCATTCTGATGTATCTGACCGAGTGTGCGCTCGTTTAGGCCACTTGGCTGTTGCGGCACACTCAAATGAACATATCTGTCTATATCTGTCTATCTAAACCGGGGAAGTTGCGTAAGCAAGCAGCAACTGTTTTGCCCAAGGCGAACGCGCGTATTTATCCCCCGTTTCGCTCCCGCTTCCTCTCTCCTCTCACCACATTCGGACACATGCGTCGAAAGCGTGCGACTAGGCGCGCGGCAGCGGCGGCGGCGCAGCGACGGTCCTGCCGCCTGGTGGAGCGCGGCTGAAACGGTTGCTATGGCAACGGCGCTCCATCTGTTTGACCTCGCTGCGGCTGAAGGTCAACCGTGGCCACCGCCGGGAGTTACGCGACGGCTGCAAACCTGGCGCAGTATTGCTTGCGCAATAAAAACCAACACCACCGAAGGCAAACCCCGCCGAGGGTTGTTTGGCAGCTTCTAAAGAGGCACGGCAGGGTGGGGCTGCCGACAGCGGTAATTTGAAATCATACCTTCCGTGACGTCACACTGAACTTCCCCGCACTCGTCTGCCGCATTGAGGAGAAGCGCAAAATTCAATCGTCGGTTTCGTCAATATTTTGAATGCTAGTGCAAAAACACGCTATCCTTTACCTGCAGCCTATGTAGATTTGAATCCTTGAATATTGCAAATTATTTTGAAAGTGGTGCAGTTGCCCTATAAGAGTATTAGCTGTAGCACTCGGCGTTCAGCAGCATGTCAACGCTGGCCATTGTGCGTCAAAAGCAGAGCAGTTTATAATGTGGTCATGTATTTCGCAATAGACTGCAATCGATGAACCGTAAAATACGGCGACTTAATTAGAGGTTTAAAAGAAAGAAGAAAATGGGGATATAATAAGACCGACTAGGGGAAAACTTGTAATGTACTATATTTGACTCTCGTGTTAAATATTAACTTGGTTTGGGGTACAACGACGCAAACTAATATTCAGAAGGTTTTAATATTACAAAAAAAAAAACGCGGTGAGAGCAGTCGCCGGTGCTACATATTTAGCACCTACAAGTTGTTTATTTTTGAAATACCGCATTATGGATGCAATAGTCATCTATCAGTATCTTGTGATTCAGCTGTATAAATCCCAACTACACCGTGACACTAAGTTTTTAACTGACCTTTCGAATGCAGGGGAAAATGCCGTTCTTGCATACTATGCATACTGGTATGTACCGTGTCCACGCACAAATCGTGGAAGTGGTTGGTTTGGTTTATTAGGGTTTAACGTCCAATAGCGAGTCAGGCTGTGAGGGACGCCGTAGTGAAGGACTCTCGAAATTCCGACCGCCTAGGGTTCTTTAACGTGCACTGACACCGCACAGTACACGTGGTTGTAGAATTTCGCCTCCATCGAAATTCGGCCACCGCGGCCGGGATCGAACCCTCGTCTTTCGGGTCAGCAGCCGAGCACCATAACCACTCAGCCACCACGGCGGGTAATTGTAAACTTCAAACACTAAGATGTGTAATACCGTCGTTCATAAAGAGATACACTTTCACTAATTCATCCATTCTATCCGTTTCATATAACAGTGCCAGAAGTATGTTCCTACAAAACAATAAAAAGTACCCAACCGTAAGTATACAAAGTATTCATGTGATGCGATTAGTCTTTTATCCTTTGCCTGCGTGTAGCAGTGATGCATTATTAAGATAAGGTATACATTTGTGAATTCATGTAATTTCTTGTTTTTGTTTTTACCGCTTTCTTCCATCGCTGAGTCGAACCGTCACTGGAGATGGGAGCTTTACTAAGCCGCGTGCGCGGCTTTTTTTTTTTTTCAGCCATTGTACATGGCTGAAATAAACTTCACTGAACTTAACTTAACTGATCTAGCAATACTGAAATGAAGGATAGAAGTTATGTAAAATTTCCTGCTCTTCTCGAAGCAGCTAAATGTTTAAGCAAACACCAAAGCTTGGTTGTATGGAATTAGAAGTTTACCCCAAAGAAAATTTCGTAGGGGAGCCGAGAGGTACTTTTTTATTTTCTGTTGAAATAAAGAAGCAGTTTTGACTCCAGAGGGGACGCGAAGTCAGTCTACTTGAAAATCTGAACACACATCTTTTTTCCGCTTTCCGAGTAAAAAAAGGTTCAGAAGTTTTTTGCAGAACGAATATTAACGCACTAGCTGCTTTTTCGTGCTTTCTTACTTCGGCGTCGACTCAAAAGGAGAAGATGTACAAAACTGGCTGTTAGGCAGTTTAGATCGAAAGACTGAGGGCAGGTTTCTGTTTCATTTTTTTTAATTAATGCGAGTGCATTATATGGCTCTCTCACGTCAGCACAAATTGTCCGCAATTATGTCCGCACTATTACGTCGTTCTGAGAAGATAAATGTGTGAAAATGTGGTGTGTGATATAGTACATGATTAGATGTTGCCGTGGGAATATTTTGCTTGATGGAGTGTAATTAGTTCATTAAGCGCGATAAATCGCGAAAAAATACACTTAGACGTCACAACAGCCATGGACGTTGATATAGAATGAGGGCCTTTTCCTTTCGCATCGCTCCAATGCGGGTCCCCGCATTGATCTAAAAACAAAAACAAAACAAAACAAATAATAAACACTACAAAAAATAACGAAACACAAATGGAGGCAGAAAAAGAGGAGAGGGATAAGCTCTCCCATTTCATGCAGAATTCAGAGGAATTCTGTAGTTTTTACATTCCGCGAACACTTCGAAACAACAGCCGACCTTTTGGGGTTGCAGTCCCTCCGAAAACTTGAATACTCAAATCCTGAGTGCGCACTGGAGAAAGGCATTTCTTTTGTAATGCCAAGAACATAAAAAACCAACGTGAAACACCAAAATGAACTCACTTAATAAATGTTCAACATGAAACGCGCCGCTCCACTTTGTTAGCGGCGCCATTTCTGCGCCTCGAGATCTGCGCACAGAAATGATGACGCACGCACATTGTTGGAAACGGAGTGGGCCTGGAGATGTCTGACTCGTACAGCCCCGCAGGTCCCAGCTCCAAGGACGGTGTCGAACTCCGTTATGGAGGAAACTGTGCAGAAAGTTTATTTTAGATGCTTACAGTCGAGATGGGAGTGCTTCGGTCACCAAACAAATGTCATCCCGTTAAATACGCTTCGGATTCCCCAGATCCCTGACTGGGGAATAAAGTTCGGAAAACGATGTCCAAACAGATGGGCAGTAGTGGACACTGGTGGCACCACCCACCTTAGGGGGCGGTGCTGGGCTCTCTCGCTCTCTCGGAGCTCGGTCGGGAAGGGGTAGAGAAGAATGACTCATCAAACTCTGATGTGTCCATTTAACCATTGCAGCAAGTCTTCTGTTCGCTGCCTTCGGGGGAAAGTTTCCCGTGCTCTCCCAGCAGGCGAATGAACGTCCTCGAACTCCGCCGCCGGACGCACGAAACACGAGACCTGTGTCGAGGACACAGCCACCTTTTAATCAACAGCAATCGCTTGACCTTGCGCAGCGCCACTCCATCCGGCGACCCGAGTACAGACTCAGCAACTGGCCGCCGCCGCCGCCGCCACCGTCGCCTCTGCTTCCGCCGCTGCCGCCGCCGTCACCAGCCCTCGCCTCGTCTTTGCTTTGCGATGAGTCAAGTCTGGTACTAATTGTTCCCAGACCCGTGTGCTCCGATCTTAACAGCATGCACACTCTTGCCAAGTGGAACTTCTCGACACGCACACAACAAGCACAAGTCAAAAGAAGAATAACGGGCAAAATAATCTTGCACTTAGGCACATAAGCAAGGCACATACGCAAGCACCACTCGTCGTGCTGAAAGAGATAGGCAGTTTTCAATTCAGTAAAACAAGCTCTAACGTACGCGCCTTCCCACCGGAATAAATGGGTATAACATGGATTGTATACACATATAAAGTCTCGGGTTAAAATATGCGCATCAAGCTAGCACCGTTATCGAACCCTTACGCAAGCGCAAACACAGACGCAAGCCTCCGCACACGCACGCAGGCAGGATTCGTATGGTGTCCACAAATTTATCACCGAAAAAGCGAGCCGAGTCACGTCTTCGTTACACATGTGCGTACGTGCCTCTCGATCCCTGCGGAGAACTCACGGCGGCGGCTTGCGCGGCGCGGAAACAGTACGTCCGTGGCGCTGCATTCGCACTTCCGCCGAGGTTTTGATGCACGTTATCTGGCCTTGGATTTTTGTCCAAGGCCAGATTTTTTCTGGCACGTGTACGAAAAGACGGAAAGAAAAGGTATGCGGAGTTGCACAGCCGTGTTTTCTCCGCTGGGACTAGGTACACTCTTGGGTGCAGAGCTCGACCGTGCCTAGGGTTTTGTTTTCGAAACGATGGTCTCATGCCAAGATTAATTAAGTTTATGGTCATAATGACAGCAAAAATAATGAAACTTTTTTTCAAGTGTATGTTAATGTCGTTTCTGCGGCATCGTGAAGCTGGGAAATAAGACCTACAGTAATATTATCAATCGCGTGCTTGCGATACGAAGCGGACAGAACACGTGAATGTTTCCAGAAAGGGAACTTTCCAGAAAGTGGGGTGACCGAGCTCCGCTTTAGTTTTTTTCCTGATGCCTTAGAACAATGCAGGCACATTAAGAAAAGTGCATGCGCAGAAATCGCCAACACGGAGCCTTGTAGACGTGTGGCATGCGTGCCATGTGAAGCGTGACGTAATCTGGGCTGGGGCGTTGCAGAACATAACTGCTGACGCAGCGTACGTGGGGGCATATTCTGCTTTTGCTTGGCATGTAGTTTGCGGGGCTACGGCTCCTAAAACCTGGTCTTTGCCGCCGCGGTGGCTCAGCGGCTATGGTGCTCGGCTGCTGACCCAAAAGACGCGGGTTCGATCCCGGCCGCGGCGGCTAGAATTTCTTTGGAGGAGAAATTCTAGAGGCCCGTGTACTGTGCGATGTCAGTGCACGTTAAAGAACCCCAGGTGGTCGACATTTCTGGAGCCCTCCACTACGGCGTCTCTCATAGCCTTAGTCGCTTTGGGACGTTAAACCCCATAAAGCAAACCAAACCGTTTACTGTTCGTTGTCAGTGCGATGTCAGCGTTCTCAGAAGACTCGTCTATATTTATATTGTCGTACCTGGCTTATCCGTCGACCTGAGCGACTTCCCTCAGATAAAAATCAGCTTGAAGAGAAACCTCATGCTCCGGCCAAGCCTTTTTGCGCAGCCGAGTGTCCAAGGGCGTCGTGAAAAGTTGGGTGGAGACGCCATCTTGGCTCCCTCCCGCTCCTTGGAAAAGCTTTCATGCTAGCGTTTTGTAGGGTTAAAACACTGCATCGCTCTGTTGTTTCGTCGTGGCGCTCGTGGGCCCAAGTCAAATGACTCTATGAAACTATTTTCTCTACTGCTTGCGTGCTTGTTGCCCCTAAAGGAATGCTGGTCAGGAAACTTGGAAAAAACGATGCCGAGAGATGAGGGACAGCTAAACTGCCGTGCCATCAACACCTTTTTTTTTTTTTGTTGCGCCAGGTTTCGAGCCGTCGCGTGGGCCCCGGCGGTGGCCAAGGTTGACCTTGAACAGCGTTGCTTCAGCCGCGCTCCGCCAGATGGCAGCACCGTCGGAGCAGTTTGCTCTGTCTACGACAGATGGCGCCACTAGGAGGTCCGCCACTACTGGGCTTCGAAGCCGGCGTTAGCAGCATTGGCACGCAGTGCATCGATGGCATTCGAGTGATATCGGTTAAGCAGTTAGCCTCATTTCGAGTCAGACCACATAAGCAAAAAATAACACCATGTAGGAAATTGGTCGAGTTGGGGAATCGAACCAGGGTTTCCTGAGAGAGAGACGAGCACGCTAACCACTCCATGCCAGCTCGATAGCTTGGAATGATAAAGGCGCGTCTAGTCAATACGGTGTCTTCGTTCACTCCTATAAGCAGCCGAGCAGGGTCAGCAGCCGAGCACCATAACCAGTGAGCTACCGCGGCGGCGTAGGGAAATTGCTGTTCGCTGAATTTTATAAAAGTATTAAAATCATTGCTACTGTGGAGAGACTAAACCATTGCGTTGGATTACTTGGCAGCAACCGAGGAAAGATATTGTATAAGTGGCTAATAGTAGAAGCTTTAAAGGAGGTCGGGTAGACTCAGTAGCAATCCTGGGCAGGGTAAGGATGCTGAGCCTCCAAACCGATCAAATAAATACATCCACCTTCTATTCAGAAATGAGAAGGTTGCTGAGGTGTATCAAGAAATGAAGCAACACAGTACATAGAAATGTAGAGTTTCTCGAGATAACCTGCTTCGTTTAAAAATCTAAACACGCAAGACCTGTCAGCAATTGCATCTTCACCCAAGAGTTGCAGGAAGAAAAAAAAAGGAGCTACAAAAATCGAACCTATTAATCACAAAGTATTGGCCCGAGTTTCTACCATAATACCTTAGAACAAAGCTAAAAAAAAGCATTAGCCCTGAACACCCAAGCAACCGCTTCACTCCTTATGCAAGCACTTTGGTATCGTCCCTTTCGTAATGCGTTCCTTCATTGGGAGCGAAGGTTTTATGGCTGTGATTTGCTGATACGCTAATTTGCTGATATGTAGCATGGCGCTAAATGAAAAGAGACGAACTGTAGTTATTAGGGCTCACAAGGTTCTTTTTGCAGCACCAATCACTTCAGCGTTTCTGTTTCAAAAGCGAGCAACCACTCGCAAGAACCGACGGGATATGAGAACCTTTCAGCTGCCGCAGGTTGCATAATGAAATGACAGGATGGGGTGGAACCGATAGCACGTGTGTACGCCTTTGTTGATCTTTATTCCTTCCCTACCAATATCTTCCCTCCCGCGGCGATAAGGTAAATAGAGAGTCGCAAATCTTCATCTCGTTTTCATACACGGTTGCTCTGCATAGGCCGAACCACCTGGACATTTTCACTCCTAGAGTAATTTGTTGCCATAAGAGGCGACGAAGCTGAAAGGGAGGTAGAGAGAGAGACGAAAGGACGAAATTTAATTACTCTCAGGCCCGGAACCTTGCCCCACATGAAAGGCGTAACGAGCGGCAGTCGATCCCAGCATGACAGCCGCACGAATGCAAGTGTCTATAGTTGGGTGCATTTGGGTCCATTGCGGTATAGGAGCCGACCACGGCGCGCCTGGCGCCTTTCATGTGGGGCAAGGTTCCGGGCCTGAGAGTAATTAACTTTCGTCCTTTCGTCTCTCTCTCTATCTCTCTATCTCTCTTTCAGCTTCGTCGCCTCTTATGGCAACAAATTACTCTAGGAGTGAAAATGTCCAGGTGGTTCTGCCTATGCAGAGCAACCGTGTATGAAAACGAGATGAAGATTTGCGACTCTCTATTTACCTTATCGCCGCGGGAGGAGAGTTGTATGTCATATGGAAGACATCCTTATCTGGGGCTCAGACTAAATAGAGCACGAGACACTTTAAACCGTTCTTCAACGACTAACTGAGGCAGGTGTCACGCTAAACGAGAACATGTACCTGTTTCACCTCTCCACCTTCTATTCAGAAATGAGAAGGTTGCTGAGGTGTGTCAAGAAATGAAGCAACACAGTACATAAAAATGTAGACTTTCTCGAGATAACCTGCTTCGCTTAAAAATCTAAACACGCAAGACCTGTCAGCAATTGCATCTTCACCCAAGAGTTGCAGCAAGAAAAAAAAAAGGAGCTAGTTGTATGTCATATGGAAGACATCCTTATCTGGGGCTCAGACGAAATAGAGCACGAGACACTTTGCACCGTTCTTCAACGACTAACTGAGGCACTTGTCACGCTAAACGAGAACATGTCCCTGTTTCTTAGTTACTTTGTTTAGGCGTCGATAATCAACACAAAACCGTAGGGTCCCATCTTTCTTTGCAACTAGGACCACAGGCGACGCCCACGGGCTCTTCGATGGCTGTATCACGTCGTCCTGGAGCATTTCTTGAACTTGCTTTCGAATTGCGTCTCGTTCCTTTGGAGATACACGGTACGGCGACTAGCGTAATGGTCTCTGGCTTTCGTCGACTATATTTCGGTGTTTTGTAATCGGCGTTTGTCTGACTCTGGAGGTTGACGCAAAACCGTCCCGGAAAAAGTCAAGGACAGTCTGCAGATTGCGTTTTTCACTAGGCAGGAGATTCGGGTTCACGTCGAGTTTAACAGGAGCATTCGTTGACCCTACTGATTTCGTAGTCCCCGTCAGCGAGTACTCTCCGGCGCATTCCCCGAGTTCTTCAAAATAAGCAATCGTTCGTTGGTTGGTTTATGGAGTTTAACGTCCCAAAGCGACTAAGGCTATGAGAGGCGCCGTAGTGGAGGGCTCCGGAAATTTCGACCACCTGGGGTTCTTTAACGTGCACTGACATCGCACAGTACACGGGCCTCTAGAATTTCTCCTCCAAAGAAATTCAACCGCCGCGGCCGGGATCGAACCCGCGTCCTTCGGGTCAGCAGCCGAGCACCATAACCACTGAGCCACCGCGGCGGCTAAGCAATCGTTGTGTTGGGCCGCTAAACGTTGGGGCTCACAACCGAAATTTGCGACCAAAAGCTCGGCTCGCTTTTTGTTTTTGTTTTTTTATTATTTATTTATTTCATACTGCAGATCATCTTACAGATCCAAGCAGAACAAGATAACACAGATACACGGGTAACAAGTAAAATAAAAAGAAATAACAAGTAAAATAGAAATAAAAACTAAAAATAAAAATAAAAAAAGGCATGCAGGATGACTATGCGCTTACATTTTATCATGTCAGAGAATTCCACTCACTGATGGTACGCGGGAAAAAGGAAAATTTAAAAGTGTCAGTTCTAGCAAAGTACGGGGTAAGTTAACCGGGATGATGGTGACGTGTGATGCGTGTAGCTAAAAACGATAAATAGGGTGCAGGATCAAGAGCCAGTTTGTTATTTATGAGCAAGGAAAGAAATTCTCGTCGAATATTTTTTCTTCTTACCTCAAGAGGTTGGATACGGTTAGATTTCATTAGCTCAGACGGAGAATCAAAAGGAGAAAATTTAGAACAAAGAAATCTTATGGCTTTTCTTTGGATTCTTTCAATTTTCTTAATATTGGTATTAGTATGATGATCCCACACCACGCATGCATATTCGAGCTTAGGCCTGATTAATGAGTTAAACGTGAGAAGTTTAACCTGAGGGGGGGCTCTGGAAAGTTTGTCTTAAAAAACATAGTTTGCGAAAGGCGGACGAACACATATTTTCCACGTATGAATTCCAGGACTGATTGTTAGTTAATGTTACACCCAAGTATTTAAAACTGGAAACTTCCTGTAGTGGTGTATGTCCGAGATGATACCTGAGCTGAAAAATATTTTTTTTTACGTGTCACTCGAAGGAAGTTTGTTTTTTCTTTGTTTAAAGTCATGTCCCATTTCTGGCACCAGGTAAGGATGTTAATTAGAGAAGTGTTTAGGTCAATCTGGTTATTTGAACATGTAATATCTCTGTACAGCAAGCAGTCATCCGCAAACAATCGAATCTCAACGCCCGGAACAGTTCTGTCGACGATGTCATTAATATATAGTAAGAACAATAAAGGCCCAAGTACGCTCCCCTGAGGCACTCCAGAAGTGACTGAAAGAGCGCCCGATTCCTCTCCATCAATCGAGACATACTGCTTACGGTTAGTTAAATAGTTTGAAATCCAGGTAACTAATATCTCAGGAAGGCCAATAGATTTAAGCTTTAGAATTAATTTATCATGAGGGACTTTGTCAAAAGCCTTGCTAAAATCTAAAAATATTATGTCAACTTGGCCATTATTGTCTAAGCTTAATGCAATGGAGTGAACAATTGTTACTAATTGGGTTACTGTTGAATATCCTTTACGAAAACCATGCTGAAATTTGGATAAAATGGAGTGCCGATTTAGGAATTCATTTAAGTGATCAGCAATGACGTGTTCAATTAATTTACAACAAGATGAAATAAGGGAGATTGGGCGGTAGTTTGACAGCATTAAACGATCTCCTTTCTTAGGTACAGGGATGATTCGGGCGGTCTTCCAGTCAACAGGCAATTTCCCAGTTCGCAAGGATGCTTGAAACAGTACATACAAAAACTTTGCAACCGATTCGGCATATCTTCGCTGAAAAATGTTAGGAATGTTATCAGGGCCACATGCTTTTTTGGTTTTCAAGTTCAGTAGCATAGAAAATATCCCAGCGTAAGAAACAAAATTGACTTCGGTGTCCTGAAACTGTGCGACTATTGGGGTACATGAACTGGAATTCGAAAACACGCTTTGAAAATATGTATTAAAATGCTGCGCAATGGCTCTCTGGTCTGTGATTATGGAACTGTTGACTGATATCTGTGGCACAACAGCCTTTTTTCCGGTTATGTAATTCCAGAACTTTTCTCGTGCGTTCTTTATAAAGTTTGGTAGAGACGTACTGAAATAGTAACTTTTGGAATCGCGGACTGACTGTGAAAGGTTCTCCTGTAGTTTCTTGATTATGCCAGGTTGCACTCGCTGCTTTTTTAATCGTTTGATTTTGCGCTTCTGGTGTATGATGTCACGCGTCATCCATGGAGTCTGTTTGTTAACTTTCTTACGTTTGCTCGGCACAAAGTTATCAATGCAGTAGTGGCACATGCGCTTAAAACGGTCCCACAGGATGCAGGCGTCAGTGTCACCGAATTCAGTCAGACAGCTTTCCATATAACCTACTATGCATGCGTCATTGGCACGGGAGTAATCTTTGAAAGTCCTAATCGAAGAATTTTGATGTTTCTTAGGCAATAAAACAGGAAAGCTAACATCTACTAAATAATGATCAGAGAGCCCCTGCACAACTTGTACAGAATATTCAGCGATATCACGTTTTATGAATACCAAATCTAGAACAGAACTGCTCGAACCATGTCTATAAGCCCGCGAGCTACACACACTTGCCGACCCAGGAGCAGCGACATGTTGGCTTCAGCAATACCATGGGTGCCGGCGCTGTCATCGCACTCCACAGTTACAAACATGCTGGCTCTCGACGGAATCACCACGTCACCATCGCAGACCCGCAACTTAGTCCTGCGTTCCTGGGGTTCGTCACCAACAGTGCGGTGTGCGGCAAACGAGACGATAAGCTCCTTAAAGTCGATGACAGCCCCGTATTCCCGAGGAAATCCAAACAGAGTATCAGGTCTTTAGAGCACTCAGGAAGCACAGCAAAGCAGCCGGGGAAAGTGACGCCGCGGATCTGAATTCACAAGGTGCAGACGCCGGTCGGCGTCACAACATGGCCGCCGGCTGTGCGGATCTGCGGCCCAGTCCAAGGTGTCAAAAGCTTCCTGAGGGTCGTGGCTAGCCGGCTGCTTATCACAGATAAATCAGCGCCGGTATCCACTAGTGCGGTTATTTCTAAGTTATCGGCGGTTACCGGTATTTCCGTTGAAGCCAATCGCTGGCTCTTCGTCGTTGGGCTCGTCGGGTGAGGTGGTCGTTGGTCTCGTCGTCGCTGCAAATCGTCGAGTGGAGGCTCTTGTCTCTTTACAGCCGCGGCGGCCCTCCCCCCGGAGGACGCCGTCTTCAGTTTTCCCGCCGTGGGGACGTGCCTCTGAATTCGCCAGAGGTTGATGGACGGCTGGGAGAAGAGAATCTCCGTGGCGATGGGGCTCGAGACTGACGTTGCGGCACAGTCGGAGCCTGCAGGTTGGAAATCAGGTAGTCTTCAATCTCCTGAGGTCGCTCGCCGTAGCGTGGGCGAGGAGCGTCCGAAGCAAAACCCCTTAAACCCATTCGACGGTAGGGGCAGTGGCGCAGGATATGACCGGGCTCACCGCAGTGGTAGCAGAGCGGCCGGTTCCTCGGCGTTCGCCACATGTCCGCTTTACGCATGGCGGGCCAGAATTCCTGCGGCACGGTGGTGGGCACAGCAGGTGGGACGGCCAGGACACGTTTCACTGTGAAGCGCCAGGCAGCAGCGGACTCCCGAGGGCACCACACCGAAGAGACGACGAAGAAGAAGCACTGGCCGCCACCATGGCTAAGGCTAGCCATAATAGCGGTTAAGGAAGCTCAGCCGGGAGACGGCGCCACGAGAGTGCCAAGGAATGTGGCAATATGATCTGTTGGTTTCCTATAAGTTTTATTAGGCAGTTCATTCAAGCTGCCCTTTTGCACTACCCTTCTGGAATATCCCAATTTTGTTTTCCGTCTTCTACTGAAATCCTCTACCCCGCACCTTTTGCCCCGATGTAATGCCCTGACTAGAGAGAATGTAGTAGTCTGTTAAATAAATAAATAAAATAACCTAGGACCAGCGTGTTATGGGGCGTGCCAAGTAGATGCGACAGCACCATGAATGTCGCCATTTAAGCGGTTAACGTGACCAGAACCCAAGTTAACTCGGTGAGTTTAAAAACAAGAAAGCAACGTAGTGTGCGCATGCGCGTAATGGGCTAACGACGCGCTTCGTTCGGCGGGGCGGCGACCGGAGCGAGGACATCCAGGCGCTGTTTTGTCACCGGCGTGCTATTACCACAGCGCGGCGCTCAGCAAAGCACGACCGGCTGGCCGCCGTATGTGTCGGGGGAGTCGCGCTGGCTCGAAAACTAATTACTGTACAGTGGCCCGAACCACGAGACCAGAGCGTCTTGTGGTGAGTGCAAAAAAAGGGAGGAAGCTATAAGTAAAGATTGAAGGGAAGAATGCAGCGCATAAAAAGAAAGAGAATGAGGACAGAAGAAAAAGGAAAGCAAGCAACAAAGAAACGAAGGCTGAAGCCAAAATGAAGGAAGTAAATGAAGAAAGAGAAAAGACGAACACTAAATTAAATAGGAAACGAAGTACTCAAGGAAGACTTGACAACTTAACGAAAGGTAGAAGGAATGAAAGGATGTAAACAAGCAGCAAAGAGATGAAGGTCAGAAAGGAAGAGAAAAACGAATGACTGCGAAAACAACTTGTTTCGAGCTGCGCGCGAAAATTCGGGCAGAAAACTAAGAGGATATATTGAGCCAAGCAGTAGGCGCAGTTTTGCATCCAGCGTGCGATAAGGGAATTAAGGAAATGGAGGTCCGAATCGAGTGAAGGACAACAGGGCATTGGTTCAAGGAAGCGCGCCGTTTTCTGAAATAAACTCGGGATCTGCGCTTTACGGTGTTTTTCTTTTTTTCTCTCTCTCTCGCCTGCGATTATGGAGCACAGCGGCAAGTGAAGCCAGTCTGCTTAGATTTTCCGCGTTAAATGCGATCATGGGAGGCCTCTGCTAAAGGCGATATTCGTTTGTTGCAAGAGTTTGAGAGGTTGTTTCGAAAAGGAAAAAAAAAACGCAGAAGACGTCTCGAACCAACGACAAAGTTCTCTGAAGGCTCTTTCTGCCGAAGTCTTGCGTCAACAAGTCCAACTAAGATAGTTGGACTAGTTGGCAAAAGGCTTGTGCTAGTCAAACTAGAATAGTAGCCGCTGCAGTGACCCAGTGGTTATGGCGCTCAGCTGCTGTCCTGAAACAAGCGGGTTCGGTCCCGGCCGCGGCGGCCGAATTTCGATGTATGCGCGAAATTCTTGACTCCCGTATACTGTGCGATGACAGCGCGCGTCGAAGAATTCCCGGCGATCAAAATTTCCTGAACCCTTCACTGCGGCGTCGCTCAGAGCCTGAGTTACTTTGGGACGTTAAAGGGACTATGAAATATATTTATTGACATTACGTAAAGGGAGACAATCCATCACTCGTCATCCCAGCGCAAGAATTTTTGAGCTAGCATCAATAACAACGAAGTTATAGACGATTAAAAATCACGCTCCTCCTCTCCCCCCTCAACTCGTACGCGCGGTGCACCATAAAAAAAATAAACAAAAGAGCTCCTGGACTGGGCACCGCCCATGAATACGTCATTCGCTGACGTTCGGTTTACGACTTCCGGTTGTCGCACTCTCGATGAGCAGCGTGCGTCGGCAGCGTCTCTCCGGTCTCTGCGCTTTCTTGGCTCCCGAACTCGCGACCGAAAGAGGCGGCAGAGGTAAATTCAAAACATGCGCGAAGGCAATGCCCTTGCTAGCGCTTGCCCGAGGGGGTCGCGCGGCGGCTCGAGCAGACGATTTTCACCGCTACCGGAAGTGTGCCCGTGACGTCGTAGCTGCCGCGGCTGGAGCGAATGACAGCGAGTGGTGGCCTGCCGCCGTCATGGGACTAGTGACGTCTGTTTTCCCGATTTTGGTTCCAAAATGGCTCCCTACGAAGACACCGAAAGGCCCGCGAATTTTAACAAACACGATTTTTAAAAATTATAATAAATTGCGGGCTCAGTTCCGAAGACTCATACTTGGTGTCAATGCTTCTGAGGATCACTTCTAACATTTACAAGCGGCTTTTAATTCTTTTCATGGTCCCTTCAAGTTGCCGCAAACATAAACCAACTACAACTGTGGTCTTTTCTGTTCACGGCGTTGTTCCTCTTGCTTCCTGGATCTTTTGGTATTTCTGCTTCAAAGAACTGACTTTTGGCAAAAAAGCAAGCGATCGCAGATGGAAGCAACCCTTTCTTTATTTCAGTGCCCGCGCCACATCATAGACATCCCGTTGAGACCCCGCTTGGTCGGTCCTCACGGGCCGCTTCTTCCTGTAGGAAATCATTACCACATGCCACCTAGCGTTGAACTTCCGCGTTAGCAGTTGTGTAACCATCATTCATTAGATAATTTTATTTGTGTATAATTCCTCAACTGAATCATAAGCTTCGGCAAATGGGCGGTTTAAGGAATACAGCAGGATTGAATAATAAGGAAAATCGTTTGAAATTCAACAAGAAAACTACACCAAGGGCAACACGACGCCAGGCTTGTAGCGTGGCTTGTTGTTCATTTGATTTTGAGTCAATTTTGACTTTCACTCTCCATTGGCCATGCGCCACCCAGCTGAGAAACATTCGAAAAAGATTATTCCTAAAATAAGCATTTTTATCATTTTGACGCCTAAACGAACCCGCTCCAATACTCCAAAAACTTGAAAACTGCGCGGTGAATTTAGGGCGAACTAAATGAAAAAAGCAACAGATTCAAGGGCGTCCGCAGAATTTTTTGCAGGGGGGGGCCCCATTGGTTGTTGGCGCCGTAGGGGGGGGGGGGTATGTTCGTAGCAAAAAGGCACTATTTTCGGAGTAAATTTATTTATTTATATACAAATAAAATAAATAAGTAAAATACACACATGAAAGAAAAATTACAAACAGCAAATTAAAGCGAGGCTAGGAGAGATACATTGGAGTTTATCAACGAAGAAACAATTAAAATTAATAAAAATGCAAAAAGATACTATCACTTCGTGGAGAAGAGTGCTCAGTCTTGCTGCATACGGGTTCTCGACACACCCGGATTGATGACCAGCACACAGCACAATATGTTCACAAACACGCAACGACAGTCACTCAGTCAGTCTTCCTTGAACAGAAACTGTAGACGCCTCGGATTTTTCTGGGCGAATTGCGTGATGACACTGGTGATAAATTCATTTCTGTGCTTCATTACACGCTCTCGGTGCACACTCATCATACAAAGGCCGTCCAGTCTGTCGTTTGTCATCGTTGAGCGTAGCCACGTTTTCACTCTCCTAATTGTACTGAAGGAGCGTTCGACCGTACAGGTAGTAACTGGCAAAGCCAGAGCCACCTCAATGGCTTTTGCAACACCAGGTAAGAATGTCTTGGCCTGATGTAGAAGCTCGCAGTAAGTTATTTCTGATGGGTCCCCAGTTTTGTTGCACCACATCTCGTACCAAGAGATGGCCTCATCCTTGAAGTTGTCGATGCCGTAAAAGCACTGGAGTTCTTCGGCGAGAACAGTGAACTCAACACGGCTCAAGTGCTTCATTTTTGATGGATGCAGCTGGAGAAGTTTGAAGCTCCTCTCATTGCTTTCAGAAAAGCGCCGAGCTAAAGAAGCAGTGAGGGAGTCCAAGTACGGCACATATATTGCCACACGGTAGTATTCCTCTGGCGACTGAATCCCGTAGTTGTCTCGGTGGGCCTGACGAGAGACTTGTCTTGGTACAGATATCACCACATTTAAGTGATTGGCTGCCTCCCTTGCTGCATTCATGATGTTAGAGAACTCCTCTACAGCGTTTGTCCGGTGGCCGCGAAAAATACGTTGTAGCTCAGTGATGTGGCCATGCACAGAATGGAAGTCCATGGATACACCTTGCAGAATGTTCGTAGCTGGTTCGAGCCGAGCGCTGTACTTCGCTACAATATGCAAGCAGACGATGAAAGATGAGCTTGTTGTTGCGCAGTAGAGGATGTGAGATCGTTGTCTAGTTGCAGCGTTCGAGCATGATTCCGTGGACGCGAGCTGCTCGAGTGCTTCGACTATGGCCACGTAATGCTGAGAGAAGATCCTAATAGACTTGTACTTTGCAGACCATCTTGTCTCACACAGCATCGGAATGTTGGGCGCCAATTTTCTCCGGAGCACGCTCTCGCGGAAGAAGTTTATGGTTTGTTTGATTATCCCAATTGTGTTTCGAATTTCAGAGACGTCGTTCAAATCGTTGATGACGAGATTTAGTTTGTGACTTGCACAGTGGAAAAATAGTGCCTTCGGGAACTGTTTTTGTATAATTTTGTTCACTCCAGCTTCTTTTCCAGCCATTGTAGAGCATCCATCGTACCCCTGTCCAACGAGGTTCGAAAGAATCAGTCCGACATTCGTCAAAAGCTTCAAGATTGCCGCGGCGATGCAAGCGGAGTTTAATTGCTCCAGCTCTACAAATCCCAAAAACTGCTCTCGAACGCACACTTCGACTTCCGCCTTGTCAATAAAGTGAACGCCTATAGACATCTGCTCTTTTCCTGAAATGTCTGCAGTTTCGTCAGCAAGAACGGAAAAAGCAAACGCTTTGTTAGTTTCGGTAACTATCTGCTCTCTCAGGATGTCGCCACAGATTGTGATGATCTCGTTCTGGACGCGGACAGAAGTGTACTTGGCATTGCCAGCAGAAGAAGCGAAGTGCTCCTGAAGTAGAGTATCTCCAGCTTCTACACGAAAGTCAAGCAGATCATTGAAGACTCCACTATCGGACTGCTTGCCGCGAATCGGCAAGTCATGCGTCGCGCAAAAGGCAATGGTGGAAACTATTGGAAATAGTTTCTCACGGTTCCTTTCAACTTGCGCGTGCAGTGCTCTGTTCAGCTGCTGTACAACGGGTAGCTGCTTGCCTTTCATCACATCCATAAAGTTCTGTGAGGCCGTCATTGCCTCCTGGTGCCATTGGGATTTTACGTGATCCCTGCACGCCTCGTGCATTTTTCTGTAGTTACTGAAAGCGCGCACGATAAAACTAACTTGAGTACCCCGGTGAACACGCGGAGGAAAAATGACGCAAAAACGACAAAAGGCGCCTTTCGCTGTCGCTGAGTACGCAAGCCAGGGGGCGTAATCTCCCAGCCACTGATGTCGAAAAGGCCTCTTTCCAGGTGTTACATCCTTCTTGAAATCATATGTGACATTTGGCGACCATGGCTTAGTAAGAAGACGTAACTTCAAAAAGTCCGGTATGCCAGTGAGTTTAGCTTTGCCTAGAAACTCTCCTAAGTCATATTCTTGAGGCAAGTTATTTGTTTTCTTGATGTTGTCTCCGGACTTCGATCCCAAGCAAGGAGAAAGGGAATCGTTTCGGCTTACTGCGTGACCGGAGCTCGCTGGTGGAGTTCCTTCCATGGAGACGACGACGCCGGCTACTGTCCGGTGATGAAAGGTTGCATCGCTCTGGTCAAATGCTACACCGTTGTCACATGTCACACCAGAATCTGCAGGGGCGCATTTGGATAATGCTTCGTCAGACAACCGCTGACGCTTGAAGAAGCGTCGAATATCCATCATTCGGGACCGCGCGAGACAAAGCTGGCTATGGAGTTCCTCGGGGTTGGTAGTGTTAAAAATATATACACATTGATTGGAAAAACGGTTGAATGCGTACGTTGAAAACAAAAAATGACTATGTATGCAGCGAAAACTTATTTACAAGATAAATGCACGCTCGCAGCTTCATACACCTCGCTCCATCTTGCTCGCGCAACCGCACAGTCGAGTATTTGCACACACACTACTCGCCGCTCGTCGTTTTCTCGTCCGCTGTCTTGGTTGTTTTCAGCTTCGTTGACAACCGGCCACTAAAAACACCGAAGCACAAACAAAGAGGCGCGCACACGCAAGGAACGCCGCGCGACTTCCGAGGGGAAGGGACACTCGCCACTCCGGTCGGAAAATTTGTTTTGTGTGTTTTTATGAGGGTCAGAGCCCCAAAACGACTCAGGCTATGAGGGACGGACGGTCTCTTTACCATGCACTGACATAGCACAGTACATGGGCGCTGTTGGGATTTGAGGCCCAGCCAGAGGTGACAGGCGAGCCAGGCAGGCGCCATCGGGCTGCCTTGACCAAAGGCGCTGGTTTCCGGAGAAGACGCAAGGAACGCTGGTGTGGGGGCGCCTCTGGAGACTGCGTCGCCGTGAACAAAAGCAGCTAATCCCCTTTGCCGAAAATTCTGAAAGCGGCGCTTGTACCGAACTGCGCTCTCCCGTGGATCGGAGGAGACAGCGAGCGGCGGCGGCGCCAACTCATCGCCCGCTTGCCCCTGAGCAGTCCGACAAAGCGGGGATGGACACGGCTGATTTGTCCCTCCCTCCTGAAGAATTCATCGGTGGCCGGGGTGTGCACTGTCTGCCTCCGTGTCGCTATCTCTCTAGAGATCAAAGAAACAGGCACACATCTCAAGACGGCTCGAAACACATGCTCGCCGGTGCCGCTGTATGTCTGCAACGACGCGTCCCCGGACGCGGCACTTTGCAGATGTGACCCAAAGCGTGGAAGCAGGGCCGCTTTTACTCTTTTGGCTGAGCGCACCGCCGCCCCTGACGTGCGGCCATCACTCACGGTTCGAGTGAGTGATTTTCCAGGGGGGTGCAGCCGCCCCCAATGCCCCCCCCTCCGGACGCCCATGAACAGATTACCAAAAAATAGCGGACCACAGGATAAAAACGCGGAAACAACTGCACCCTATCCCCTGCCTCGGTGTTCGTCGAAGCTCCTGCGGCGGTGACACTCTGCCGACGCACAACGAGGGCTTCGCATAACCGGCTGACAAGAAGAGGTGAACCTTCGGTTCTTGCTTTCAAGAATAATAAACAACTTGTCACGGAGCGAAGTCCCAGTCATGCAAACTTGCGCAAGAAGCCAATTCGTTAATTACGGGCGTCGCTGCTAAAACTGAGCTCCCGAGTGGGCTCACTGGTGCTTTGAAGTAGTGGCTGCTTTCGAGAGCCTTGGGGCGGAAGGGAGCATTCTTCTTAGGAGCGATATGAAGCCAGGTTATATACTGGTGCTGCATTTATACAGGGTGCTCCTGCAAAGCATTCCCTTGAGGAGTGCGTGTATTGTATTCAGTCACCAGCGTATTGCACTGGGAAACACAAATTGCATGTGCTATAATGGGAATTTGTACGCACTATCAGGATTCTGCAGAATAGTAAACCAGCGACGAGAAATGCAAACACGCAGTCTACAGTTGGAGCTTCATGTGGAGAGGTGACTAGCAACGAATTTTATTTTGCAAGCATACGTTAGATTCCTTGAAGTTCATTGATTTTACTGGTTATTTTTAAGATGATACCTTGAGTCACCAACTTTTTTAACGTCCACGTTTTAGTGACCGATGAAAGCAGCAGTGGTGCACATCCTTCAGTTAGTCAGTCTTCCATTCGTACCGCAGCGTGTTTTGCCGCTCTTCTCCTTGTTTGTACATCTTGCAAAATGAGTCTGAAATGAGGACCAATTTTGTCGTCTCAGTGTAAGATTCGTTCCCGTCAGGAACGCGTCGAAAAAGGAGAGCTTTCCGCGAACCTGAGCCGACGTGAAAGCACGAAAGATTAGCTAAATTGAGCTCCTGCGGGCCAAGGGCTCGAGAGCGACGCATGCCAGAATGTGCGGCACCTAAAGAAATAGTGTGGGCTAGTCTGAAAACAAGATGGATAAAAGAATAGGTGCACGGATAGACGGTCGGATGGACGGACAAGGGTACTGAAAAGTGTACGGACAACGGCACGGAAAAACGGACAGACAAACGGATGGGCAAACGGACTGCCAAACGGAAAAACGGACATACAAACAGACGGTCAAACGGATGGGCAAACGGACGGGCAAACGCACGGACAAACGGATGGGCAAACGGACGGACAAACAGACGTACAGTCAGGGACAAAGGTCTCCGGACCACGTGTTCCTCAAACGAAGCTTATAGCTCTACTATCAGAGAGCGGCTGGAAACCGCACTTGTGGAGATGAAAGAACAAAATTTAACTTTTACCTCCACAAGTGTGGTCTCCTACCGCACCCTAATAGCAGAGCTATCGGCTCCGTTAGAGGAACACGTGGTCTGGAGACTTTTGTCCCCGACTGTACAAACGGAAGATGTACCAACTAGCTCAGATCACGGTTTTTCTACAGTAGAAACGGACAGACAAACGGACGGACAAACGCACCGACAAAAGGACGAAGAAGCAGCAGGAGAAACAGAAAATCCGACAGACGGCTAAAAAAATTCAACTCGATCAGATCACGCGCCCTGGACGGAACTACTTGCTGTTAAGCAGACTGAGTTTTAAGCCTCCGCTACATAACGAGCGCAGCGGTTGCCAGTCGGCCGCCGCGTGAAGAGTACGGCACACAACGGAACAGATAAAGCAGCTCTCGCGAGAAGTCAGCAGCCAGGAGGTTTCTGCGAAGTTCGTTATAACGCAGCTGCCTCGCGCCCTCTCCCTGGCTGGCAAGCGTTTTTGTTTGCTCGTGCACATGGCGCAGCACTCAGCGCTAATTTCTCGCTGCGCGCGGCGGGACCTCCGCGCGGCCAGAGCGAGGCTGAAGTGTCGGGATTCAGTAAAGACATGACGCCGTTCCAATGGAAGCGCGTTCACGTCTTTTTTGAACATTTTTTTCTCAATGTGCTCGCAGAATCATGAACGGGATATAAATGGTTATTTCTTTCGCAGGCGGGCGCATGAACAGTTGTTTGACAAGTAGCGTCGGAGGTTGTGCGATGTTATATTCAACGGAAAGGCCTAATATTTCCTCAGGTTTTGAAGAAAAGTATTGCACCCACTGGGACCCGCTTGTGGAACAGGCAGACGCCGTGGAGATGGTCGTCTACCCTTCTATATTTAATATTTTTAGCAGCCATTCATTTTCTCCTAAAGGTAAAGCATTTCTTAAAAAATTTGATACACTTGAATTCACAGTTATTTTCAACATTTCACAATGTTAACGGTCTCCCAGGCAAATACCTGTAGCGAAAGCTTGACGAGGCCTGGTAGCGGCGGCAGGCAACAATGAAACCAGTACAAAATGTTATATGCAAGATATCTTTGGCTATATCTGTAAAACAGTCATATCTTATAATAAATTTACATGCAAATGCAAACACAATCTCAGTCACATATTTATTATTGAGAGACACAGGAATATAAATTTTGATACATTTTCTTTTGAGAACTGTAGAAACAATATTCATAATAAGTGGGAATCTTAAGAAATACTGGAACTTCCCAGAGTTTATAACCTAATTATTGTCCCGCTGAATTGCCAGAGAGTCGCTAAATGCTAGTCGTTTTGCGAAATATCTAGACTGCCTGCAAAAGCACAGCGCAGTAGTTGTCGCCGTTATGATGCGAATCCTGTGTAGTCACGAATGCTGTGCTCTGTGCTTGTCCTCCCCATAGTCAACGCTGGACGCCGTTGCTCTTACAGTTTACCGTGGCTCCTTGGTGTTAAGGGCGGCTATTTTGTTCTTTTCACTTCCTCCTTTTTCTGAAATAAATATCTCCTAGGAGAAATCATCGGCAGAGGACGCCTTCATCGCCTACATGAATTAAGTAAAATATTGCATTAAAGCTGCCTGCCCTTTCCTGCCATCATGCCATGCCATGGCACGTCTTGCACTGCCCTGCCCTGCTCTTTTGCCCGCCTCCCTGCCTGCCATTTTACGGCGAGAGCTTCGTCAATGTGTAATCAAAGCCCGCTGTATATATAGTAGCTATAGTTGTCCATTCTTGGTATGCATGCGCAAGGCTTTCTTTGCCATGGCTTCGCCCTGAACTGCTTAGTAGCCAAGCCAAGGGAAGCCAAACCAAGTGCCAATCCATTCCTACACAGAGAGAAGCGAAGAGACAAAGGCAAATAGGAACAAAGATAAAGAGAAAGAAGAGAAAAAAAAGACAGGATGGAAAAAAATGTAGGCGCGCTGCCTTAGAGGGAGAAATGGACAAGACTGCTCTTACCGCCTGTTTTAACTAAGTGGTGTAGCCTACTAGTTACTAATGTTTACAATATTTTCGTTTCGTTCTTGATTCCTTCCTGCGTTTATTTCAACTCATTTCCTCTCTCTTTGTCTTCATTCCTCATGAGCTTAGTACGGTTGCCGAAGACTATTCGTACTTCAGAGCATTCGTGCTCACAGCACTCATCCGTACGGAGTTGCTAGAAAGCACGCAGCAGTACTATAGTGCCTAGAATGTACTGGCATTCTAGGCACTATAGCAGTACTGACGGCAGCGCTGGCGTCGTCATTGAAGGAGCCGAACTAAAAAAATTGGCAGAGGCTCAGCTTAATTAAGCCCGGAAATTGCGAAAGCAACTTCATCCGTTTCCTCAGCCCGCATCCGCCGTGTCTACCGCCGCTCTGCGCCGACGGCATTGATTGATTGATTCGGGACTGGGGAGGGGCGAGAGCTTTACACTAGGTTGGTTGGTTGGTTTCGACTGAGAGAAGGATGAAAAGGAAAGTGCACGGGCCTGCCAACTGGCTCAAGCCGAGCCACCACCGCTGCCACGTGCAGACAGAAGAGAGTTGAAAGATAAGAAGACAGAGTAAAAGACAGAGTAAAGACGCGCGTCGCAACAACCGCGTCCGCCGGAACGGACGCTGGCTGAAAAATACAGATACACGGCCGCAGCCCGAAGGCTGCAAACCGAATGCCACAGATATCGCTTTTTTCGCCGACGGCACGAGCTGGAGCTCTGTTTATACAACTGGTATGACGTCACTCCGACCGCAGCGCTCCTAGTGGGAGAAGCGAGAGGCTCATCGCCCGCCGTGTCTACCGCCGCTCTCCGCCGACGGCACGAGTTCGGGCTCTTCTCTTCCACAGATGGTGTGACGTCACTCCTACCGCAGCGCCTCTAGGGGGAGAAGCGAGAGGCTCACCGCCCGCCGTGTCTATCGCCGCTCTACACTGACGAGCCGAGCTGTGGCCCTGGTTTTTCGCAGCTAGCATGACGTCACGTCTAAGGTCACGCTAAAGGTCAAACGTGTCCACCGCCGCGCTACGCTGAAGGGCTCAAACTGTGAGCAGTATTGCTTTCGCCATAAACTTCGCTGCCAGTGCGGGATCCTATCACTGATCGCCATTTACGCGGTTGAATGAATGCTTATGTGAATCGGCCGGTGCGCGTCGGTCATTTCGCCCATGAGAAGGTGACGCAGTGTCTGTATTGCGCCAGGATGCAGCATACGGGTATGTAGACGCGCCAGAGAAGCGACCTTGAGTCCCCATCCCTTTACTCGTGCCTAAGTCGCGGCTTTCTCGTTGCTCTGTGCAGCCGACGGCTCAGATTAATCGTTGCCGTCGCCATGACGAAAAACTGCATCGTCACATTGGCCATCACATCCCATTTCAGGTTGAGCTCGCTGCGGAACAAAGCACACTGCAGATCACCTTCCACTTCTTTAGTGATTACCAGCTGCGCTGCCTCTCCTCTCGGCTAGTCTCTATCATCACATACCAGCAGGTTTCCCAATAACAGGCTCTACATGAACCTCGACAGCCTTTGATCAGCCTTGTTCCCACACGAATGGCATTTTTTCACTGCAGAAGTAATTGTTCTAGCGCTAATTAAAGTAGTGCTAGTAGCAGTAGTAGTAACAATTGTAGTAGTATTATTAAAAGTAGTTGTAGTAGTAATGGCAGTAGTAGTAGTTGCAGCAGCAGTAATAACAGTAGTAGTAGCCGCATTATGAGATATATGACGAAGGGAAATGTCTGCGGGCACCATAGCTGCCTCACTGGACAGTCTGCTTCCGAACTATTCTCTGGAAGAAAAAGTAATAGCAGCAAAGGCGGAAGGTGGGACGTTTTGCTGCGGTATGTTGCCTGCAGAGGACACCGAATATATGTTAGATAATGATTTCCTAGTAACAATCAAACTAAAGAAATGAACAAGGAAATACGGGGCATGAAATGCGAAGCCAACATAGCTGATGGGCCCCTAGGGTAATGGAATAGATTATAAAAGAAGGGAAGCAGAACAAGGGACGACAAGTCCAGGTGGGCGGATGAGATGAACAAGTTTGCTGCAATATGGCCGCAGCTGGCACAAAAGAGGGCTAATTGGAGAAATATGGAACAGCCCTTTGACCAGCAGTGAACATCGGTAGGCTTTGATACTGATTGTTCTTGTTCTGTTTACGAGACATCTACTAGACCCTCGATACGACCCATGGCAGGGCAGCTGGGGTGGAAATCTGTGCTTCAAAAGGTCGGGCAAGCCCTTTAACCACCTCCTGCCAGGAGAGAAACTCTCTTAAAGCCAACTTTAGAACCGATCTTTACGTGATCTTCATCTTTGCCACACAAAAAAAAGTTAGGCTCACAAAACAATTTGAGCCCCCTCGTGCCCTTCTTTTTTTGTCGCAAGCTCCCTTTGTGCAGCTCTGCCCATGGAGAGCACGAGCTTTTGAGCCGCCATCTCGAGCAAAAGAGCACGGGCTCCTGGAAGCTCGTGTTCCGAAGAAGGAGAAGGCAGACACGATGCAGCAGCAACTCACGGGAGAAGATTTTCTGTCGCGCCTTGGCAGCGGTCGCCCGGGAACTCGGACTTCCGTCTTGCCCAGCAAAGGGCTGTGGTCGTTCGGCATCTGCCTTGGCTGCGCCTGCGGGGTCTTCTTGGCCATAGCAATCAGCGCGCTGGTGTGGTTCGCGATCCACTGGACAGCCGAGCAGCAGCACGACGACACGAGTGGCACCGAGAAGCCGTTTTGCTGTCCCAACGAAGCAGCCACGCTGTTCGCCGTCATCGACCGCGATCAGGACCCCTGCACCGATTTCTACGCGTACATCTGCAAGCATGCCATTGAGGACGGCCTTGTTGAGAACGACGTGGCCTACGACATGCTGGTGAGTTTGTACCCGGATATGTGGGAGAATTACGTTGTAGTAGCTGCGATAGATTCCACGAAGCAGCCAGCAGCGAGAATTAGAAACCTCTGAGTGGAGATACTCTGCCTATATTCTAGCCCAAGCACTTTTTTTTCTGCTCACTTGTTTTTTTCTGGTGCGCCCCTTTGGGGACATGCATGCCGCGACCCATCTTACGACATTCACACTCGTTACACTGCGAAAGAGGAAGTCAGCGCTCCAGATATCTCGATAATGTTCCCGTCTTTCTTCAAGGGCATACGAATGAATGTTTAGATAACTTCAGTGCACAATCCCACCTTGTGAAATTTACGGAATGGGAAGAGACCAGGAATTGTCAGATTTATTTCTTGATATACACCTAGACATACGGGTCCAAAATATCACTTCTGCTGATATTCCTAGCTACAAATATTTTGACAGAATTTCATCACAGTGTGGTTTGTTTTCAAAAATGTTCTAGCATTACAGGTTGACAAAATTTTCCACTAGCCGAGTGCACGCAGATGCATGTTTCTGGCATGAAAGAGAACTGTTAGGTGCACCTTAGAAAAGCGTTGATTTTATGTCAGAGGTAGAATGAATGGGAATAATGATATGCCTAGACCTACACTTGTCAGAAGGGAGCACGACCTGTTATATTTCAGTGAGTTTGGGGCTGAAATCAATGCCATCGCCCTTATGAAAGGTTGCCTTTCTCACTGTCTCGAATCGCAGGTTGAAAAACTGGACACGCTTCAATAACGGGTGTCCAATCTTCTACTTTCGATGCTTTTTACGTTGTGTGTGACCTAATCGTGAGTGTCCACCAACGCCACCCTCGTCCTTAGCGGCGCACGTAGTACGTCCTGTGTTATTGCGAGTGTCACGTGGAACAGGATCGAATGGGGGAGGATGGAAGCTGTGCAGGAACCCTCTGATGCTACGTGTGGCATCAAGACTCTGAGAACCGATGCCCTCGTTAACCTAATGAGCAAAAAACGGTAGGGAAATGAGGGCCTGGTTACGACGTATAATTTAATAAAGCCCACAGTCATTGAAGCCAAGTAAGGCATAGCGTAAAAGTTTCTATCTTTTTTACTTGTGGCGTTGATGAATAGGAAATCAATAACGTAATCACTTTATAGCTGAAAGATAATTGACTGTGAAGTTAAAAAAAAAAACCATATGCTTTCCGTAGGATTGGAACCGACGACTGAACAGATTGCACCGAAGATTTAAGTTGAAGATTGAATGAAATAACACTAGCCACTGAGTTCTATAACGCTGCCTAAAAGAGAGCAGTTCCGCTTACAACGAATCTGAGAGATGATTACCACATTGATGAATAAACTATTGTTTGTGTCACCGCGGACTTCGGTTTGCAGGCGGATGTTCGCTCCAGTATCATCAAGGGTACCCACAACTACGGCAGTCAGTCTGCAGCAGCGCTCCATGCCCTATTCACATCGTGCATCCAGGAGATATGGCAGAGAGATATGAGAGCCAAGGGTGCTGTAGCCGCCGTCCTGGAAATTGTCAACTACACCAGGCGAATGAGCGGTGCAGACCTACTTCGTTTTGCGCTAGCGGCTCGTGAGTGCTACAAACTGTCGTTCTTCTTCGTGGTATATCATGGCTCTGCTAGCCTAGCAAGGTCGATCACGTTCGACAGGGTGACACTCCGGGTAACCAACTACAAGAGGTACTGCGACGCCTCGTGCAGCGCCATCGTTCTCTCCACCCTTAATGCCCACTTTGGCACGAACTACACCGACGAGGAGATGTCCAAGTGGGGAGATAAATTACCGCCTGCCAATTCGAACTTAGAAGCGGCGTCTTTGGAGGAGATTTCGGAAGCTTTCGGTGGTCTGGAAGTTGCGAAGTTCAAGGACATATTGCACGAGTTTCTTATTGACACTGACCAGCTGAAAACACTTCGCATTGACTCCAAGGCGAGACTCCTTGCAGACATACGGCTCCTAACCGACCCACGAAACCAGCCTATGTCATTGTGCTACATGCTGTTTGTTGTCGCTTTGGACGCCATGCGCTCCATTCAAAATGACATCGCAGTAAATTCCCCAACAATGACTAGCGAGAAGATCTGTCAGTCACACGTGTTTCGAAGCAGCCAACTATGGCGAGTCACATACGTGGCCGGAATTGCAACTCCTGCCAAAGACCGCCAGCTGCACAACATCTTCGAGACCACAAGACGTAGGTTCGTGGAATACCCCCCAATAATGCGGCTAGTCGCGGCCGGGAATGACACGAAACGCTTCCGGCAATTTATCAGCAATATGTCTCTCATGCTACCTGGTGACCTCGTCTTCAGGGAGCCCGCCGTTCCCAATATGTCCGCGCAGGGCTTTGTCCGGAATTTATTCCTTGCGCTGAAGTTCGAGTTCGACACCAAAAAGAAGAAAGCACGACAAGGCGTTCCCTGGATTAGCGATGACAGCGAGAACAGGGTTGTGGATCGCATCTTTTTTGTGAACGAGACTACCCTCTACTTGACGTCAGCGGGGTACGGTTGGTTGAGTTCGGGCACCATGGACCCGCTGCTCGCCGACGCAGCCGTGATTGGAAGTCGTATGGCAGCCCTGCTGTGGACCAAAGTGGCCGAGTGGAAGGGCTGGTCTGGAGAAACGAAGGCAGCGTTGGAATCTCACAGGTGACATATGCCGAAATGCCACCGCTAATACCGCAAATAAGAGACACGCCCCTGTTAAAGGGGCATTGTGGCTTTGGGTTACGGTCGCGTGAGATAACAATGACATTGCTTTTTGTGTAGTGGCCAGGGGAAAATCTTTATAGAAGATTTTTAAATAGTACTTTATAACAATTACATTTAGTTGCGCTTGCAAGATATGTTAAGGCGCCGCTGATAAACTACTTTATATTTATATCGTTTATACCCTCAACAAATACAGCTTTGTAGAGAAGAGTACTAAAGAGTTAACTATAGAAGACAATAATAAAAACTAATTTTTCAAAGGGTAGAAAATTATAGCATGTTCATACCTTATATTGCGTACAACGTTTCAAGCTACCGAAAAGTCAGTAATCATGCCAAACAGAATTTGTTCACAGTTATTGGACGTGCTTTAGATAAATAAATTGCGAATCTAGATTTAGAAAACGTGGAATAGGGCTAATAATATTCGTGCAGTACAGCCGCCTGATATGTTGGCGTTCTGAGCGAAAGTGAATAAGAGCTCTTAAGAATAGCGTCGCTTGCATATCGCGACCACCCATGCGGCGTTGTTATACCGCTGTGTGCAGTCATCAGAGGACAGGGGAATCATGTTAAGTAGTAAGCTGTTTAGCTAAAATGTATTACAATTTTCAACTGCTGAGTTGAGGCGTCTGGTTACAATTATAAATTTGCAGGCGGCCGTTTGTTATGGCTATACCTCTATTAATAACTTCGAGATAACCGTGGGAGGCTTGCCAAAGTGAGTTTTCTCCATATCGCGCCCTTCTTGAAAAACCGCGCTCCTTCGACGTGCCCTGATGCGAAGACTGTCAATCACGTCACTCCTGGCCACATATGTTGTGTGCAGCGGAGAGGACTGCAGTGAGGATGTAAGAGTGCACGTCATGTGTTACGTGGCCCACAGAGCGACGCATTGCTATGGAGATCGTATCTCGGCGTGCGCTTTTCGAAAAGGATGACCAAAATTTGTTTCGCAGCAGCGCCGAGCGAAGGCGCGTTTTCGGAATTGTAGAAAGCGATGTGGTTGTTGCTAACACATGGCTACAAATCTGGGACTGCAATCAAGGGCCTAACTTAATAATATATTTATTTAAAACTCGTTAACCAGTTGATATCTCAAGGAGGCTTTTTTCATGTTCGCTTAAGCTACAAGTGTATCAAGGTGGAGGAAGGGCCTCACTGCGCAGCTTGCCACGATGACGAATCTTATGAAAGACTCGCAGCCGTGCAGTGTTTCGACTTGTGCAAGAGATTTTGGGCCTGGGTTGGGTTTAATGCTTGATACGCTCGATGTACTATTCTAGTTCTCTTCTAATAACTGGAGTAAAGAAATCATCATCATCGTCATCAGCCTGACTACGCCCACTGCAGGGCAATGGCCTTTCTCATGTCTCTCTAACTAACGCTGTCCTTCGCCAGTCGGCCACCGTATTCTCGCGAATTTCTTAATCTTATCCGCCCACCTAATTTTCTGCCGCCCGCTGCTACGTTTGCCTTCTCTTGGAATCCACTCCAATACCCTTAATTACCAGAGGTTATCTCTCCTTCGCATTGCATGCCCTGCCGAATTCCATTTCTTCCTCTTGATTTCGACCAGGATGTCATTAACCCGCGTTTGTTCTCTCACCCACTCCACCCGCTTCTTATCTCTTAACGTTACACTTATCGTTTTTAAGCCGAAAGCCTTTAATGCCTCATGCTGTCGTCAGCAATCCGTGTCGGCAGCAGTGTCTGTGTCCGTGTCGGCAGCCGTGTCGACAGATGTGTCCGCGTTTTGACGGGTGTCCACCGAGATATGTGAGACAGTTACTGCGTAATTTCCTTTCCTCAAATACAATTTTCGTTTTCTTCATTACGGCCCCTCTTTCTCTTTCTTCGTTCATTCCGACTTCCTCCCTTCCTGTACACTGCGGTTCAGGTGTACACCGCGATGACAGAATTACTGCGCCATTTCCTTTCCTCAAGAAGCGTTGCGTTCAAAGGGCAAGCTATCGCGCCGAACGGATGGTGGCTTTTCGTGGACTCCCTGGCAGCGCTACAACACGTTGTCGCGTTGCACTCCAAAAGGCAAAGCTTAAGCGCCATTAATTAGCAGTCATTTAGTGCTGAGTCATTGATCAGTAATTAGTCATTAGTAATCTGTCATTACTTCTTCACCAGTTATGTGTGACGTCATCCAGTGGTGACGTTACGAGTGTAACATAGGCAAAGTGGTGCAGAAAACGCTTTCTCCTCTTCGCACTTTAGACAGTCAAAGTGCCCCCTGAATTTTTTCTTTCCATAACTCGCTGTATCCCAGGCCTGGTTGTACAGTCCAATCGAAGCACGGAGTCTCCTCTGTCTAAAAAACCCGGGACCCGGGGAGAATGCGAACACCGAGGACCCAGGGGGGGTGGGGGGAGCCAATGGGATACTTTGTCGGACGCATTGGTGAAATCTAGGAAGATAGTCTCCTCAATGCAACAAAGGTACAGATTGGCATTTGTGCAGAGAAATTTAAAAAAATTGCATCGTCTTACAGAAACCATGCTGAACGTGGTGCCCAATTAATTCGCCTCGAAAAAAAATTCGGCGTCCCAAAAAATTTCACGCTGTAAAATATTGCACAATCGTCGTTAGCCAAACCTCATCCGCTGGAGAAGAATGGCCTCTGATAACTATTCGATTCACCACCCTCTATGCCATCTCAAGCAATCTCATCTTTAACGGGCACTGACATCGCACAGTACACGGGCCTCTAGAATTTCGCCTTTATCGGCGGCTGAATTTCGCCCGAGGCGCAATTCTAGAGGCCCGTGTACTGTGCGATGTCCGTGCACGTTAAAGAACCCCAGGTGGCCGAAATTTCCGGAGCCCTTGACTACGGCGTCCCTCATAGCCGGAGTTGTTTTGGGACGTTAAACCCCAATAAGCCAACCAAACCATCATCTTTACGAACCTCCAAATTTCATCCAACTGCATTGCCCTCCCATGCCGCCTTCCTACGCTTGCCCTCCCTTGGACTCTTCTGCGTCACCTTAACGGAGTAGCGGTTGTCTTCCCTTCTCATTACATGTTTTGGTGTACAGTCGGGGACAAAAGTCTCCGGACCACGTGTTCCTCAAACGAAGCTTATAGCTCTACTATTAGACAGCGGCTGGAGACCGCACCTGGGCAGATGAAAGAACAAAAATTTACCTTTTACCTCCACAAGTGTGGTCTCCAGCCGCCGACTAATAGCAGAGCTATCGGCTTCTTTAGAGGAACACGTGGTCCGGAGGCTTTTGTCCCTGAATGTACAAATCAAAATTTGTAATAGCGAACCGACTATTCTCAAATTACATTTATGGAACGAATCAAACAATGCATGTTCAGGATCAATTCAGGATTAAATGAAATATTTTATTCAAATACAATTTGAAATGTAGTAACAATTATCGAATATTTGGCAGCAAGTTGAAATACGACGCCTCATATTTCTACAACGACTCTTTCTGCCGCGAGCAGTCTCTGCGGGGAGAAGGACTCAGCCCCGTAAACGCGGATTCGTGCGGCGGCTTTCGTAATGCTTACACCTATAGCCTTCAGTAGTGGGCGCTACAACATGTTTCGGACAGGCTTAGCAAGATTCGCCCTCATGGCCACTCTTGCTCGCCATGGCTAATCTCTTGTCCTTCACGGGGACTGCGATGTGGCGCTGGTTTTCTTGCGGAAGACATCAGTAAAAAAAGTGACTGTTTAGTGTGGATGAAAAGACGGTCATAGAGTTAATATGCTTACCTATTATTACGCGTGTTCTGGTGGTGGTGTGTTTTCCGTTTTTCGACAGCAGCTGCATCCTTAACTACGTCAATTATAGCTCCACATGTCACGCTTCGATGGCTTCAATGCTTATTAGGTTTTTAGTAATATCGCACAAGAGGTCAAAACAATAATTCAATTATTTGATTCCTAATCTATTCCGCTCTTTCACTATTCGATTCCTATAAGATTCGGTTCTTAATTACACTATTTGTATCTGATTATGTTCTAAATTATACTATTACCACGCTCCTAATTGCATGCCCTTACCATGCGTGTTTTTTCCTCTTTATTTTGACGGCAGCATAATTACCTCGCTTTTCTTCCTGGACCCAAGCGAGCCTTTTTCTGTCTCTGATCATTGCACAGCTGCTTTTCCTTGCTATAGCCTGCTGCGGTGGCCGCAATTTAAGTTCAACCCGTGTCGGTAGTCTCCGCATTTCTCCCCATTAAGTTACGTGCTACAAGTTCCATCTGTTATTTTCTTTTCGAGGCATACATTTCCTTTTCGAAGAGTCTGAATACCTGTTCTCCAGCGATATCCCTCATTCCTCTACTTTCCCTCTTCCCGCTATGCCACTGATGGGCTTCCGCTTCACTAGTTTCTTCGTTCCCTCTTGAAGTTTGAGCCAATTCGAGACCTTACCATCCTACGGTGGCTACAACGCACATTTCCGAAGACCTCCACATCCTACACGATGCGAGGTTGAGCGCATAGTATGAACTATATTTCATTTTTAGTCTCTCCATTGGGACTCTTCAACGACGACTTGGGAAGCTAGGATGCAAACGGAAATTCTCTTCCGAAATGTGCTTTAGAGGCTCGACAATGGTTGGAGACTACTTGGCGAGCCATCCGTTACATGGATGGTATGGATGCGTGGATGCCCGCACTGGTTACGGCGTGCTTTTGTTGAAAATGTCATATATGAATGATGGCTGAACATTTGAAGCGCCCTTTTATTGACTTCAGGACACGTTCGAAAAACTTGCTTACCCTCAAATTTTGCATGCTACCTCGTGAAGTTTTCGCCAGAGTTACTAGGGAGGTAGCAATGTCTCGTGGGTGAATGAGAAAAGCTTATATAACGCTTGCCAATACGGCGCCGATAATTGAGTGAAATTTTTTCTGCTATTTTCAAGTAATATTTAAGCAATGTGAGTCATTTTTATTGCCCGTCGGTTTTTGACAGCGGGTGAAATTTTTATAGGTCACGTAGTTTAACCGAAAAACCTCCACGTATGATCCAACAGTACCATAAATCATTTTGTATAGGACTATTGCTCTATCTATATGCTTCTTAATACGAATTAAAAATTAAATATATATGTAGGAACACGCACACATGTTACAACGCTATATCGCTTGTGCGAGTACTCTAAAGCAGCCTTATTTCAGAGCGCACGCTTGTACAGAGTCCTAGTTAAATATATTACTTTACTTCGCAGAAGATAACCTTAAAATACATGACGTTTCATTTGCAGAGGAGGTTTATTTCATAATACAAAGTTAACTTTCGTAGGACATTAATATTGTGCGCTCACCCAGGCATTTTGCAGGATCGGAATGGTGAGTTGTAGCGACCACAGGAAGATAAAGTCTCAAATTAGCCTAGACTTGTAGAGTGAATAGAAACATCTATTGAGGCTATAGACCGACAGGTTGCAGGCTTGCTATTTCAGGAGGCGAACGATCTTACTGTGAAACGCCAAAGCATGAAAGCCGCTAATCCCATACAGAATAGAGCAAGTAGAGCTCTCAGAACTTATCAATAAGCACAAGGTAACCGACTTAACGAACTTAATACGGAGAGAATCTAGCATGCTTTAAAGACGGGATGTAGCCCAAAAGATGGCGAAGAGGAAATAATGTGTAGACGAAAATCAGATATATGCATTAAGAGACGAAGAGGGAAATGTAATTGTCAATATGGATAGAACAGTTAATCTAGCCGAACAGTTGTACAGAAATCTATAGAGTAGGCAGTGGAATTAGGACGTTAAAGGGAGAGGATTCAGCGTAAAGCCGTGGCGCTTCCTACTAGTAAAGAAAGATGAAGTAAAATAAGCCTTAAAAGCATTCCAAAGGGGGAAGCAGCTAGCGAATATCGAGTAACACCAGATCTGTTGAAGGACTGCGGGGATACTGTACGCCGGTAGCTTGAAAGAACGCTAACATCGACTTTATCTATAAGAAAGGAAACGTCAAAGACTAAGAAAGTCACGTACCAATCAGCTTACTGTAGTAGTCGTAAAAACATTTATTTGGGAAGCGAAATGTTGGGGCATATAGGTTGAGGGAGCGATACATTTGCAGCTTCAGGGTTGGTGTTCCCTATTCCAGGATCCCGTAGGCCGCAGCCTTGGCCTTCGTCAGCCGCATAAGCGGTGTGCTCGGTTCGGAGTCACTCAGGAGGGCTTCCCACTGCTCTAGATTAGGGCTATTTACCTTAGGTAGTAAAGGGCTTTCTCAAAGCCCCAGGTAACGTTTTACGTCGTAACACCCCCCCCCCCGTGTCTACCGGCCACATTTTGTGATATATGGCTCTGCTTGAGTAGGTGTCTGCCGTCGTCGTTGCGTGGTGGCCTCCTCTCTGTTGAGGTTGTCCGCCGAGCACAGCACTTTTTGCGCGCTCCCAACAATGCCTTCATTGCCTCGCCAAAAGATTCTGATGTGCTGAAGGGTTCGACCGGCAAACCCGCCCTCCGCTTCGTCAACTCTCGCGCAACCCTGACGGATAACCGCGTGTGGCGCGACATTTCCCTCAACCCCAGTGCCGGGGATCCAAATATTGGAGTTTTCTGTGCCTTCGTTGTTTTTCTTCGGAGAGGATCCTCGCGGCTTTGCGGCCGATCCTTCCAGCTGTGTATGCCCATAGATGCAGCCTGCAGCCTGAGTATCCGTCGCTACACATTAACTCACTCCCTATCAGTTGACCTCAGTCAGGGCTACAGCCACGGTGATTTCTTCCGCTGCCTGCTTTGCCTTTGTGCGCACTGACGCACCGGGGATTATTTTTCCTTTGGCGCTCACTACAGCTACCGCCCTCGTGCTTTCCACCGTTCTGTGCTAAGACGCGTCCACATACAAAACCATCCGTTTCTTCTTTCGGAGCCTTTCCAACTCCGAAGATCTCGCCGCCTACTTCCTTTGTGGTTCTTAGTCTACATGCTTTTCTGGGCACCGGTTTAACCAAGAAAGTGTTCCTCCTTTTCCTGTCAATGTCTGTTTTCTCTTCGCCCTCGCCTTCTGCGGGGTATCCCAGCTTTACCAGTAGCGCTCTAACAGTTGCCTACAATGTATTTACTTGGTAATCGCTAATACAGTCAGGACAACCTCAGACTTCTATCAACCAAATGATCAAGCAGGCTCTCTTAAAGGCTACTCGACAATAGACCGTATTCGCGCTATCAGTCAGGTGACAAATTTTCTATATATGTAAAAAGAACTATATATCCTTCACTGATTACAAGAAAGCCTTTGACTCAGTCGTAACCTCAGCAGACAGGCAGACATTACGAAATGATAGTGAAGGTCAGCCTCACGTAAAATTTCTGGAAGATATCTAGAAATGATAGTGAAGATCAGCCTCACGTAAAATTTCTGGAAGATATCTACAACGGCTGCACAGTCACCATAGTCCTCCAGAAAGTCGGCAATAAAGTTCCAATAGCGAAGGGTGCCAGGCATTGAAACATAATCTCTGAAATACTGAAAGAGATTTGGGCTGGGAATAGCTGCGGATAATAGTGAATGGCGAGTACGCTAGGAGCTTGCAATTCACTGATGACATTGGCTTGCTAACTCATTAAAAGGATGAATTGCAAAGCATCATCAATGACTTTGACAGCGAGAGCAAAACGGTAGCTCTAAAAATTAATACACAGAAAACGGAAGTGATGTCCAGCAGTCTCGGAAGGGAATGGCCGTTTGCACTTGGTAGCGACGTGAAGGAAGTTGTGCTGGAATACGTCCAATGAGCGCAGCTAGTGACTGCCGTTCCTTATCACGAGAGGGAAATAACTTGAAGAATAAGAATGGGGTGGTCCACAGTTGTCAGGTTCCCTCAGATCATGATGGCTGTTTGCCAGTATCCCGCAAGAGAATAGCACCCTTATAAAAATTTCTATAGACAGTCCATAGACTGTCTATAGACTTTAGTCTATGAAGTCTATAGACTGTCTATAGACAAATCCTTTAGACTGGTCTATAGACAGTCTATAGATTTATGGCCATACACTTTTAGTAGACTTTTGTCTATAGACAGTCTATAGACAAATTTCTACTGAAAGTCTATAGGTCTATAGGAAGTCTATACACACAGGTCTATAGACAGTCTATAGACGATCTATAGACTTATGGTCATACATTTTCTATAGAGCTGTCTATAGACCGTCTATAGACACTTGTCTATAGACGACCTATAGACTTATGGCCATAGACTTCCTGTAGATTACTGTCTATAGACAGTTTACAGACAAAAGTCTACTGGTCCAGTAGACATATGTCTATAGACTGTCTATAGACATTCCATAGGTGTGTGGCGTGGCAGTGCTATAGACCTTTGTCTATAGACAGTCTATAGACCTCTGTCTACTAAACTATTAGTAGACCATTATCTATAGACTGCCTATAGACTGTCTACAATAATTGAAAAAGGTCACCAGACAGAGTTCACACATGAAACAATCAATATACTTACAAATTTAGTTTATTTCCAAGCTATCCAGGCTGGGAATATGCAATACATGCACCATAAAAATGCACCACAGTAACATAAAAGTTGAAAGTAACAGTCCGGCTAGTTTCCTCAGAAGCATTCATGTGGCCTGTTGTCTGCAGTAAATCATCCGGGCATGTTCACCTGTACAGCACAAAGAAAAAAAATAATATGAGGAACTGAAAAAAATTCCCATTCCATCTCTACACATGTGCTTTACAATGCAAGGCATATCCTGGCTATGCCATTCTAGAAAGGCAGTCTTGATCTTTTGGTTTGGTTTTATGGGGTTCAAAGACCCAAGGCGACACAGGCTACGAGACGCTGAAGTGAAAGGCTGGGGAATAATTTCGGTCACCTGTGCAGAGTACACAGGCCTTTAGCATCTTGCCTCTATTAAAATGCGACCGCCTAGGCCGGAATCGAACCTGCATCTTTCAGGTCGCCACGATAGCCACTGAGCTATCACGAGGGCTCAATAATTTCAGTAAATACACGACAGATTGTAAGTGTCGTCATAAAACATTGTAACAAAGACCCCTAATCCCTGGAGCACTCTAACTCTGAATCCAGTACTGATACTGATTTCTGTATGGCAATACTGTTACAGCGAATACTGACCTCTTTATGGCAACCTTTTTACACTATTTGTAACAGAAGACTTCGAACAATTGTGCCACATATCTGCATTGACTCGCAAGGAGCTGTTAAGAATGCCACCTCCATAAAATACAGATTCAGTGCACCTTACACAGGGATCAAAAAAGGAGATATTGCAGCATTTATTCTTATAACCGCTATAGAAGAAGCGCTTCAGAATACCCTGCATGAATTAAGCCTGGTACACCCGGCCAAATTTTTAACTGGCTCGGGAGTTGCATCGCTAAATGCACCTTGTAAAAAAGGTGCCTTTCGGCTACACTGCTGGCATATTCATGCTGTAATTTAACGAGTGAAATGTCATTTCGTGGTTCCTTTTTGTTCATATAATGTCTGATTGCAGTACTTGCGTGTTTAGATCAACGTTATCAGAAACATTCGTCTGCCACTACGAACAGCTGAAACAAGCGGCATACGCAGCAATGGATCTGGTCCATATGGGCTCATCCTCTGGGAAAGTACCCCTCCTTTCATGGCGGACAAGTCGTTTACCCAGATTAGTGCAAATGCGCCACCAGAACCATGGCTGCGTATTCCGCTTTTTTCGGCTCTTCGTAGCGGCAGACGACGAATATTTCTGATAACTTTGACCTAAACATGCAAGTACTCCACTCAAACATTATATTAACAAAAAGAAACTATGAAATGCCATCTCACGCGTCAAATTACAACATGAATATGCCAGCAGTGTAGCCAAAAGGCACCTTTTTACAAGGTGCATTTAGCGATGCAACACCTAAGCCAGTTAAAGATTTGGCCGAGTGTACGTAAGCCGATACCCAAACGGGCACAAGCTATACAAAACCAGCAGGCAGAAGCAACCAGTTCACCACAGATTTGCACCTATTGAAGCACAAAGACGGAACAGCATACTCACACATCTGCGCGCGCTCTTAGAAACAAGCGGGTTGCAGCGCTTCCATGCCGCGCTCATTATTCAGAAAACTAATACAGCACACAGAGGCCGCAGCTGCGCCGTTTCAAAAGCAGTCGCGAGATTGAGACAGCAAATTACTGTCACGATAAAATACCGTCTGAAATTCACTTAGTTTTTCCTTCAAGTGCAGCTCCAACAGCGCAGTAAAGAGGTGTTTCTTCCCTTAAGGCAGCCTAACCCAACGCTGCTAGAAAAATCAGCGAAAGCATTGAACGTGCTCAAAGTAGGAAGTATTTCAATGAAACAATTAACTCCTTCAACAGGCGCAGCTATAATAACACGAGAGCTTCATTTAATTTTAGGCGCAAATAAGCGGCGAGTCACATCGGCGCTTTCGTAACGTAGCAGTCTGAAATCAGAAACACATACTTTGCCTCTCGCGCAAATGGTATTCTAGAAATCTGTGCACGCGTGAGGGGATTCATGAACGAACCACTCGGAACGAAATGTAAGCCACCTCTTGTCGAGCCGACCTTTACCCAGCTTTCAAAATGAAGTGCCCGCAAGCCAGCGGCGGCGGCCAAAGGCTCTGATGACAGACACGGACGAATCCATACGTGTGCAACGAAGGGGAGATGGGATGGAGCTCGTGGGTTCTTCGCGGTGTTTGAGCACGCCGGCCATTCGCGCCGGCAACGAATTTTATTCACCCATCACACTACAAGCATTCCTCCAGCGCCGCTTGAATACAACTTTGACAAACGTCTCGCGCTCCAGTCTATAGCGTTACAAGACACCTTTGCTGAAACGTCGGCGTCCACGACGCGCACCGAGTGAGCGTCCATACGTAGCAAGCAATGCACACCTCAAAAAGAACAGCACTCCATGGTCCGGACAGGCGATAACACAAAGATAAGAAAATAAATGTAATCCACCACTGAACGAGACTGTATGTAAGTACGTTTTCGGAGGTGCAAAGTAAATTGAGCTCACACGGCGCTAACTAACACACAGTTCCATTTCGGCCGTCATTCACAGGCTAAACGACATTTCTGGCCGCACATCTACTTTGAAACACGAAAAATCTAGTAGACAGCTCGCGAGGAGCGGCGTATCAAGGGCATCGCACAGACTGCCTTTCCGAGCGTTAGTAAAGACAGCGGGACAGAGATAAGCGGCATTAGTCGAGAACCCGATGGCTTCCGCCTTAGAAACGAAGATAGGCGCACATGCATAATCTGTTCTGCACACACAGCTCTGCTTAGAGTGGTTTAGGAGACCAAATGAATAAAATATAAACGTGTAGACTTACCGTAAGCGGACGATGAAGCTGGATTTTGAAGAAAACGTAATCCGCGAAACACACGCCAACGCCATTGATGCAGCCATGCACAATGTTGTTTGCAGCCCGAATGATTTTTCGCCGTCTCGCGGTAAAATGGGTAAAACGTGAAACAGAAACCCATTTCACGGTTGTATCTTTATCGCTCGCACTCTTGCCGTGCGCAGCTTGATCTGATATCCAAGTCCACAGAAGGCAATTGGTTTATAAGCTTAAATTCTTCGCTTACCCTCTAAAAATCTTATTGTTCTCGTGAAAACAGAACCGAAATCTAACTTCTTGTCGGTATACGCGTCGCATCTCCCACCGAATAGTATGTGGTACAATTCTCAAATAATAATTATAAGGTTGCATAGCATAACGTCTTTTTTGCGTGTGTTCGTGTTTAGAAAACTGATATGCGCCACATCAGCGTGTCATCGGCTCCGAAGCAACAGGTGCAAGGGTAGGAACGAAAAAATACTGGCTTTGTGATTGTTGCGTCGCAGCACTTATTCACGTGAATACAAACTGCAAAGGTAGAAATGGCAGATGTTAATCGCACAGAGGACCAGGCTCTTCGAGATTAATCTAAGATGTTTCTAAGGGATGGGCGCTTCCTTGAATTCTCACACCCGTATTTCCCCCTTTATTTTCAGGACGTTTTAAAGAGAAATGTAGAACCGTTGATGAAATGTTTCCGATTTCAGCGCGTTGGACAGTAACGATCGAAAGATGGAATGGAATTGTGTAGAGCGATTCCTTTAAGGGAAAGCGTATTCGTTCGACGTAGTACAGTTTGCGGGCGCCCTTACTTCAAGAACGGCTGCGTTTCGTCGGCTTACTTGTTAGCACTAAATATCTAATTGTACTGACAATATACGTCACGGTATAACGAAAAGGAGCTTGTCAAGGCTCCTGAAAACAATATACAGGAGGGTGTTGTAATGGCCTTATGCAATACTTTTTAATTTTCGTAATAGCGAAGGAGGTGGGGGACTCCCGACATAGTTGCGGTCACTAGATGCAGGTCCCCTCAACATGCAGTGCAAAAAGAAATTGACATTGTTCTGGACTTAGTCGAAAGTCAGTGTATCGAACATTGTTAGATAAAATTACGATTGTTATAGACTGGTCTATAGGCAGTAGTCTATCTATAGTGTACAGTCTATAGACGAAAGGAAATTGAGGTAGTTGTAGACTGTAGTCTATAGAGAGTCTATAGACCGTCTATAGACGAAAAGAAATTGAGGCCGCTATAGACCTTGGTCTATAGAGAGTCTATAGACCGTCTATAGACGAAAGGCTATTGTGGCAGCTATAGACCTTAGTCTATAGACCGTCTATAGACGAAAGGAAATTGGAGCAGTTATAGACTTTAGTCTATAGAGAGTCTATAGACAAAAGAAAATTGAGGCAGCTATAGACCTTAGTCTATAGCGAGTCTATAGACCGTCTATAGACGAAAGGAAATTGAAGCAGTTATAGACTTTAGTCTATAGACAGTCTATAGACAAAAGGAAATTGAGGCGGCTATAGACCTTAGGCTATAGCGAATCTATAGACCGTCTATAGACGAAAGGAAATTGAAGCAGTTATAGACTTTAGTCTATAGACAGTCGATAGACAAAAGGAAATTGAGGCGGCTATAGACCTTAGGCTATAGCGAGTCTATAGACCGTCTATAGATGAAAGGAAATGGAGGTAGTTATAGACTTCAGTCTATAGAGAGTCTATAGACCATCTATAGACAAAAGGAAATTGAGGCAGCTATAGACTTTAGTCTATAAAGTGTCTATAGACAGTCTATAGACAAAAGGAAATTGAGACAGCTATAGACTTCAGTCTATAAAGTGTCTATAGACAGTTTATAGACAAAAGGAAATTGAGACAGCTATAGACCTTAGTCTATAGAGAGTCTATAGACAGTCTATAGACGAAAGGAAATTGAGGCAGCTATAGACCTTAGTCTATAGAGGGTCTATAGACAGTCTATAGACGAAAGGAAATTGAGGCAGCTATAGACCTTAGTCTATAGAGAGTCTATAGACCGTCTATAGACAAAAGGAAATTGAAGCAGCTATAGACTTTAGTCCATAGATTTTCTATAGACTGTCTATAGACAAAAGGAAAAGTCTATAGGATGGCTATAGAGTCTATAAAAAGTCTATAGAAAGTCTATAGACCATTTTTATAAGGGCACATAACAGCTGTATCTTACCGGCACTCACCTACAGGGCAGAAACGCCGAAGCTAACGAAAGGTTTTAACTTAAATTGAGGACAACGCAGGGAGCTATACAAACAAAGTTATAGGTGAAGCGTTAAGAGACGGGAGACGGCAGATTGGGACATGGAACAAACACGATATAATGACATCCTAAAGCAAGCCAAGAGATCGCCTATGCAAGGGCATGTAATGCGAGGACAAGATAAACGGGGTCGTTAAGGGTAACATTCTGAACTACAAGAGAAGGCAAGCGTAGCAGAGGGCGGCAGAAAGTTATCTGGGCAGATGAGGTAAATAAGTTCGCGGGGATACGGTTACCGCAACTTTCAAAAGACAGGGTCAGTTGGGGAGTTATGGAACAGGCTCTGTTCTGCAGTGGCCGCATTCGGGCTCATCATGATGAATTAGTGCACAATTCTTAAAACAACGACATGCGTAAATGTTAAATATGGGCGTGTTATTTCCTGTTTACGAGTTCTGACAGTAGTTTTCACGCAGGCAATGCCTCATCGGCGGCTCAATCGACCTCGATGTGCTCGATAGCCTGTTTTCACTGGTGGGGCTCAAGCACGGGCTGCAAATCGCTGCCATTGTCGGAGCGGCAGGCACCGTCTCTACAGATGACGTCACACCGGCGGCTCCAAGAGCGAGCTGGCACAAGATTCGAGACGCCTGGAGCCTCTACCGGATGTCAGAAGCACAATTCTTCTACGCACGCCTAGTGTACTTCCGCTGCAGCAGCACCGCATTCTTCGTTCAGCCTTTGATTACCGAGCTGTTAAGAGGCAACGCTGACTTTGAGACCGCATTCCAGTGCCCGGCGAGAAACAAGTCAAAGAAAATCAGCGACTGCATGAACCTTACTGTGCCACGTAGCTGATGCACTGTGCAGTGAAGGGACCCTTGTGAAGATGCAACGCGCATGTTAACCTTTTAACCTATTTTGTACGGCCGCTCGACATGTAATTTGTTTCTTTCTTCGATCAGAGAGGCTCTCGCAGTGGATAACTCGGTTGACATCCGATCATTCATAGATAAGTATCAGGGATCAGGTGATTACCCAGCTTTTGTCAGTAGTTTATTTACCCAGCTTTTGTTAGTAGCTTATTCATCATGCTTAATCTTGTTTAGTTCTGTACCTTTCAGATTAACCTCTCGCTTCTGTCTGAAGGAAAGTTATACACGTATAGAAAATGTTAATCGAATATTTTTCTCGGAAAGAGCTTTTCTGCTCCTGTGATTGTTGACGGAACTAGCCGGCTTACCTAGCCAACCACTAGACTCATGCATCTGTGCATGAAAATTGAAACAGCGTATAAACAGACCCAAAATGTGTCATTGTTTACCTCAGTAAACATTCTATTGCACTGCGTTGCAGTTTTCATTTGTTTTTCAGCTATGCCCAAGTCAAAAGTACAATTTTGACGACTGGAATATCCGCGTGCACTCACCGTTCTCCGCTTTCTTGAGTGTACCAGGATCATCGCAAAGAACTCCAGGCGGTCGAATTTTCCGGAGCCCTTGCCTATGGCGTCCCTCATAGGCTGAGTCACTCTGGCACGTTAAACCCCGATAAACCGTAAACCATAAACTAGAGGAGTGTGCGAGTAAACTTGTCCCTGATATTGGCAACATGGGTACCCGCGCTCACTCACACAGGTCATTGTCGGAGGTGCTGCTTACTGTAGACTGTGGCTTTGAAAATGGCATTTGACACTGTTAGGAATGAGGCTTATAGCGCACAGTTCCCAGCTCCACCCTTTTATCTCCAAAACATGTACTGAAAATGAAGTTATTTCTTTTTATGTCTGCATCGTCTCGATTTCCGCATGAATGCAAGCACAGTTGTTTATTGCGTGCTCCATATCTGTCATCGATATTGAGGGAAGGAAACCTGGCGTAAAATAAGTGGATTCTTAGGTTACCTTACGAGTGGAATGCGATTGCTTCAGATTTCACATCCGTCGCAGCTTCTGTCGCAACTTCTGAGTGTGTTTGTGACAATTCGTTTGAAAATTTTATCCATCAACAGCCATAGTCCTGTTGTTTGCGGCAGTAGTATATTGTCACGTAGTGGTGACCGCAGTCCAGCGAGCAGGAAAAGAATTGCTTTTAAACTAAACTCTTTACTTGGGCTGACTTGCGCCAGCAAAGGACTGAATGAGTCGGCGACGGCGTAGGCACAAGCGAGCTCGATGGTCGGCGAACCGAATTCCCGACGCTTTCGGCCGTGCTGTATTTAAAGCTGATAGCCAACTGTCGAGATTCGCGACAATATAATGGAATTTTTGCATTACAGCCAAATATACTAAGTTCGTGAAAAGTGGCTCCCATTCCTTAAGAACTCTATCATGCGCGTCTATTTCTGAAAGCAGGCCTACCACGGCGCTTTGCATGTGTCCAGGGCGCTCATGTTTTCCTCGCCGAGAACCTTGCAGCCAAATATCAGCTCCAGGGTCGGAATGAAACTTATCGGGGTGGAAGCATTTACGGCAGCTGGCGGGAAGTCGGCCGCCTTACTCAGATACCTAACGGTGTATACTGCACAGATTTGTGGCAATTGAATTGGATTCCAAAACATTTATTTCGTCGAGAACAGGTTGCCGGAGACAGGTACTAGATAGCCGCTAGCCGATGGCTGGCGGCGACCTGATTGGCCAGCTCGATTGCCCGTACTTGAATCTTGGGGTCCGAGCTGACCATTAAGGCCTCCCACCTGTCGGGAGAAAGGAGCTGTATCAACTCCGCGGGAGAATACTTCCTCCCACCTTCCTCCCTCCCCTTACGGCGCGGTTCGGGTGTCCACCGAGACTGCGACAATTGCTTCGCCATTTCCTTCCTTCAAAAGCCAGCTTTCAACTTTGCACTAACGCAGAGGTGGGGCGCACAGCCCGCACGCTGCGTGAAGACGACGAAGGCCTCGCGAGGTACAGTGTTAACGTAATGGTTACGTGATAATAGAAGCTACGCCGGGGTCGTAGTGGGACCAGAGTAACTTTGCTATTCTGTAAAAGTCATTGCTCAAGAAATGTTTGCTGCCTACCATAGCAGCCGCCACGTTGGCTCAGTGGTTGAGACATTCATCTTCTGAGCCGGAGTACCCGGGTTCGAACCGGACCGCGGATACAGTGTTTCAATAGAGGCGAAACGCAAAAGGCACCCTTGTGCTGTGTGATGTCAGTGCACGTTAAAGATTCCCAACCGGTTGAACTTCTTCCTGAGCCCTTCACTCCGGCGTCCCTCATAGCCACAGTCGCTTTGATACGTTAAACTCCCATAAATCATAAAACACTATTACCGCTTCTCGAGCGCCACTTGACTGCAACTTTGACAAACATCCCGTGCTGTGTTTCCGGAGGCACCAAGTAAAGCTCACGCGGCGCTAACGCATGGTTCCATTTGGGCCGTCACTCACGGGCTGATATTTCTGTCCGTGCATATCTACCATGCAACACGAAAAAGCCCGTAGACAGCTCGCGAGGAGATGCTTACTATCACGGGTTTCGCACCGACTGCCTTTCCGCGCGTTGGGGACAACACGGCGGCAGAGGCATAAGCAGCTTTCGCAGCAGGTAACGCGGCTTAAAGACGAGGGGAGGAAGGTTGTCTCTGAGCAAATAATCTCTTCTGCATACACAGCTCGTCTTGGAGTGGTTTAGGGGACCAAATTAATCAAACATAATCCTGATTATGTTCCTGATGATAATGCTGATGATTAAGTTAGATTTCGTTCAAAACGTAACCAACGTAATCAACGGGAGAACAAACCCTCGACACCGACAAATCCGCACACACAATTGCTTGCAGCTCGAATGATTTTCCGCCGTATCGCGCTAAAATGATGGAAACGTAAAACAGATACCAATTTCACGGTCATAACTTTACCATTCGCGTTCTTCCTTTGTGTATCATGATCTGGTATGCAGGACCAAAGAGGGAAAGTGGTTTAAAGCATAAGTTCTCCACTCGCGCTTTATAACCAGCACTGTTTTCGCGAAAAAAAAACGAAATTTTAGTACTTTGTTCATAAGTGCCGCGTCTCCCACCGAATAGTATGTGCCACACTTTTAGACTAATCAAAAAGTTGCACAGCGTAACCTTCTTTTTATATGTGTTTGTGTTTAGAAAACTGGTTTGGGCGACATCAGCGTGTCATCGGCTCCGAAGCAGAAGGTGTATGGGGAGCAACATAAAAATGCTGCCTTTTTTATTGTTGCGTCACAGCACTTTTTCATGTGAATGCAAACTGCAAATGTACCAATGGCGTATGCTGATCGGGCAGAGAGCCACGCTCTCTCAGGTAGATGTAACAGTGTTTCTAAGAGATGGGCGCATCCTTGAATTCTCACACCCATCTTTCCCTCTTTACAGGATAAATATTAAGGCTGCTATAGACTAGTCTACGGATGGTATATTGACCATCTATAGACGGAAGGACATTTAGGCAGTCATAGACATTAGCCTACAGATAGCATATAGACCATCCATAGACAGAAGGAAATTAAGGCGGTTATCGACTTTAGTCCATAAATAGTCTATAGTTCCTGCGCAAAAAATTAGAGTGGTTATAGTTTCTAGCCTATCCACAGTTTATAGACTGTCTATATACAAAAAAAGTATGAAGGATGAATTGAGAGTCTACAAAATGTGTATTGAAAGTCTATAGATCATTTTTATAAGGAAGGGATGACCCAGCAGAACGGTACCAGTAACCGCCGAATAGGTTTGGTTTGGTTTATGGGGTTTAACGTCCCAAAGCGAGTCGGGCTATGAGAGACGACGTAGTGAAGGGCTCCGGAAATTTCGGCCACCTGAGGTTCTTTAACGTGCACTGGCATCGCACAGTGCACGGACCTCTAAAATTTCGCCTCCGTCGAGATTCGACCTCCACAGCCGGGATCGAACCATCATCTTTCGGGTCAGCAGCCGAATACCAAAACCACTGAGCCACCACGGCAGAACAGTACCAGCGAGTGCCGAATAATTCAGTTAGTTGCATAGCACACAAATCAACAACACCAACCGAATCCCGAAAGATACCCAACGTAAACACACCCTAGCGAAGCGACAGAAGTAATAAAACGATGCCCAAGAAGTAGAAAGTGAGGAGAGGGGTGGGGGGAGGGGGAGATGCACCCTAGAAGATAAAGCAGGCAACAGCCAATCGATACGAAGCACAACACAACACCAAAAGATGTTTCCATCGAACGATCAAGCCTCGTCAATTTCGTCCAACTCAGCGAATGTTGTGTCCACTGTACACATAGGGTAAGAACAGGGGATAACCAGTAGGGTTGAGCAGATGAGATTACCTTGTACAAGCTTCGGAGACAGATGAGACAACACTATAGGTTTGGGAGTTACTGCTCTATCCGGGTTCGTTCACTGACTCGCGTTCTTTTTGTCCCGTGTGTCCGGGAGATTGCTTTAGATTGCATCCGATTACCAAGTAAAAAGAAAACATTGGTTAGGTGAAATTGTGTTGAATTCATAGCTTCCCCACAGCGACGGAAGTTATCAGTTTCGTGCATTGCTTGATCTGACAGTTGGATTTTATAGATTAACATTCAGTACGTGCCTCACCTTTCAGAGCCACTGGAACCCTAAAATATCCCATATTTCTTCAAAGCGCGATCAGAACGGATTGAAAGATGTTATGAACCTTTCTATTCAAATCAAGATGCATCTAAGTTTTTTACAACTTGCCGTTTTCCGTACACTCTGAATACGACGGGCGCGGAGCCACTTATGCATCATTACTTTTCCCGGATAGAGATGCTCAGACTATTTGTGAGGAACGAGTAAATGATATTTGCTGTGAGGTTTTCACGTACGAAAAACCTCTTCTTTAAGTGCGAAGGAATGGACTTGGAGAAAATGCGAATCAGATGGGGGACAGTAAAGTAACAAAGAAGGGCCGGCGAGAGTTGTTGAAGGTAAAACGCGCAGGTTTAGAAATCGACGAGCTTAAAAGAGTGGAATGTGTAAAACTTGCAAGTAAAGCATAGAAAGTCTTTTTGAGCTAGCATTTTAACTAGTGATGTAATCGCCGATTAAAATCGCGACGCCCTTCAAGTTTCTCCGCGCATCTCAGCGCCAAGTTGGGGGCGCATGATGACGTCACCGAAGGTATCGGTGTAATTCCAACAGACAAACGCCTGCTTTGAAGGAAAAAAATTAGCTGCGGTTTAGCTCTGGTTAAACGTTTAGCTCGTTAGGGTTTAGGGTTTGGCTCTGGGGTTTAGCCCGGGATACATCATCAACATGGCGCCCGATGCGAACGCGTAGTGCGCGCTGCTCGCACCCCATTCGTGGTAGGCAGCAATTTTTGCCGTGCGCGTCTTGCAGGCAGCGTTTTCACTGCAAATGCATCAACATACAGGCCGAGGAATACATCCTCATGGAATCCGGGACCTGCAAGTACAAATGTGTTCATTGCGTGAAGTGGTGTGATCCTTCGGCGGCAGAGCTTATCGGCGGAGCTGGCGACACGGAAACGCCTCCCGAAGTGCAGCGCTCTTCCGTGGATTTTCAAGACTCGGATTCCATCAGGGCTTCTCCGAGTGTTATCTTAATGCTACAAAAATGGCTAGTCGAATGGATGCGTAAATTTATGAGGTGCGACAGCTTCGAGCGGAAAACGCGCTCCTGCGTGAAGCTTTGAGTGGCCTGAGTGCATCTGTTCGTACCGCCAGCCAGAGTGAGTGTTCGCATTCCGACTGTCGCAGCTACGCTTCAGCCGGGGTGGCAAATCTGCCTGCTGGAATGTTGGCCCCTCCATGGAAGCTTCCTGCTCAGGACCAGACTACTCATCTGCCACGCCGGTCGAAAGCGGTGAGCTAACCACTTCGGCCTCGAGCAACGTTTGGCACAGCTAAGCAGTCCATGCTTGCTTAAAGTAGCGCCCAAACTACCGGCGAAGAAAAGCTTATTTGTTTCTCGCCAGGACCCGATAACAACGGCGTCGGACATACAGGAACCTTTGGCGGACACAGTAGGTGACAAGGTTGTTACTTGCACAAAACTGAAAACGAAGTACGATACATATTGCTCCTTCCACGTTTCTCTGGATGAGCATTTATTTGAACTTCTGAGCAAACCCGAAGTGTGGCCTGATAATTGCTTATTTCACCCTTTTTATGGAAAGCTGTGGTCCTCACGGCGCTTTCATGACCCTAACGGTGCTCTAACTACATCCGAAAATGGCACAAGAAATTAAGCTGTATCACCAAAACACGAGAGGGCTGCGAACTAAAAGGGAAGCTCTCTTCGCGAATGCATACGAATGTGAGTATGGCATTATGTGCCTGACGGAAACATGGCTAAACTCATCATGTTCAAGTGCGTCTTATTTCTCAGATGTGTACGCTGTTTTCAGGGCCGATAGGGTGTATTCTGACAGTATTAAATACGGGGGCGGAGTTCTGATAGCCCGCCGTTCTGCGCTAAATGCATTTAGGAGACCAGACCTGGAGACATACGAAGAATGTGTGTGGTTGGAAATTCCAACGTGTGACAAATCGCACTATCTAGTCGGCTGTTACTACTTTCCACCAAATTCTGCTCCTAACGTTTTTACCGAACATTTTTTTTTGGATATTGGGGAACAATCGTTTTTTTCGAAGTACAAGGTTCACATCTACGGGGACCTTAATCTTCCTTCCCTTAGCCTGCCTTAGGCAACAGAGAGTTGCAATGAACTTTCAATTCACATATTTAAAAGACATTGGACATCTCGATAAGCTTTAAATTCACTTGCACGCTACCTTCATGTAATCTTCATGCAGTGAACTTCGTCAGCCCATTTGTCGGACTATGCACTCCATCAGTCCATAGGTTACATCAATACTCCTCATTGCATCCTTAGTACCCATTTCATGGCCGCATTTTATCTTCGTATTTTTTTAACTCTTCCACACTGCTCTCCTTCTGTCTTTATCTCCCAAATTCCCCTCCCTACGCAGATTAGCATGCCAGCGATCTTTAAACGCCGGCTAAATTCTCTATTTCATTAAAGAGTCTCTCTCTCTCTCTCTTTCTCTAAGGTAGGTTGGTCCACTGGTTTGGTCACTAGTGAGTGCACAGTAACTCGAGAAAAGGCCGAATTTTTAATTGATTTTAGTAATTTTCATGGTTTATATTGTTGAGGTATTAGCGGGGTCGCAGCGGAGCACCCAACAGAGACGACCAGCGTGGCAGGCTTCTAGTTCCGGACTGCCCGTGCCGGGCGTGCGCCACGAGCACGCGCTGTCGGTCTTTATTTTCCTCTAGCGCGCGCTGTAACGCCGATCTCAGCGCCGGCGCTTTATAGCGTCGCCGGGCGCTACAGGGCCCCCCGCCTAGACGGAACGGCGAAATGTACGCGCCGACGGGGTACAGATGGAGGTCACGCGATGTAGGGAGGGTCCGGTAAGTTCATGTCAGGGTCCGGGAAGAGCCGTCGGGTGGAGGGCGCGGATTCAGGTGGACGAGCCTGGCTGCTGCGCAATGGGCGAATGATGCAGGGTGCCGAGCTGACAAAGCATATTAGGGCAATGGAGGCCATGGTGGGGCCGTCACCGACTGTAGTGCTGCCCGCTGGCACAAGTGTCATTGGTGCTGGACCGTTGCAGCTGATGTCGGCGGGAAGCTGGCACACAGAGTACGCCGTCACAAGCAAGGGAGCGGTCGAAACGGCTCCGTGGACAGATGTGGTCTTTAGCGTGGTGTCGTGTCGCTGCTGTAGCGCCAGCTTCAAGTCGTCCAAATAGGTGGAAATGGCTGGCTTACATGGCTCAGGTGCCCCTGATGTAGGGCGCGAGCAGTGCGGTCCGGCCACTAGGGTTGGCACAGGTGTGACCGACGAGACAACGGTGACAGCTGTGGTGATGACGGAGGAAGTTGCTGGGTTCAATTCCAGGTGCTGGGGTAAATCGGGAGTGGCCGTCCGGAGCGACTGGCCAGTGCTGATGCGCGTGTGGACATGGTCGGGCTTGAGAGCAAGCGCTGACACTGGGTCAGGAACTGTTTCAGGCAAAGTGGGGCTGGAGGCGATCGCCGTGCTTGTTACTGCTGTCATCGGGTTGGCTTTCTCATCCTGCTCCTGATGACGAGTAGTGCTCTGCGGACCTTCTGAGGGGCTGGGAGTGTGACAAGCAGGCTTGGTCGTTGTCGAGGGCTCTTTAGCATCAGCGGGCGACGGCTTCAACCGCACAGAAGAGGCCTGCAGAGCTGTTGGCGGTAGTGACGAGGGAGATGGAGATGTCGGCACGGCTGCTGCCGCAGAGTCGTCTTTGGCTGCAGGAGGCTCTGGCGACAACGCCACTGAAGCGCAAGGAGGCAGAGCCAGAGACGCGGGTCGGATAGTAGTGGGAGCAGGACGCGAGGCGAAGCTCGTGCGGATCCCACCTGGTGTGGCGTCGAGAGAGACAGCCGGGCTGGAGACGCTGGACGGGAGTGGCGGCGATGCGGCGAGGGGCTGCTGAGGCGGGCCGGGTTCTGATGAAGGCTGCGTGGGCGCGAGCGAGGCCGGTCCAGGGACAGAGGCTGGCGGCGGCGAAAACGGGTCCGCTGCGTCGTAGAGCGGCGGCGGAACGTAGTAGGCGCCGAAGTCCGCCAAGACGGCCGCACGCAGCTCATCGTATGGCCGGCCGCCGAAAGCAGAGTAGGTGAGCCGACGCAGGAGGTCGGCCGGGAGGATGTCACAAAGGACTTCGTGTTTGAACGGCTGGATGGTGATGCCGTTCAGGTACATCGCAGCCTCCAGTTGGGCGAACCACCCGCCGACGCCGGCAGGCCGGAACGCTGGGAGCGGCGGGTCGAAACTTGGGTGCTGCCAGTACGCCATGCTGGAACGCCGCTGCGATAGAAGGCACGGTTCGCCGGGTCACCACTGTTGAGGTATTAGCGGGGTCGCAGCGGAGCACCCAACAGAGACGACCGGCGTGGCAGGCTTCTAGTTCCGGACTGCCCGTGCCGGGCGTGCGCCACGAGCACGCGCTGTCCGTCTTTATTTTCCTCTAGCGCGCGCTGTAACGCCGATATCAGCGCCGGCGCTTTATAGCGTCGCCGGGCGCTACAATATCAATGTAATACAATGAGGAATTGTGCTGGAAACAGTTTAGACCTAATTCTATCTAATGTGCCTCTTTTTGGCGTGCAAGTGGTGCGCGATCCTCTTGTTCTGGTATACAAATATCATTGCCCGTTTGCCTTGTCGTTCGTTTTGTCTTTTCGTTCAGTGCGTGAGCTGGTACCAGAAAAATTTAGATACGCGTGTGGCAATTACCTTAGGCTGTACAATGATCTTCTGGCTTACGACTGGTCAGAATTGCTTGAGATTGAGGATGTAAACACAGGCGTTGAGCTACTTACTTCACTTGTACTGGGTATAATGAAAAAATGTATACCTCGCCGTAAATCGAAGAATTATAGATTTCCTTGCTGCTTTTCGCACGATTTGAGTCATTACTTGCAGAAAAAAAAGAGGTATCACAAACTCTACGTGAAATCATAAAGTGAATATTGGTACCAAATATATTCATTGGGCACAAAAATTGTGAAAAACTGATTGCACGTGATGAAGCCGAGTACTACAAACTTCTTGAACAGAACTTTAAAAAAGAACTAAGCAGTCTTGGGGATTTTGTGCGCAAGCAAAGAAATGATAAGGTTAGTGCTGCTGTGATAAAAACGCGCGATGGCATCTGTTTTAAACCTTTAGATGTGTTCAGCTAGATGTGTTCAGTTAGATGTGTTCAGTTAGATGTGTTCAGTTCAGCTCTTGTTCTGTGCGCCGTGATAACACAACTGCTATTATCACTCTTGAAGACAGTGCTGACTGTTTAGCTTACGATATTGTCACCGAGATTGAGGTTCTTTCGGCGATTCTTAAACTTAAGCCAAAACTTTCAATAGGAATCGATGAAATTTAAAGCTTCGTTATCAAAGGATGCGCTGACATTTTTGGCCCTGTGTGCCGCATTTGTTCAACTTATCGTTGCGAACTGGTGTCTTTCCTTGTCATTGGAAGTTGTTAGTAGTTCTTCCTGTATTCAAGTCTGGCGATGCTTGTGATGTAAGCAAGATTCGACCTGTGTCACTAATTTGTTCTTTGCGAAAGTTTTTGAAATGGTTATGTACGAACGCATGGGCTCATACTTCAAACAGAAGATCTCTATTCTGCAGCACGGTTTTTTAAAAGGTTGATCTATGGAAACGAATTTATGCAGCTTTCTTGATTATACCGAACCACAGGTATTTAATCGTGGTCAGGTAGATGCAATCTACTTTGACATGACTAAAGCCTTCGATATGGTTTCCCATGTATTTCTGATGAAGATGGAAAGATACGGACTTTGCCCCATGTACTGCAGGTGGCTCAAAAGCTATCTTGCCAGCCGCCGTAACATGGCCCGATTTTCCTGCTGTGTGTCGAACGAATTTCTATCATCTTCGGGAGTGCCTAAGTCTCCAACTTAGGACCGCTGTTGTTTTTAGTGTTTGTTAATGATTTGCCGTTAGGTGTCAAGAACTCTAGAATTTTGCTCTTCGCAAATGGTTTCAAATTATTCCGTAATATTCGAGATATTGAGAATTGCCGCCAATTGCAAGCTGACATTAACAACGTCGAGAATTGGTGTTTGGTGAATCGCTTAAAACTGAATATTAAGATTTCCGTCCTGTCTCTAACTAGGAAACGCGACACAGTTACGTTTGATTATACGCTTTTGGCGGGTCAAATTTCTCGTCTGGCCCATGTACGAGACCTTGGTGTTGTTGATTCAAGGCTTGATTTTAGACTGCATGTAAATTCAATTGTGTTACGCGGATTTAGGCATATTGGTCTTATCTCTAGACTAACAAAAAAATTTCGACGGCACGAATGTCTACGCACTCTATACTGTGCCCTTGTGAGACCGCGTCTTGAGTTCGCGTCAGTAGCCTGGAATAGCGTATCTGTCGCCTATTGCACGAAAATAGAAATTGTCCAGCGTAAGTTCATACGCATCTATTATGATAGATATATTAGTCGCCGTCGTTTCTACGACTATGATTCTCTCTTGGCAGATCTCAGTATGTGTATCCTTGGCGACAGGCGGCGCATACGTGACGTGCAGTTTCTGCAAAAAGTCGTGCGTGGTTTCATTAACTGTAGGACATTACTGATGTCGCTGAATTTTCGTGTGCCGCATGCAAAAGCCCCGAAACGTTTCGACACATTTTATCCCGCTTTGCATGCCATCTGTGCAATGACTCGTTTACAAATCCTGTGTAACAAAACGTTTATTGACACGGACATATTTGCCTAATTGTTGTTTTCATGCCTGGTTTTAAATGTCTTTAAGTGCTCATTCTGATGTATCTGACCGAGTGTGCGCTCGTTTAGGCCACTTGGCTGTTGAGGCACACTCAAATAAACATATCTGTCTATATCTGTCTATCTTAACCGGGCAAGTTGCGTAAGCAAGCAGAAATTGTTTTGCCCAAGGCGAACGCGCGTATTTATCCCCCGTTTCCCTCCCGCTTCCTCTCTCCTCTCACCACATTCGGACACATGCGTCGAAAGCGTGCGACTAGGCGCGCGGCAGCGGCGGCGGCGCAGCGACGGTCCTGCCACCTGGTGGAGCGCGGCTGAAACGGTTGCTATGGCAACTGCGCTCCGTCTGTTTGACCTCGCTGCGGCTGAAGGTCAACCGTGGCCACCGCCGGGAGCTACGCGACGGCTCCAAACCTGGCGCTGTATTGCTTACGCAATAAAAACCAACACCACCGAAGGCAAACCCCGCCGAGGGTTGTTTGGCAGCTTCTAAAGAGGCACGACAGGGTGGGGCTGCCGACAGCGGTAATTTGAAATCATACCTTCAGTGACGTCACACTGAACTTCCCTGCACTTGTCTGCCGCACTGAGGAGAAGCGCAAAATTCAATCGTCGGTTTCGTCAATATTTTAAATGCTAGTGCAAAAACACGCCATCCTTTACCTGCAGCCTATGTAGATTTGAATCCTTGAATATTGCAAATTTTTTCAAAAGTGGTGCAGTTGCCCTATAAGAGTATTAGCTGTAGCACTCGGCGTTCAGCAGCATGTCAACGCTGGCCTTTGTGCGTCAAAAGCAGAGCAGTTTTATAATGTGGTTATGTATTTCGCAATAGACTGCAACCGATGAACCCTAAAATACCGCGGCTTAATTAGAGGTTTAAAAGAAAGAAGAAATTGGGGATATAATAAGACCCACTAGGGCAAAATTTGTAATGTGCTATGCAATATTTGACTCTCGTGTTAAATATTAACTTGGTTTGGGGTACAACGACGCAAACTAATATTCAGAAGGTTTTAATATTTCAAAAAAAAAACGTGGTGAGAGCAGTCGCCGGTGCTACATATTTAGCACCTACGAGTTGTTTATTTTTGAAATACCGCATTATGGATGCAATAGTCATCTATCAGTATCTTGTGATTCAGCTGTACAAATCTGAAGTACACAGTGACACTACATTTTTAACTGACCTTTCGAATGCAGGGGAAAATGCCGTTCTTGCATACTATGCATACTATGCATACTGGTATGTACCATGTCCACGCACAAATCATGGAAGTGGTTGGTTTGGTTTATTAGGGTTTAACGTCCAATAGCGAGTCAGGCTGTGAGGGACGCCGTAGTGAAGGACTATCGAAATTTCGACCACCTAGGGTTCTTTAACGACCACTGACATCGCACTGTACACGTGGTTGTAGAATTTCGCCTCCATCGAAATTCGGCCGCCGCGGCCGGGATCGAACCCTCGTCTTTCGGGTCAGCAGCCGAGTGCCGTAACCACTGAGCCACCGCGGCGGGTAATTGTGAACTTCAAACACTAAGATGTGTAATACCGTCGTTCATAAAGAGATACACTTTCACTAATTCATTCATTCTATCCGTTTCATATGCCGCCGCGGTGGCTCAGTGGCTATGGTGCTCGGCTGCTGGCCCGAAAGACGTGGGTTCGATCCCGGCCGCGGCGGCTGAATTTCTTTGGAGGAGAAATTAGAGGCCCGTGTACTGTGCGATGTCAGTGCACGTTAAAGAACCCCAGGTGGTCGAAATTTCCGGAGCCCTCCACTACGGCGTCTCTCATAGCCTTAGTCGCTTTGGGACGTTAAACCCCATAAACCAACCAACCTATCCGTTTCATATAACAGTGTCAGAAGTATGTTCCTACAAAACAATGAAAAGTACCCAACCGTAAGTATACGAAGTATTCATGTGATGCGATCAGTCTTTTATCCTTTGCCTGCGTGTAACAGTGATGCGTTATTAAGATAAGGTATACATTTGTGAATTCATGTAATTTCTTGTTTTTGTTTTTACCGCTATCTTCCATCGCTGAGTCGAACCGTCACTGGAGATGGGAGCTTTACTAAGCCGCGTGCGCGGCTTTTTTTTTTTCAGCCATTGTACATGGCTGAAATAAACTTGACTGAACTTAACTTAACTGATCTAGCAATACTGAAATGAAGGATAGAAGTTATGTTAAATTTCCTGCTCTTCTCGAAGCAGCTAAATGTTTAGGCAAACACCAAAGCTTGGTTGTATGGAATTAGAAGTTTACCCCAAAGAAAATTTCGTAGGGGAGCCGAGAGGTACTTTTTTATTTTCTGTTGAAATAAAGAAGCAGTTTTGACTCCACAGGGGACGCGAAGTCAGTCTACTTGAAAATCTGAACACACATCTTCTTCCCGCTTTCCCAGTAAAAAAAGGTTCAGAAGTTTTTTGCAGAAAGAATATTAGCGCACTAGCTGCTTTTTCGTGCTTTATTGCTTCGGCGTCGACTCAAAAGGAGAAGATGTACAAAACTGGCTGTTGGGCAGTTTAGATCGAAAGACTGAGGGCAGGTTTCTGTTTCATTTTTTTTAATTAATGCGAGTGCATTATATGGCTCTCTCACGTCAGCACAAATTTTCCGCAATTATGTCCGCACTATTACGTCGTTCTGAGAAGATAAATGTGTGAAAATGTGTTGTGTGATATAGTACATGATAAGATGTTGCCGTGGGAAAATTTTGCTTGATGGAGTGTAATTAGTTCATTAAGCGCGAGAAATCGCGAAAAAATACACTTAGACGTCACAACAGCCATGGACGTTGATATAGTATGAGGGCCTTTTCCTTTCGCATCGCTCCAATGCGGGTCCCCGCATTGATCTAAAAACAAAAAAAAAATAATAAACACTACAAAAAAATAACGACAAACAAATGGAGGCAGAAAAAGAGGAGAGGGATAAGCTCTCCCATTTCATGCAGAATTCAGAGGAATTCTGTAGTTTTTACATTCCGCGAACACTTCGAAACAACAGCCGACCTTTTGGGGTTGCAGTCGCTCCGAAAACTTGAATATTCAAATCCTGAGTGCGCACTGGAGAAAGGCATTTCTTTTGTAATGCCAAGAACATAAAAAACCAACGTGAAACACCAAAATGAACTCACTTTTTAAATGTTCAACATGAAACGCGCCGCTCCACTTTGTTAGCGGCGCCATTTTTGCGCCTCGAGAGCTGCGCACAGAAATGATGACGCATGCACATTGTTGGAAACGGAGTGGGCCTGGAGATGTCTGACTCGTACAGCCCCGCAGGTCCCAGCTCCAAGGACGGTGTCGAACTCCGTTATGGAGGAAACTGTGCAGAAAGGTTATTTTAGATGCTTACAGTCGAGATGGGAGTGCTTCGGTCACCAAACAAATGTCATCCCGTTAAATACGCTTCGGATTCCCCAGATCCCTGACTGGGGAATAAAGTTCGGAAAACGATGTCCAAACAGATGGGCAGTAGTGGACACTGGTGGTACCACCCACGTTAGGGGGCGGTGCTGGGCTCTCTCGCTCTCTCGGAGCTCGGTCGGGAAGGGGTAGAGAAGAATGACTCATCAAACTCTGATGTGTCCATTTAACCACTGCAGCAAGTCTTCTGTTCGCTGCCTTCGGGGGAAAGTTTCCCGCAGTCTCCCAGCAGGCGAATGAACGTCCTCGAACTCCCCCGCCGGACGCACGAAACACGAGACCTGTGTCGAGGACACAGCCACCTTTTAATCAACAGCAATCGCTTGACCTTGCGCAGCGCCACTCCATCCGGCGACCCGAGTACAGAATCAGCAACTGGCCGCCGCCGCCGCCGCCACCGTCGCCTCTGCTTCCGCCGCTGCCGCCGCCGTCACCAGCCCTCACCTCGTCTTTGCTTTGCGATGAGTCAAGTCTGGTACTAATTGTTCCCAGACCCGTGTGCTCCGATCTTAACAGCATGCACACTCTTGCCAAGTGGAACTTCTCGACACGCACACAACAAGCACAAGTCAAAAGAAGAATAACGGGCAAAATAATCTTGCACTTAGGCACATAAGCAAGGCACATATGCAAGCACCACTCGTCGTGCTGAAAGAGATAGGCAGTTTTCAATTCGGTAAAACAAGCTCTAACGTGCGCGCCTTCCCACCGGAATAAATGGGTATAACACGGACTGTATACACATATAAAGTCTCGGGTTAAAATATGCGCTTCAAGCTAGCACCGTTATCGAACCCTTACGCAAGCGCTAACACAGACGGAAGCCTCCGCACACGCACGCAGGCACGATTCGTATGGTGCCCACAAATTTATCACCGAAAAAGCGAGCCCAGTCACGTCTTCGTTACACATGTGCGTACGTGCCTCTCGATCCCTGCGGAGAACTCACGGCGGCGGCTTGCGCGGCGCGGAAACAATACGTCCGTGGCGCTGCATTCGCACTTCCGCCGAGGTTTTGATGCACGTTATCTGGCCTTGGATTTTTGTCCAAGGCCAGATTTTTTCTGGCACGTGTACGAAAAGACGGAAAGGAAAGGTATGCGGAATTGCACAGCCGTGTTTTCTCCGCTGGGACTAGGTACACTCTTGGGTGCAGAGCTCGACCGTGCCTAGGGTTTTGTTTTCGAAACGATGGTCTCATGCCAAGATTAATTAAGTTTATGGTCATAATGACAGCAAAAATAATGAAACTTTTTTTTTCAAGTGTATGTTAATGTCGTTTCTGCGGCATCGTGAAGCTGGGAAATAAGACCTACAGTAACATTATCAATCACGTGCTTGCGATACGAAGAGGACAGAACACGTAAATGTTTCCAGAAAGGGAACTTTCCAGAAAGTGGCGTGACCGAGCTCCGCTTTGGTTTTTTTCCTGATGCCTTAGAACAATGCAGGCACATTGAGAAAAGTGCAGGCGCAGAAATCGCCAACACGGAGCCTTGTAGACGTGTGGCATGCGTGCCATGTGAAGCGTGACGTAATCTGGGCTGGGGCGTTGCAGAACATAACTGCTGACGCAGCGTACGTGGGGGCATATTCTGCTTTCGCTTGGCATGTAGTTTGCTGGGCTACGGCTCCTAAAACCTGGTCTTCGCCGCAGCTGTGGCTCAGTGGTTATGGCGCTCGGATGCTGACCCTAAATACGCGGGTTCGATCCCGGCCGCGGCGGTCGCATTTCGATGGAAGCGAAATTCTAGGGGCCCGTTTACTGTGCGTTGTCAGTGCGATGTCAGCGTTCTCAGAAGACTCGTCTATATTTATATTGTCGTACCTGGCTTATCCGTCGACCTGAGCGACTTCCCTCAGATAAAAATCAGCTTGAAGAGAAACCTCATGCTCCGGCCAAGCCTTTTTGCGCGGCCGAGTGTCCAAGGGCGTCGTGAAAAGTTGGGCGGAGACGCCATCTTGGCTCCCTCCCGCTCCTTGGAAAAGCTTTCATGCTAGCGTTTTGTAGGGTTAAAACACTGCATCGCTCTGTTGTTTCGTCGTGGCGCTCGTGGGCCCAAGTCAAATGACTCCATGAAACTATTTTCCCTTTTGCTTGCTTGCTTGTTGCCCCTGAAGGAATGCTGGTCAGGAAACTTGGAAAAAACGACGCCAAGAGATGAGGGACAGCTAAACTGCCGTGCCATCAAAACCTTTTTTTTTTTGTTGCGTAAGCCATACTGCGCCAGGTTTCGAGCCGTCGCGTGGGCCCTGGCGGTGGCCAAGGTTGACCTTGAACAGCGTTGCTACAGCCGCGCTCCGCCAGATGGCAGCACCGTCGGAGCAGTTTGCTCTGTCTACGACAGATGGTGCCACTAGGAGGTCCGCCACTACTGGGCTTCGAAGCCGGCGTTAGCAGCATTGGCACGCAGTGCATCGATGGCATTCGAGTGATATCGGTTAAGCAGTTAGCCTCATTTCGAGTCAGACCACATAAGCAAAAAATAACACCATGTAGGAAATTGGTCGGGTTGGGGAATCGAACCAGGGTTTCCTGAGAGAGAGACGAGCACGCTAACCACTCCGCCATGCCAGCTTGATAGCTTGGAATGATAAAGGCGCGTCTAGTGAATACGGTGTCTTCGTTCACTCCCATAAGCAGCCGAGCAGGGTCAGCAGCCGAGCACCATAACCAGTGAGCTACCGCGGCGGCGTAGGGAAATTGTTGTTCGCTGAATTTTATAAAAGTATTAAAATCATCGGTACTGTGGAGGGACTAAACCATTGCGTTAGATTACTTGGCAGCAACCGAGGAAAGATATTGTATAAGTGGCTAATATAGAAGCTTTAAAGAAGGTCGGGTAGACTCAGTAGCAATCCTGGGCAGGGCAAGGATGCTGAGCCTCCAAACCGATCAAATAAATACCTCCACCTTCTATTCAGAAATGAGAAGGTTGCTGAGGTGTATCAAGAAATGAAGCAACACAGTACATAAAAATGTAGAGTTTCTCGAGATAACCTGCTTCGTTTAAAAATCTAAACACGCAAGACCTGTCAGCAATTGCATCTTCACCCAAGAGTTGCAGGAAGAAAAAAAAAGGAGCTACAAAAATCGAACCTATTAATCACAAAGTATTGGCCCGAGTTTCTACCATAATACCTTACAACAAAGCTGAAAAAAAAAGCATTAGCCCTGAACACCCAAGCAACCGCGCCACTCCTTATGCAAGGACTTTGGTATCGTCCCTTTCGTAATGCGTTCCTTCATTGGGAGCGAAGGTTTTATGGCTGTGACTTGCTGATACGCTAATTTGCTGATATGTAGCATGGCGCTAAATGAAAGGCGACGAACTGTAGTTATTAGGGCTCACAAGGTTCTTTTTGCAGCACCAATCACTTCAGCGTTTCTGTTTCAATTGCGAGCAACCACTCGCAAGAACCGACGGAATATGAGAACCTTTCAGCTACCGCAGGTTGCATAATGAAATGACAGGATGGGGCGGAACCGATAGCACGTGTGTACGCTTTTGTTGATCTTTATTCCTTCCCTACCAATATCTTCCCTCCCGCGGCGATAAGGTAAATAGAGAGTCGCAAATCTTCATCTCGTTTTCATACACGGTTGCTCTGCATAGGCCGAACCACCTGGACATTTTCACTCCTAGAGTAATTTGTTGCTATAAGAGGCGACGAAGCTGAAAGGGAGGTAGAGAGAGAGACGAAAGGACGAAATTTAATTACTCTCAGGCCCGGAACCTTGCCCCACATGAAAGGCGTAACGAGCGGCAGTCGATCCCAGCATGACAGCCGCACGAATGCAAGTGTCTATAGTTGGGTGGATTTGGGTCCATTGTGGTATAGGAGCCGACCACGGCGCGCCTGGCGCCTTTCATGTGGGGCAAGGTTTCGGGCCTGAGAGTAATTAACTTTCGTCCTTTCGTCTCTCTCTCTATCTCTCTTTCAGCTTCGTCGTCTCTTATGGCGAAAATGTCCAGGTGGTTCGGCCTATGCAGAGCAACCGTGTATGAAAACGAGATGAAGATTTGCGACTCTCTATTTACCTTATCGCCGCGGGAGGAGAGTTGTATGTCATATGGAAGACATCCTTATCTGGGGCTCAGACTAAATAGAGCACGAGACACTTTAAACCGTTCTTCAACGACTAACTGAGGCAGGTGTCACGCTAAACGAGAACATGTACCTGTTTCAACACTCCACCTTCTATTCAGAAATGAGAAGGTTGCTGAGGTGTGTCAAGAAATGAAGCAACACAGTACATAAAAATGTAGTTTCTCGAGATAACCTGCTTCGCTTAAAAATCTAAACACGCAAGACCTGTCAGCAATTGCATCTTCACCCAAGAGTTGCAGCAAGAAAAAAAAGGAGCTAGTTGTATGTCATATGGAAGACATCCTTATCTGGGGCTCAGACGAAATAGAGCACGAGACACTTTGCACCGTTCTTCAACGACTAACTGAGGCAGGTGTCACACTAAACGAGAACATGTCCCTGTTTCTTAGTTATTTTGTTTAGGCGTCGATAATCAACACAAAACCGTAGGGTCCCATCTTTCTTTGCAACTAGGACCACAGGCGACGCCCACGGGTTCTTCGATGGCTGTATCGCGTCGTCCTGGAGCATTTCTTGAACTTGCTTTCGAATTGCGTCTCGTTCCTTTGAAGATACACGGTACGGCGACTGGCGTAATGGTCTCTGGCTTTCGTCGACTATATTTCGGTGTTTTGTATTCGGCGTTTGTCTGACTCTGGAGGTTGACGCAAAACAGTCCCGGAAAAAGTCAAGGACAGTCTGCACATTGCGTTTTTCACTAGGCAGGAGATTTGGGTTCACGTCGAGTTTAACAGGAGCATTCGTTGACCCTACTGATTTCGTAGTCACCGTCAGCGAGTACTCTCCGGCGCATTCCCCGAGTTCTTCAAAATAAGCAATCGTTGGTTGGTTGGTTTATGGAGTTTAACGTCCCAAAGCGACTAAGGCTATGAGAGACGCCGTAGTGGAGGGCTCCGGAAATTTCGACCACCTGGGGTTCTTTAACGTGCACTGACATCGCACAGTACACGGGCCTCTAGAATTTCTCCTCCAAAGAAATTCAACCGCCGCGGCCGGGATCGAACCCGCGTCCTTCGGGTCAGCAGCCGAGCACCATAACCACTGAGCCACCGCGGCGGCTAAGCAATCGTTGTGTTGGGCCGCTAAACGTTGGGGCTCACAACCGAAATTTGCGACCAAAAGCTCGGCTCGCTTTTTGTTTTTGTTTTTTTTTTTATTATTTATTTATTTCATACTGCAGATCATCTTACAGATCCAAGCAGAACAAGATAACACAGATACACGGGTAACAAGTAAAATAAAAAGAAATAACAAGTAAAATAGAAAGAAAAACTAAAAATAAAAATAAAAAAGGCATGCAGGATGACTATGCGCTTACATTTTATCATGTCAGAGAATTCCACTCACTGATGGTACGCGGGAAAAAGGAAAATTTAAAAGTGTCAGTTCTAGCAAAGTACGGGGTAAGTGAACCGGGATGATGGTGACGTGTGATGCGTGGAGCTAAAAACGATAAATAGGGTGCAGGATCAAGAGCCAGTTTGTTATTTATGAGCAAGGAAAGAAATTCTCGTCGAATATTTTTTCTTCTTACCTCAACAGGTTGGATACGGTTAGATTTCATTAGCTCAGACGGAGAATCAAAAGGTGAAAATTTAGAATAAATAAATCTTATGGCTTTTCTTTGGATTCTTTCAATTTTCTTAATATTAGTATTAGTATAAGGATCCCACACCACGCATGCATATTCGAGCTTAGGCCTGATTAGTGAGTTAAACGCGAGAAGTTTAACCTGAGGGCTAGCTTTGGAAAGTTTATTTCTTAAAAAATAGAGTTTGCGAAAGGCGGACGAACAGATATTTTCCACATGTGAATTCCAGGACAGAGTGTTAGTTAATGTTACACCCAGGTATTTAAAACTGGAAACTTCCTTTAGTGGTGTTTGTCCGAGATGGCACCTGTGCTCAAAAATATTTTTTTTACGTGTCACGCGAAGGAAGTTTGTTTTTTCTTTGTTTAAAGCCATGTCCCATTTCTGGCACCAGATAAGGATGTTAATTAGAGAAGTGTTTAGGTCAATCTGGTTATTTGAACATGTAATATCTCTGTACAGCAAGCAGTCATCCGCAAACAATCGAATCTCAACGCCCGGAACAGTTGTGTCGACGATGTCATTAATATATAGTAAGAACAATAAAGGGCCAAGTACGCTCCCCTGAGGCACTCCAGAAGTGACTGAAAGAGCGCCCGATTCCTCTCCATCAATCGAGACATACTGCTTACGGTTAGTTAAATAGTTTGAAATCCATGTAACTAATATCTCAGGAAGGCCAATAGATTTAAGCTCTAGAATTAATTTATCATGAGGGACTTTGTCAAAAGCCTTGCTAAAATCTAAAAATATTAGGTCAACTTGGCCATTATTGTCTAAGCTTAATGCAATGGAGTGAACAATTGTTACTAATTGGGTTACTGTTGAATATCCTTTACGAAAACCATGCTGAAATTTGGATAAAATGGAGTGCCGATTTAGGAATTCATTTAAGCGATCAGCAATGACGTGTTCAATTAATTTACAACAAGATGAAATAAGGGAGATTGGGCGGTAGTTTGACAGCATTAAACGATCTCCTTTCTTAGGTACAGGATGATTCTGGCGGTCTTCCAGTCAACAGGCAATTTCCCAGTTCGCAAGGGTGCTTGAAACAGTACATACAAAAACTTTGCAACCGATTCGGCATATCTTCACAGAAAAATGTTAGGAATGTTATCAGGGCCACATGCTTTTTTGGTTTTCAAGTTCGGTAGCATAGAAAATATCCCAGCGTAAGAAACAAAATTGACTTCGGTGTCATGAAACTGTGCGACTATTGGGGTACATGAACTGGAATTCGAAAACACGCTTTGAAAATATGTATTAAAATGCTGCGCAATGGCTCTCTGGTCTGTGATTATTGAACTGTTGAGTGATATCTGTGACACAACAGCCTTTTTTCCGGTTATGTAATTCCAGAACTTTTCTGGTGCGTTCTTTATAAAGTTTGGTAGAGACGTACTGAAATAGTAACTTTTGGAATCGCGGACTGACTGTGAAAGGTTCTCCTGTAATTTCTTGATTATGCCAGGTTGCACTCGCTGCTTTTTTAATCGTTTGATTTTGCGCTTCTGGTGTATGATGTCACGCGTCATCCATGGAGTCTGTTTTTTAACTCTTACGTTTGCTCGGCACAAAGTTATCAATCCAGTAGTGGCACATGCGCTTAAAACGGTCCCACAGGATGCAGGCGTCAGTGTCACCGAATTCAGTCAGACAGCTTTCCATATAATCTACTATGCATGCGTCATTGGCACGGGAGTAATCTTTGAAAGTCCTAATGGAAGAATTTTGATGTTTCTTAGGCAATAAAAGAGGAAAGCTAACATCTACTAAATAATGATCAGAGAGCCCCTGCTCAACTTGTACAGAATATTCAGCGATATCACGTTTTATGAATACCAAATCTAGAACAGAACTGCTCTAACCATGTCTATAAGCCCGCGAGCTACACACACTTGCCGACCCAGGAGCAGCGACATGTTGGCTTCAGCAATACCATGGGTGCCGGCGCTGTCATCGCACTCCACAGTTACAAACATGCTGGCTCTCGACGGAATCACCACGTCACCATCGCAGACCCGCAACTTAGTCCTGCGTTCCTGGGGTTCGTCACCAACAGTGCGGTGTGCGGCAAACGAGACGATAAGCTCCTTAAAGGCGATGACAGCCCCGTATTCCCGAGGAAATCCAAACCGAGTATCAGGTCTTTAGAGCACTCAGGAAGCACAGCAAAGCAGCCGGGGAAAGTGACGCCGCGGAACTGAATTCACAAGGTGCAGACGCCGGTCGGCGTCACAACATGGCCGCCGGCTGTGCGGATCTGCGGCCCAGTCCAAGGTGTCAAAAGCTTCCTGAGGGTCGTGGCTAGCCGGCTGCTTATCACAGATAAATCAGCGCCGGTATCCACTAGTGCGGTTATTTCTAAGTTATCGGCGGTTACTGGTATTTCCGTTGAAGCCAATCGCTGGCTCTTCGTCGTTGGGCTCGTCGGGTGAGGTGGTCGTTGGTCTCGTCGTCGCTGCAAATCGTAGAGTGGAGGCTCTTGTCTCTTTACAGCCGCGGCGGCCCTACCCCCGGAGGATGCCGTCTTCAGTTTTCCCGCCGTGGGGACGTGCCTCTGAATTCGCCAGAGGTTTATGGACGGCTGGGAGAAGAGAATCTCCGTGGCGATGGGGCTCGAGACTGACGTTGCGGCACAGTCGGAGCCTGCAGGTTGGAAATCAGGTAGTCTTCAATCTCCTGAGGTCGCTCGCCGTAGCGTGGGCGAGGAGCGTCCGAAGCAAAACCCCTTAAACCCATTCGACGGTAGGGGCAGTGGCGCAGGATATGACCGGGCTCACCGCAGTGGTAGCAGAGTGGCCGGTTCCTCGGCGTTCGCCACATGTCCGCTTTACGCATGGCGGGCCAGAATTCCTGCGGCACGGTGGTGGGCACAGCAGGTGGGACGGCCAGGACACGTTTCACTGTGAAGCGCCAGGCAGCAGCGGACTCCCGAGGGCACCACACCGAAGAGACGACGAAGAAGAAGCACTGGCCGCAACCATGGCTAAGGCTAGCCATAATAGCGGTTAAGGGAGTTCAGCCGGGAGACGGCGCCACGAGAGTGCCCAGGAATGTGGCAATATGATCTGTTGGTTTCCTCTAAGTTTTATTAGGCAGTCCATTCAAGCTGCTCTTTTGCAATACCCTTCTGGAATATCCCAATTTTGTTTTCCGTTTTCTACTGAAATCCTCTACCCCGCACCTTTTGCCCCGATGTAATGCCCTGACTAGAGAGAATGTAGTAATCTGTTAAATAAATAAATAAAATAACCTAGGACCAGCGTGTTATGGGGCGTGCCAAGTAGATGCGACAGCACCATGAATGTCGCCATTTAAGCGGTTAACGTGACCAGAACCCAAGTTAACTCGGTGAGTTTAAAAACAAGAAAGCAACGTAGTGTGCGCATGCGCGTAATGGGCTAACGACGCGCTTCGTTCGGCGGGGCGGCGACCGGAGCGAGGACATCCAGGCGCTGTTTTGACACCGGCGTGCTATTACCACAGCGCGGCGCTCAGCAAAGCCCGACCGGCTGGCCACCGTATGTGTCGGGGGAGTCGCGCTGGCTCGAAAACTAATTACTGTACAGTGGCCCGAACCACGAGACCAGAGCGTCTTGTGGTGAGTGCAAAAAAAGGGAGGAAGCTATAAGTAAAGATTGAAGGGAAGAACGCAGCGCATAAAAAGAAAGAGAATGAGGACAGAAGAAAAAGGAAAGCAAGCAACAAAGAAACGAAGGCTGAAGCCAGAATTAAGGGAGTACATGAAGAAAGAGAAAAGACGAACACTAAATTAAATAGACAACGAAGTACTCAAGGAAGACTTGACAACTTAACGAAAGGTAGAAGGAATGAAAGGATGTAAACAAGCAGCAAAGAGATGAAGGTCAGAAAGGAAGAGAAAAACGAATGACTGCGAAAACAACTTGTTTCGAGCTGCGCGCGAAAATTCGGGCAGAAAACTAAGAGGATATATTGAGCCAAGCAGTAGGCGCAGTTTTGCATCCAGCCTGCGATAAGGGAATTAGGGAAATGGAGGTCCGAATCGAGTGAAGGACAACAGGGGCATTGGTTCAAGGAAGCGCGCCGTTTTCTGAAATAAACTCGGGATCTGCGCTTTACGGCGTTTTTCTTTTTCTCTCTCTCTCTCGCCTGCGATTATGGAGCACAGCGGCAAGTGAAGCCAGTCTGCTTAGATTTTCCGCGTTAAATGCGATCATGGGAGGCCTCTGCTAAAGGCGATATTCGTTTGTTGCAAGAGTTTGAGAGGTTGTTTCGAAAAGGGAAAAAAAAAACGCAGAAGACGTCTCGAACCAACGACAAAGTTCTCTGAAGGCTCTTTTTGCCGAAGTCTTGCGTCAACAAGTCCAACTAAGATAGTTGGACTAGTTGGCAAAAGGCTTGTGCTAGTCAAACGAGAATAGTAGCCGCTGCAGTGACCCAGTGGTTATGGCGCTCAGCTGCTGACCTGAAACAAGCGGGTTCGGTCCCGGCCGCGGCGGCCGAATTTCGATGTATACGCGAAATTCTTGACTCCCGTATACTGTGCGATGACAGCGCGCGTCGAAAAATTCCCGGCGATCAAAATTTCCTGAACCCTTCACTCCGGCGTCGCTCAGAGCCTGAGTTACTTTGGGACGTTAAAGGGACTATGAAATAAATTTATTGAGATTACGTAAAGAGAGGCAATCCATCACTCGTCATCCCAGCGCAAGAATGTTTGAGCTAGCATCAATAACAACGAAGTTATAGACGATTAAAAATCACGCTCCTCCTCTCCCCCCCTCAACTCGTACGCGCGGAGCACCATAAAAAAATAAACAAAAGAGCTCCTGGACTGGGCACCGCCCATGAATACGTCATTCGTTGACGTTCGGTTTACGACTTCCGGTTGTCGCACTCTCGAGGAGCAGCGTGCGTCGGCAGCGCCTCTCCGGTCTCTGCGCTTTCTTGGCTCCCGAACTCGCGACAGAAAGAGGCGGCAGAGGTAAATTCAAAACATGCGCGAAGGCAATGCCCTTGCTAGCGCTTGCCCGAGGGGGTCGCGCGGCGGCTCGAGCAGACGATTTTCACCGCTACCGGAAGTGTGCCCGTGACGTCGTAGCTGCCGCGGCTGGAGCGAATGACAGCGAGTGGTGGCCTGCCGCCGTCATGGGACTAGTGACGTCTGTTTTCCCGATTTTGGTTCCAAAATGGCTCCCTACGAAGACACCGAACGGCCCGCGAATTTTAACAAATACGATTTTTAAAAATTCATAATAAATTGCGGGCTCAGTTCCGAAAACTCATACTTGGTGTCAATGCTTCTGAGCATCACTTCTAACATTTACAAGCGGCTTTTAATTCTTTTCATTGTCCCTTTAAGCTGCCGCAAACATAAACCAACTACAACTGTGGTCTTTTCTGTTCACGGCGTTGTTCCTCTTGCTTCCTGGATCTTTTGGTATTTCTGCTTCAAAGAACTGACTTTTGGCAAAAAAGCAAGCGATCGCAGATGGAAGCAACCCTTTCTTTATTTCAGTGCCCGCGCCACATCATAGACATCCCGTTGAGACCCCGCTTGGTCGGTCCTCACGGGCCGCTTCTTCCTGTAGGAAATCATTACCATATGCCACCTAGCGTTGAACTTCCGCGTTAGCAGTTGTGTAACCATCATTCATTAGATAATTTTATTTGTGTACGAGGGGGGACCCAAAAGAAACCGAACTGAGAGCGCGCTACCATTCGTAGACGTAGTAGATAGTTCTACCGCTAGATGGGGTTAGCAGAGACCTTCACGAAACAGCTGTTAAGACGACATAAATTTGTAGGCAAACATTTGAGCGTAGTGTTGTGTTTCGCTTGCAGTTACTTTGTTCCGCCTGCGAAATCTTGATGGCAAATTTAAAAGAACAGAGAGTGTGTTTGAAGTTTTGTTTCCTGCTTGAAAAATCGGCAACGGAAGCTTACCAAATGTTGCAACAGGCTTTTAAAGAGGGTGCTATGAGCCGCACACAAGTTTCCGAGTGGTTTGGGCGCTTCAAACGTTGTAAGATGAGTGTCGAAGACCATGCTCGTTCTGGGCATCCTTTAACGTCTCGAAACGATGAAAACGTTGAAAAAATCCGCCAAAAAGGAACAAAGATGGTCGTTTCACGATCGACCAAATTTCAGAAGAGACAGGGGTGAGTTGGAGCTCCTATCAGGGAATTTTGACTGAGAAGTTGCAAATGAGACGTGTTTTCGCTAAATTTCTTCCTCGCATTCTCACACAGGATCAAAAGAACATTCAATTAAATTTGAGTAGGGATTAAAAAAAGAGATTGAATGTGATCCAAACTTCTTCACTAAAGTCATTACAGGTGATGAGAGTTGGTGTTAGGGGTATGATCCAGAAACTAAGCAAGCGTTAAGCCAGTGGAAGTCTCCCAACTCCCCGAGACCAAAAAAAAAAGCGAGGCCGTTGAAGTCGAATGTGAAGACAATGATCATTGTCTTTTGTGATGTTCGTGGAATTTTGCACCAGGAATTTGTTCCCCCTGGCCAGACTGTTAACAAGCACTTTTATTTGGAAGTTTTAAAACGTCTGCGAGAGGATGTGCGGAGGAAACGCAAGGAACGTTGGCGATCAGGTGACTGGTTCCTTCATCACGACAACGCCCCCGCACACACGGCCTTACGAGTGACCCACTATTTGGCCTATCGGGGATGGACTGTCGTTCCCCACCCTCCATATTCACCAGGCCTAGCCCCGTGCGACTTTTTCTCTTTCCGAGAATGAAGAAAAGTCTAAAAGGGAAGCGTTTTGTTGATGTGGTGGCTGTACAAACAGCTTCGCAGAGGGCACCGGACGATGTCAAAGTTGAAGAGTTACAGAGATGCTTCAAACAGTGGGAAAAAAGGCTTGATACGTGCATCGCATTTCATGGAGAGTACTTTGAAGGTGACTGAAGGAATTTTGTGCAAGGGTTAATAAATAAAGTTTTTATACGAAAAATCCGGTTTCTTTTGGGTCCCCCCTCGTATAATTCCTCAACTGAATCATAAGCTTCGGCAAATGGGCGGTTTAAGGAATACAGCAGGATTGAATAATAAGGAAAATCGTTTGAAATTCAACAAGAAAACTACACCAAGGGCAACACGACGCCAGGCTTGTAACGTGGCTTGTTGTTCATTTGATTTTGAGTCAATTTTGACTTTCACTCTCCATTGGCCATGCGCCACCCAGCGGAGAAACATTCGAAAAAGATTATTCCTAAAATAAGCATTTTTATCATTTTGACGCCTAAACGAACCCGCTCCAATACTCCAAAAACTTGAAAACTGCGGCTCCAATACTCCAAAAACTTGAAAACTGCGCGGTGAATTTAGGGCGAACTAAATGAAAAAAGCAACAGATTACCAAAAAATAGCGGACCACAGGATAAAAACGCGGAAACAACTGCACCCCATCCCCTGCCTCGGTGTTCGTCGAAGCTCCTGCGGCGGTGACACTCTGCCGACGCACAACGAGGGCTTCGCATAACCGGCTGACAAGAAGAGGTGAACCTTCGATTCTTGCTTTCAAGAATAATAAACAACTTGTCCCGGAGCGAAGTCCCAGTCATGCAAACTTGCGCAAGAAGCCAATTCGTTAATTACGGGCGTCGCTGCTAAAACTGAGCTCCCGAGTGGGCTCACTGGTGCTTTGAAGTAGTCGCTGCTTTCGAGAGCCTTGGGGCGGGGGGAAGCATTCTTCTTCGAAGCCATATGAAGCCAGGTTATATACTGGTGCTGGATTTATACAGCGTGCTCCTGAAAAGCATTCCCTTGAGGAGTGCGTGTATTGTATGCAGTCACCAGCGTATTGCACTGGGAAACACAAATTGCATGTGCTATAATGGGAATTTGTACGCACTATCAGGATTCTGCAGAATAGTAAACCAGCGACGAGAAATGCAAACATGCAGTCTACAGATGGAGCTTCATGTGGAGAGGTGACTAGCAACGAATTTTATTTTGCATTCATACGTTAGATTCCTTGAAGTTCATTGATTTTACTGGTTATTTTTAAGATGATACTTTGAGTCACCAACTTTTTTACGTCCACGTTTTAGTGAACGATGAAAGCAGCAGTGGTGCACATTCTTCAGTTAGTGAGTCTTTCGTTCGTACCGCAGCGTGTTTTCCGGCTCTTCTGCTCGTTTGTACATCTTGCAAAATGAGTCTGAAATGAGGACCCATTTTCTCGTCTCAGTGTAAGATTCGTTCCCGTCAGGAACGCGTCCAAAAAGGAGAGCTTACCGCGAACCTGAGCCGACGTGAAAGCACGAAAGATTAGCTAAATTGAGCTCCTGCGGGCCAAGGGCTCGAGAGCGACGCATGCCAGAATGTGCGGCACCTAAAGAAATAGTGTGGGCTAGTCTGAAAACAAGATGGATAAATGAATAGGTGCACGGATAGACGGTCGGATGGACGGACAAGGGTACTGAAAAGTGTACGGACAACGGCACGGAAAAACGGACAGACAAACGAATGGGCAAACGGACTGGCAAACGGAAAAACGGACATACAAACAGACGGTCAAACGGTGGGCAAACGGACGGGAAAACGCACGGACAAACGGATGGGCAAACGGACGGACAAACAGACGTACAGTCAGGGACAAAGGTCTCCGGACCACGTGTTCCTCAAACGAAGCTTATAGCTCTACTATCAGAGAGCGGCTGGGAACCGCACTTGTGGAGATGAAAGAACAAAATTTAACTTTTACCTCCACAAGTGTGGTCTCCTACCGCCCCCTAATAGCAGAGGTATCGTCTTCGTTAGAGGAACACGTGGTCTGGAGACTTTTGTCCCCGACTGTACAAACGGGAGATGTACCAACTAGCTCAGATCACGGTTTTTCTACAGTACAAACGGACAGACAAACGGACGGACAAACGCACCGACAAAAGGACGAAGAAGCAGCAGGAGAAACAGAAAATCCGACAGGCGGCTAAAAAAATTCAACTCGATCAGATCACGCGCCCTGGACGGAACTACTTGCTGTTAAGCAGACTGAGTTTTAAGCCTCCGCTACATAACGAGCGCAGCGGTTGCCAGTCGGCCGCCGCGTGAAGAGTACGGCACACAACGGAACAGATAAAGCAGCTCTCGCGAGAAGTCAGCAGCCAGGAGGTTTCTGCGAAGTTCGTTATAACGCAGCTGCCTCGCGCCCTCTCCCTGGCTGGCAAGCGTTTTTGTTTGCTCGTGCACATGGCGCAGCACTCAGCGCTAATTGCTCGCTGCACGCGGCAGGAACTCCGCGCGGCCAGAGCGAGGCTGAAGTGTCGGGATTCAGTAAAGACACGACGCCGTTCCAATGGAAGCGCGTTCACGTCCTTTTTGAACTTTTTTTCTCAATGTGCTCGCAGAATCATGAACGGGATATAGATGGTTATTTCTTTCGCAGGCGGGCGCATGAACAGTTGTTTGACAAGTAGCGTCGGAGGTTGTGCGATGTTATATTGAACGGAAAGGCCTAATATTTCCTCAGGTTTTGAGGAAAAGTATTGCACCCACTGGGACCCGCTTGTGGAACAGGCAGATGCCGTGGAGATGGTCGTCTACCCTTCTATATTTAATATTTTTAGCAGCCATTCATTTTCTCCTAAAGGTAAAGCATTTCTTAAAAAATTTGATACACTTGAATTCACAGTTATTTTCAACATTTCACAATGTTAACGGTCTCCCAGGCAAATACCTGTAGCGAAAGCTTGACGAGGCCTGGGAGCGGCGGCAGGCAACAATGAAAGCAGTACAAAAAGTTATATGCAAGATATCTTTGGCTATATCTGTAAAACAGTCATATCTTATAATAAATTTACATGCAAATGCAAACACAATCTCAGTCACATATTTATTATTGAGAGACACAGGAATATAAATTTTGATACATTTTCTTTTGAGAACTGTAGAAACAATATTCATAATAAGTGGGAATCTTAAGGAATACTGGAATTTCCCAGAGTTTATAACCTAACTTATTTCCCCGCTGAATTGCCAGAGAGTCGCTAAATGCTAGTCGTTTTGCGAAATATCAAGACTGCCTGCAAAAGCACAGCGCAGTGGTTGTCGCCGTTATGATGCGAATCCTGTGTAGTCAGGAATGCTGTGCTCTGTGCTTGTCCTCCGCATAGTCAACGCTGGACGCCGTTGATCTTACAGTTTACCGTGGCTCCTTGGTGTTAAGGGCGGCTATTTTGTTCTTTTCACTTCCTCCTTTTTCTGAAATAAATATCTCCTAGGAGAAATCATCGGCAGAGGACGCCTTCATCGCCTACATGAATTAAGTAAAATATTGCATTAAAGCTGCCTGCCCTTTCCTGCCATCATGCCATGCCTTGCACTGCCCTGCCCTGCTCTTTTGCCCGCCTCCCTCCCTGCCATTTTACGGCGAGAGCTTCGTCAATGTGTAATCAAAGCCCGCTGTATATATAGTAGCTATAGTTGTCCATTCTTGGTATGCATGCGCAAGGCTTTCTTTGTCATGGCTTCGCCCTGAACTGCTCAGTAGCCAAGCCAAGGGAAGCCAAACCAAGTGCCAATCCATTCCTACACAGAGAGAAGCGAAGAGACAAAGGCAAATAGGAACAAAGATAAAGAGAAAGAAGAGAAAAAAAAAGAAGACAGGATGGAAAAAAATGTAGGCGCGCTGCCTTAGAGGGAGAAATGGACAAGACTGCTCTTACCGCTTGTTTTAACTAAGTGGTGTAGCCTACTAGTTACTAATGTTTAAAATATTTTCGTTTCGTTCTTGATTCCTTCCTGCGTTTATTTCAACTCATTTCCTCTCTCTTTGTCTTCATTCCTCATGAGCTTAGTACGGTTGCCGAAGACTATTCGTACTTCAGAGCATTCGTGCTCACAGCACTCATCCATACGGAGTTGCTAGAAAGCACGCGGCAGTACTATAGTGCCTAGAATATACTGGCATTCTAGGCACTATAGCAGTACTGACGGCAGCGCTGGCGTCGTCATTGAAGGAGCCGAACTAAAAAAATTGGCAGAGGCTCAGCTTAATTAAGCCCGGAAATTGCGAAAGCAACTTCATCCGTTTCCTCAGCCCGCATCCGCCGTGTCTACCGCCGCTCTGCGCCGACGGCATTGATTGATTGATTCGTGACTGGGGAGGGGCGAGAGCTTTACACTAGGTTGGTTGGTTGGTTTCGATTGAGAGAAGGATGAAAAGGAAAGTGCACGGGCCTGCCAAATGGCTCAAGCCAAGCCACCACCGCTGCCACCTGCAGACAGAAGAGAGTTGAAAGATAAGAAGACAGAGTAAAAGACAGAGTAAAGACGCGCGTCGCAACAACCGCGTCCGCCGGAACGGACGCTGGCTGAAAAATACAGATACACGGCCGCAGCCCGAAGGCTGCAAACCGAATGCCACAGATATTGCTTTTTTCGCCGACGGCACGAGCTGGAGCTCTGTTTATACAACTGGTATGACGTCACTCCGACCGCAGCGCTCCTAGTGGGAGAAGCGAGAGGCTCATCGCCCGCCGTGTCTACCGCCGCTCTCCGCCGACGGCACGAGTTCGGGCTCTTCTCTTCCACAGATGGTGTGACGTCACTCCTACCGCAGCGCCTCTAGGGGGAGAAGCGAGAGGCTCACCGCCCGCCGTGTCTATCGCCGCTCTACACTGACGAGCCGAGCTGTGGCCCTGGTTTTTCGCAGCTAGCATGACGTCACGTCTAAGGTCACGCTAAAGGTCAAACGTGTCCACCGCCGCGCTACGCTGAAGGGCTCAAACTGTGAGCAGTATTGCTTTCGCCATAAACTTCGCTGCCAGTGCGGGATCCCATCACTGATCGCCATTTACGCGGTTGAATGAATGCTTATGTGAATCGGCCGGCGCGCGTCGGTCCTTTCGCCCATGAGAAGGTGACGCAGTGTCTGTATTGCGCCAGGATGCAGCATACGGGTATGTAGACGCGCCAGAGAAGCGACCTTTTGTCCCCATCCCTTTACTCGTGCCTAAGTCGCGGCTTTCTCGTTGCTCTGTGCAGCCGACGGCTCAGATTAATCGTTGCCGTCGCCATGACCAAAAACTGCATCGTCACATTGGCCATCACATCCCATTTCAGGTTGAGCTCGCTGCGGAACAAAGCACACTGCAGATCACCTTCCACTTGTTTAGTGATTACCAGCTGCGCTGCCTCTCCTCTCGGCTAGTCTCTATCATCACATACCAGCAGGTTTCCCAATAACAGGCTCTACATGAACCTCGACTGCCTTTGATCAGCCTTGTTCCCACACGAATGCCATTTTTTCACTGAAGAAGTAATTGTTCTAGCGCTAATTAAATTAGTGCTAGTAGCAGTAGTAGTAACAATTGTAGTAGTATTATTAAAAGTAGTTGTAGTAGTAATGGCAGTAGTAGTAGTTGCAGCAGCAGTAATAACAATAGTAGTAGCTGCATTATGAGATATATGACGAAGGGAAATGTCTGCGGGCACCATAGCTGCCTCACTGAACAGTCTGCTCCCGAACTATTCTCTGGAAGAAAAAGTAATAGCAGCAAAGGCGGAAGGTTGGACGTTTTGCTGTGGTATGTTGCCTGCAGACGACACCGAATATATGTTAGATAATGATTTCCTAGTAACAATCAAACTAAAGAAATGAACAAGGAAATACGGGGCATGAAATGCGAAGCCAACATAGCTGATGGGCCCCTAGGGTAATGGAATACATTATAAAAGAAGGGAAGCAGAACAAGGGATGAAAAGTCCATGTGGGCGGATGAGATGAACAAGTTTGCTGCAATATGGCCGCAGCTGGCACAAAAGAGGGTTAATTGGAGAAATATGGAAGAGGCCTTTGACCAGCATGCAGTGAACATCGGTAGGCTTTGATACTGATTGTTCTTGTTCTGTTTACGAGACATCTACTAGACCCTCGATACGACCCATGGCAGGGCAGCTGGGGTGGAAATCTGTGCTTCAAAAGGTCGGGCAAGCCCTTTAACCACCTCCTGCCAGGAGAGAAACTCTCTTAAAGCCAACTTTAGAACCGAACTTTACGTGATCTTCATCTTTGCCACAAAAAAAAAGTTAGGCTCACAAAACAATTTGAGCCCCTCGTGCCCTTCTTTTTTTGTCGCAAGCTCCCTTTGTACAGCTCTGCCCATGGAGAGCACGAGCTTTTGAGCCGCCATCTCGAGCAAAAGAGCACGGGCTCCTGGAAGCTCGTGTTCCGAAGAAGGAGAAGGCAGACACGATGCAGCAGCAACTCACGGGAGATGATTTTCTGTCGCCCCTTGGCAGCGGTCGCCCGGGAACTCGGACTTCCGTCTTGCCCAGCAAAGGGCTGTGGTCGTTCGGCATCTGCCTTGGCTGCGCCTGCGGGGTCTTCTTGGCCATAGCAATCAGCGCGCTGGTGTGGTTCGCGATCCACTGGACAGCCGAGCAGCAGCACGACGACAGGAGTGGCACCGAGAAGCCGTTTTGCTGTCCCAACGAAGCAGCCACGCTGTTCGCCGTCATCGACCGCGATCAGGACCCCTGCACCGATTTCTACGCGTACATCTGCAAGCATGCCATTGAGGACGGCCTTGTTGAGAACGACGTGGCCTACGACATGCTGGTGAGTTTGTACTGGGATATGTGGGAGAATTACGTTGTAGTAGCTGCGATAGATTCTACGAAGCAGGCAGCAGCGAAAATTAGAAACCTCTGAGTGGAGATACTCGGCCTATATTCTAGCCCAAGCACTTTTTTTTCTGCTCACTTGTTTTTTTCTGGTGCGCCCCTTTGGGGACATGCATGCCGCGACCCATCTTACGACATTCACACTCGTTACACTGCGAAACAGGAAGTCAGCGCTCCAGATATCTCGATAATGTTCCCGTCTTTCTTCAAGGGCATACGAATGAATGTTTTGATAACTTCAGTGCACAATCCCACCTTGTGCAATTTACGGAACGGGAAGAGACCAGGAACTGTCAGATTTGTTTCTCCATATACACGTAGACATACGGGTCCAAAATATCACTTCTGCTGATATTCCTAGCAACAAATATTTTGACAGAATTTCATCAGGGGTGTGGTTTGTTTTCAAAAATGTTCTAGCATTACAGGTTGACAAAATTATCCACTAGCCGAGTGCACGCATATGCATGCTTCTGGCATGAAAGAGAACTGTTATGTGCACCTAAGGAAAGCGTTAATTTTTTTCAAAGGTAGAATGAATGGGAATAGTGATATGCCTAGGCCTGCACTAGTTAGAAGGGAGCACGGCCTGTTATATTTCAGTGAGTTTTGGGCTGCAATAAATGCCATCGCCCTTATGAAAGGTTGCCTTTCTCACTGCCTCGAATCGGAGGTTGAAAAACTGGACACGCTTCAATAACGGGTGTCGAATCTTCTACTTTCGATGCTTTTTACGTTGTGTGTGACCTAATCGTGAGTGTCCACCAACGCCACCCTCGTCCTTAGTGGCGCACGTAGTACGTCCTGTGTTATTGCGAGTGTCACGTGGAACAGGATCGAATGGGGAGGATGGAAGCTGTGCAGGAGCCCTCTGATGCTATGTGTGGCATCAAGACTCTGAGAACCGATGCCCTCGTTAACCTAATGAGCAAAGAACGGTAGGGAAATGAGGGCCTGGTTACGACCTTTAATTTAATAAAGCCCACAGTCATTGAAGCCAAGTAAGGCATAGCGTAAAAGTTTCTATCTTTTTTACTTGTGGCGTTGATGAATAGGAAATCAATAACGTAATCGCTTTTTAGCTGAAAGATAATTGACTGTGAAGTCAAAAAAAAAAACACATGCTACCCGTAGGATTGGAACCGACGACTGAACAGATTGCACCGAAGATTTAAGTTCAAGATCGAACGAAATAATACTAGCCACTGAGTCTTATAACGCTGCCTAAAAGAGAGCAGTTCCGCTTACAACGAATCTGAGAGATGATTACCACATTGATGAATAAACTATTGTTTGTGTCACCGCGGACTTCTGTTTGCAGGCGGATGTTCGCTCCAGCATAATCAAGGGTACCCACAACTACGGCAGTCAGTCTGCAGCAGCGCTCCATGCCCTATTCACATCGTGCATCCAGGAGATATGGCAGAGAGATATGAGAGCCAAAGGTGCTGTAGCCGCCGTCCTGGAAATTGTCAACTACACCAGGCGAATGAGTGGCGCAGACATACTTCGTTTTGCGCTAGCGGCTGGTGAGTGCTACCAACTGTCGTTCTTCTTCGTGGTATATCATGGCCCTGCTAGCCTACCAAGGTCGATCACGTTCGACAGGGTGACACTCCGGGTAACCAACTACAAGAGGTACTGCGACGCTTCGTGCAGCGCCATCGCTCTCTCCACCCTTAATGCCCACTTTGGCACGAACTACACCGACGAGGAGATGTCCAAGTGGGGAGAGAAATTACCGCCTGCCAATTCGAACTTAGAAGCGGCGTCTTTGGAGGAGATTTCGGAAGCTTTCGGTGGTCTGGAAGTTGCGAAGTTCAAGGACATATTGCGCGAGTTTCTTATTGACACTGACCAGCTGAAAACACTTCGCGTTGACTCCAAGGCGAGACTCCTTGCAGACATACGGCTCCTAACCGACCCACGAAACCAGCCTATGTCATTGTGCTACATGCTGTTTGCTGTCGCTTTGGACGCCATGCGCTCCATTCAGAATGACATCGCAGTAAATTCCCCAACAATGACTAGCGAGAAGATCTGTCAGTCACACGTGTTTCGAAGCAGCCAACTATGGCGAGTCACATACGTGGCCGGAATTGCAACTCCCGCCAAAGACCGCCAGCTGCACAACATCTTCGAGACCACACGACGTAGGTTCGTGGAATACCCCCCAATAATGCGGCTAGTCGCGGCCGGGAATGACACGAAACGCTTCCGAGAATTGATCGGTAATATGTCTCTCATGCTACCTGGTGACCTCGTCTTCAGGGAGCCCGCCGTTCCCAATATGGCCGCGCAGGGCTTCGTCCGGAATTTATTCCTTGCGCTGAAGTTCGAGTTCGACACCAAAAAGAAGAAGGCACGGCAAGGCGTTCCCTGGATTAGCGATGACAGCGAGAACAGGGTTGTGGACCGCATCTTTTTTGTGAACGAGACTACCCTCTACTTGACGTCAGCGGGGTACGGTTGGCTGAGTTCGGGCACCATGGACCCGCTGCTCGCCGACGCAGCCGTGATTGGAAGTCGTATGGCAGCCCTGCTGTGGACCAAAGTGGCCGAGTGGAAGGGCTGGTCTAGAGAAACGAAGGCCGCGTTGGAATCTCACAGGTGACATATGCCGAAATGCCCTCGCTAATACCGCAAATAAGAGACACGCCCCTGCTAAAGGGGCTTTGTGGCTTTGGGTTACGGTCGCGTGAGATAACACTGACATTGCTTTTTGTGTAGTGGCCAGAGGAAAATCTTTATAGATGATTTTTAAATAGTATTTTATAACAATTACATTTAGTTCCGCTTGCAGGATATGTTAAGGCGCCGCTGATGAACTACTTTATATTTATATCGTTTATACCCTCAACAAATACAGCGTTGTAGAGATGAGTACTAAAGAGTTAACTATAGAAGACAATAATAAAAACTAATTTTTCAAAGGGTAGAAAATTATAGCATGTTCATACCTTATATTGCGTACAACGTTTCAAGCTACCGAAAAGTCAGTAGTCATGCCAAACAGAGAATTTGTTTACAGTTATTGGACGTGCTTTGGATAAATAAATTGCGAATCTAGATTTAGAAAACGTGGAAAAGGGTAATAATATTCGTGCAGTAGAGCCGCCTGATATGTTGGCTTTCTGAGCGAAAGTGAATAACAGCTCTTAGGAATAGCGTCGCTTGCATATCGCGACCACCCATGCGGCGTTGTTATACCGCTGTGTGCAGTCATCAGAGGAAAGGGGAATCATGTTAAGTAGTAAGCTGTTTAGCTAAAATGTATTAGAATTTGCAACTGCTGAGTTGAGGCGCCTGGTTACAATTATAAATTTGCAGCCGGCCGTTTGTTATGGCTATACCTCCATTAATAATTTCGAGATTACCGTGGGAGGCTTGCCAAAGTGAGTTTTCTCCATATCGCGCACTTCTTGAAAAACCGCGCTCCTTCGACGTGCCCTGATGCGAAGACTGCCAATCACGTCACTCCTGGCCACACATGTTGTGTGCAGCGGAGAGGACTGCAGTGAGGATGTGAGAGTGCACGTCATGTGTTACGTGGCCCACAGAGCGACGCATTGCTATGGAGATCGTATCTCGGCGCGCGCTTTTCGAAAAGGATGACCAAAATTTGTTTCGCAGCAGCGTCGAGCGAAGGCGCGTTTTCGGAATTGTAGAAAGCTATGTGGTTGTTGCTAACACATGGCTACAAATCTGGGACTGCAATCAAGGACGTAACTTAATAATATATTTATTTTAACGTCGCTTTGGGACGTTAAACCCCATAAACCAACCAACCCTAAAACTCGTTAACCAGTTTCAGCCTCAAAGAGGCTTTTTTCATCTTCGCTTAAGCAACAAGTGTATGAAGGTGGAGGAAGGGCCTCACTGCGCAGCTTGCCGCGATGACGATTCTTATGAAAGACTCGCAGCCGTGCAGTGTTTCGACTTGTGCAAGAGATTTTGGGCCTGGGTTGGGTTTAACGCTTGATACGCTCGATGTACTATTCTAGTTCTCTTCTAATAACTGGAGTAAAGAAATCATCATCATCGTCATCAGCCTGACTACGCCCACTGCAGGGCAATGGCCTTTCTCATGCCTCTCTAACTAACCCTGTCCTTCGCCAGTCGGCCACCGTATTCCCGCGAATTTTTTAATCTCATTCGCCCTCCTAATTTTCTGCCGCCGCTGCTACGCTTGCCTTCTCTTGGAATCCACTCCAATACCCTTAAGGACCAGAGGTTATCTCTCCTTCGCATTGCATGCCCTGCCGAATTCCATTTCTTCCTCTTGATTTCGGCCAGGATGTCATTAATCCGCGTTTGTTCTCTCACCAACTCCACCCGCTTCTTATCTCTTAACGTTACACCTATCATTTTTAAGCCGAAATCCTTTAATGCCTCATGCTGTCGTCAGCAATCCGTGTCGGCAGCCGTGCCTGTGTCCGTGTCGGCAGCCGTGCCGACAGATGTGTCCGCGTTTTGACGGGTGTCCACCGAGATATGTGAGACAGTTACTGCGCATTTTCCTTTCCTCAAATACAATTTTCGTTTTCTTCATTACGGCCCTTCTTTCTCTTTTTTCGTTCATTCCGACTTCCTCCCTTCCTGTACACTGCGGTTCAGGTGTACACCGCGATGACAGAATTACTGCGCCATTTCCTTTCCTCAAGAAGCGTTGCGTTCAAAGGGCAAGCTATCGCGCCGAACGGATGATGGCTTTTCGTGGACTCCCTGGCAGCGCTACAACACGCTATCGCGTTGCACTCCTAAAGGCGAAGCTTAAGCGCCATTAATTAGCAGTCATTTAGTGCTGAGTCATTGATCAGTAATTAGTCATTAGTAATCTGTCATTACTTCTTCACCAGTTATGTGTGACGTCATCCAGTGGTGACGTTACGAGTGTAACATAGGCAAAGTGGTGCGGAAAACGCTTTCGCCTCTACGCACTTGAGACAGTCAAAGTGCCCCCTGAATTTTTTCTTTCCATAACTCGCTGTATCCCAGGCCTGGTTGTACAGTCCAATCGAAGCACGGAGTCTCCTGTGTCTAAAAAACCCGGGACCCGGGGAGAATGCGAACACCGAGGACCCAGGGGGGGGGGGGGGGGGAGCCAATGGGATACTTTGTCGGACGCATTGGTGAAATCTGGGAAGATAGTCTCCTCAATGCAACAAAGGTATAGATTGGCATTTGTGCAGAGAAATTAAAAAAAAATTGCATCGTCTTACAGAAACCATGCGGAACGTGGTGCCCAATTAATTCGGCTCGAAAAAAATTTCACGCTGTAAAGTATTGCACAATTGTCATGAGCCTAACCTCATCCGCTGAAAAAGAATGGCCTCTGATAACTCTTCGAGTCACCGCACTCTATGCCATCTCAAATAATCTCATCTTTAACGGGCACTGACATCGCACAGTACACGGGTCTCTAGAATTTCGCTTTTGTCGACGGCTAAATTTCGACCGAGGCGCAATTCTAGAGGCCCGTGTACTGTGCGATGTCCGTGCACGTTAAAGAACCCCAGGTGGCCGAAATTTCCGGAGCCCTTCACTACGGCGTCCCTCATAGCCGGAGTTGTTTTGGGACGTTAAACCCCAATAAGCCAACCAAACCATCATCTTTGCGAACCTCCATATTTCATCCACCTGCATTGCCCTCCCATGCCGCCTTCCTACGCTTGCCCTCCCTTTGACTCTTCTGCGTCACCTTAACGGAGTAGCGGTTGTCTTCCCTTCTCATTACATGTTTTGGTGTACAGTCGGGGACAAAAGTCTCCGGTCCACGTGTTCCTCCAGCGAAGCTTATAGCTCTACTATTAGACAGCGGCTGGAGACCGCACCTGGGCAGATGAAAGAACAAAAATTTACCTTTTACCTCCACAAGTGTGGTCTCCAGCCACCGACTAATAGCAGAGCTATCGGCTTCTTTAGAGGAACACGTGGTCCGGAGGCTTTTTTCCCTGACTGTACAAATCAAAATCTGTAATAGCGAACCGACTATTCTCAAATTATGGAACGAATCAAACAGTGCTTGTTCAGGATCAATTCAGGATTAAATGAAATATTTTATTCAAATACATTTTGAAATGTCGTAACAATTATCGAATAATTGGCAGCAAGTTGAAACAGGACGCCTCAGATTTCTACAACGACTGTTTCTGCCGCGAGCAGTCTCAGCGGGGAGAAGGACTCAGCCCCACATGATTGGTGTGGCGGCTTTCGTAATTCTTATACCTATAGCCTTCGGTAGAGGGCGCCACAATATGTTTCGGACAGGATTAGCAAGATTCGCCCTCATGGCCACTCTTGCTCGCCATGGCTAATCTCTTGTCCCTCACGCGGACTGCGATGTGGCGCAGATTTTCTTGCGGAAGACATCAGTAAAAAAAGTGACTCTTTAGTGTGGATGAAAAGACGGTCATAGAGTTAATATGCTTACCTATTATTACGCGTGTTCTGGTGGTGGCGAGTTTTGTGTTTTTCGACAGCAGCTGCATCTAACTCCGTCAATTATAGCTCCACATGTTGCGCTTCGATGGCTTCAATGCTCATTAGGTTTTTAGTAATATCGCACAAGTGCTCAAAACAATAATTCAATTATTTGATTCCTAATCCATTCCGCTCTTTCACTATTCGATTCCTGTAAGATTCGGTTCTTAATTACACTATTTCTATCTGATTATGTTCTAAATGCTACTATTACCACGCTCCTAATTGCATGCCCTTACCATGCGTGTTTTTTCTTCTTTATTTTGACAGCAGCATAATTACCTCGCTTTTCTTCCTGGACCCAAGCGAGCCTTTTTCTGTCTCTGATCACTGCACAGCTGGTTTTCCTTGCTACAGCCTGCTGCGGTGTCCGCAATTTAAGTTCAACCCGTTTCGGTAGTCTCCGCATTTCTCCCCATTAAGTTACGTGCTGCAAGTTACATCTGCTATTCTCTTTTCGAGGCATATATTTTCTTTTCGAAGAGTCTGAATACCTGTTCTGCAGCGATATCCCTCATTCCCCTACTTTCCCTCTTCCCGCTGTGCCACTGATGGGCTTCCGCTTCACTAGTTTCTTCGTTCCCTCTTGAAGCTTCAGCAAATTCGAGACCTGACCATCCTACGGTGGCTACAACGCACATTTCCGAAGACCTCCACATCCTACACGATGCGAGGGTGAGCGCATAGTATGAACTATATTTCATTTTTAGTCTCTCCTTTCGGACTCTTCAACGACGACTTGGGAAGATAAAATGCAAACGTAGATTCTCTTCCGAAATGTGCTGTAGAGGCTCGACAAAGCTTGGAGACTACTTTGTGAGCCATCCGTTACATGGATAGCATGAATGCGCGGACGCCCGCACTGATTGCCGCATGCCTTTGCTGAGAATTTCGATTATGAACGATAGCTGAACATTTGGAGCGCCCCTTTTCTGGCTCGAGGACATGCCCGAAAATCTTGGTTACCTCAAACTGTGCGTGCTACCTCGTGAGGTTTTCGCCAGAGTTACTAGTGAGGTAGCAATGTCTCGTGGGTGAATGAGAAAAGCTTATATAACGCTTGCCAATACGGCGCCGGTAATTGAGTGAAATTTTTTCTTCAATTTTCAAGTAATATTTAGGCAACGTGAGCCATTTTTATTGCCCGTCGGTTTGTGACAGCGGGTCATATTTTTATAGGTCACGCAGTTTAACCCAAAAACATCCACGTATGATTCAACAGTACCACAAATCATTTTGGATAGGACCATTGCTCTATCTATATGTTTCTTAATACTATTTAAAAATTAAATATATATGTAGGAACACGCACACATGTTGCAACGCTATATCGCTTGTGCGAGTACTCTAATGCAGCCTTATTTCAGAGCGCACGCTTGTACAGAGTCCTAGTTAAATATATTACTTTACTTCGCAGAAGATAACCTTAAAATACATGACGTTTCATCTGCAAAAGAGGTTTTTTTTGATAATACAAAGTCAACTTTCGTAGGAAATTAATATTGTGCGCTCACCCAGGCATTTTGCAGGATGTGGAGGTCCTCGGAATGGTGAGTTGTAGCGACCACAGGAAGATAAAGTCCCAAATTAGCCTAGACTTGTAGAGTGAATAGAAACATCTATTGAGGCTATAGACCAACAGGTTGCAGGCTTGCTATTTCAGTAGGCGAACGATCTTACTGTGAAACGCGAAAGCATGAAAGCCGCTAATCCCATACAGAATGGAGCAAGTAGAGCTGTCAGAACTAATCAATAAGCACAAGGTAACCGACTTAACGAACTTAATATGGAGAGAATCTAGCATGCTTTAAAGACGGGAGGTAGCCCAAAAGATGGCGAAGAGGAAATAATGTGTAGACAGAAATCAGATATATGCATTAAGAGACGAAGAGGGAAATGTCATTGGCAATATGGATAGAACAGTTAATCTAGCCGAACAGTTGTACAGAAATCTATAGAGTAGTCAGTGGAATTAGGACGATAAAGGGAGAGGATTCAGCGTAAAGCCATGGAGCTTCCCACTAGTAAAGAAAGATGAAGTAAAATAAGCCTTAAAAGCATTCCAAAGGGGGAAAGCAGCTAGCGAATATCGAGTAACACCAGATCTGTTGAAGGACTGCGGGGATACTGTACTCCGGTAGCTTGGAAGAACGCTAACATCGCCTTTATCTCTAAGAAAGGAGACGTCAAAGACTAAGAAAGTCACGTACCAATCAGCTTACTGTAGTAGTCGTAAAAACATTTATTTGGGAAGAGAAAAGTTGGGGCATATAGGTTGGGGGAGCGATACATTTGCAGCTTCAGGGTTGGTCTTCCCTATTCCAGGATCCCGTAGGCCTCCGCCGCAGCCTTGGCCTTCGTCACCCGCATAAGCTGTGTGCTCGGTTCGGAGTCACTCAGGAGGGCTTCCCACTGCTCTAGATTAGGGCTATTTACCTTAGGTAGTAAAGGGCTTTTTCAAAGCCCCAGGTAACGTTGTACGTAGTAACAACCCCCCCCCCCCCCTCCCCGTGTCTATCCGGCACATTTTGTGATATATGGCTCTGCTTGAGTAGGTGTCTGCCGTCGTCGGAGCGTGGTGGCCTCCTCTCTGTTGAGGTTGTCCGCAGAGCACAGTACTTTTTGCGCGCTCCCAACAATGCCTTCATTGCCTCGCCGAAAGATTCTGCTGTGCTGAAGGGTTCGACCGGCAAACCCGCCCTCCGCTTCGTCAACTCTCGCGCAACCCTGACGGACAACCGCGTGTGCCGTGACATTTCCCTCAACCACAGTGCCGGGGATCCAAATATTGGAGTTCTCGGTGCCTGTGTTGTTTTTCTTCGGAGAGGATCCTCGCGGCTTTGCGGCCGATCCTTCCAGCTGTGTATGCCCATAGATGCAGCCTGCAGCCTGAGTATCCGTCGCTATACATTAACTCACTCCCTATCAGTTGGCCTCAGTCAGGGCTACAGCCACGGAGATTTCTTCCGCTGCTTCCTTTGCCTTTGTGCGCACTGACGCACCGGGGATTATTTTTCCTTTGGCGTTCAGTACAGCTACCGCCCTCGTGCTTTCCACCGTTCTGTGCTTAGACACGTCCACATACAAAACCATCTGTTTCTTCTTTCGGAGCCTGTCCAACTCCGAAGATCTGGCCGGCCTTCTTCCTTTGTGGTTCTTCGTCTCCATGAATTTTCTGGGCACCGGTTTAACCAAGAAAGTGTTCCTCCTTTTCCTGTCAATGTCTGTTTTCTCTTCGCCCTTGACTTCTGCGGGGTATCCCAGCTTTACCAGTAGCGCTCTAACAGTTGCCTACAATGTATTTACTTGGTAATCGCTAATACAGTCAGGACAACCTTAGACTTCTATAAACCAAATGATGAAAGGCTCTCATAAAGGCTACTCGACAATAGACCGTATTCGCGCTATCAGTCAGGTGACATAAATTTTCTATATATGTAAAAAGAACTATATATCCTTCACTTATTACAAGAAAGCCTTTGACTCAGTCGTACCCTCAGCACACAGGCAGACATTACGAAATGATAGTGAAGATCAGCCTCACGTAAAATTTCTGGAAGATATCTACAACGGCTGCACAGTCACCAAAGTCCTCCAGAAAGTCGGCAATAAAGTTCCTATATCGAAGGGTTCCAGGCATTGAAACATAATCTCTGAAATACTGAAAGAGGTTTGGGCTGATAATAGCTGCGGATAATAGTGAATGGCGAGTACGCTAGGAGCTTGCAATTCACTGATGACATTGGCTTGCTAACTCATTAAAAGGATGAATTGCAATGCATCATCAGTGACTTTGACAGCGAGAACAAAACGGTTGCTCTAAAAATTAATACACAGAAAACAGAAGTGATGTCCAGCGTTCTCGGAAGGGAATGGCCGTTTGCAATTGGTAGCGACGTGAAGGAAGTTGTACTTAAATACTTCCAATGAGCGCAGCTAGTGACTGCCGTTCCTTATCACGAGAGGGAAATTACTTGAAGAATAAGAATGGAGTGGACCACAGTTGGCAGGTTCCCTCAGATCATGATGGCTGTTTGCCAGTATCCCGCAAGAGAACAGCATATAACAGCTGTATCTTAACGGCACTCACCTACAGGGCAGAAACGCCGAAGCTAACGAAAGGTTTTAACTTAAATTGAGGACAACGCAGAGAGCTATACAAAGAAAATTATAGGTGAAGCGTTAAGAGACGGGAGACGGCAGATTGGGACATGGAACAAACACGATATATTGATATCCTAAAGCATACCAAGAAGAGATCGCCTATGGGAGGGCATGTACTGCGAGGACAAGATAAACGGGGTCGTTAAGGGTAACATTCTGAACTACAAGAGAAGGCAAGCGTAGCAGAGGGCGGCAGAAAGTTATCTGGGCAGATGAGGTTAATAAGTTCGCGGGGATACTGTTGCCGCAACTTTCAAAGGACAGGGTTGGTTTGGTTTGGTATATGGGGTTTTAACGTCCCAAAGCGACTAGGCTATGAGAGACGCCGTAGTGGAGGGCTCCGGAAATTTCGACCACCTGGGGTTCTTTAATGTGCACTGACATCGCACAGCACACGGGCCTCTAAAATTTCTCCTCCAAAGAAGTTCTAGCCGCCGCGGCCGGGATCGAACCCGCGTTTTTCGGGTCAGCAGCCGAGCACCATAACCGCTGAGCCACCGTGGCGGCCAAAGGACAGGGTCATTTGGGGAGTTATGGAACAGGCTCTGTTCTGCAGTGGCCGCATTCAGGCTCATGATGATGAATTAGTGCACAATTCTTAAAACAACGACATGCTTAGATGTTAAATATGGCCGTGTTATTTCCTGTTTACGAGTTCTGACAGTAGTTTTCACGCAGGCAATGCCTCATGGGCAGCTCAATCGACCTCGATGTGCTCGATAGCCTGTTTTCACTGGTGGGGCTCAAGCACGGGCTGCAAATCGCTGCCACTGTCGGAGCGGCAGGCACCGTCTCTACAGATGACGTCACACCGGCGGCTCCAAGAGCAAGCTGGCACAAGATTCGAGACGCCTGGAGCCTCTACCGGATGTCAGAAGCACAATTCTTCTACGCACGCCTTGTGTACTTCCGCTGCAGCAGCACGGCATTCTTCGTTCAGCCTTTGATTACCGAGCTGTTAAGAGGCAACGCTGACTTTGAGACCGCATTCCAGTGCCCGGCGAGCAACAAGTCAAAGAAAATCAGCGACTGCATGAACCTTACTGTGCCACGTAGCTGATGCACTGTGCAGTGAAGGGACCCTTGTGAAGATGCAACGCGCATGTTCACCTTTTACCTATTTTGTACGGCCGCTCGACACGTAATTTGTTTCTTTCTTCGATCAGAGAGGCTCTCGCAGTTGATAACTCGGTTGACATCCGATCATTCATAGATAAGTATCAGGGATCAGGTGATTACCCAGCTTTTGTCAGTAGTTTATTTACCCAGCTTTTGTCAGTAGCTTATTCATCATGCTTAAGCTCTTTTAGTTCTGTACCTTTCATATTAACCTCTCGCTTCTGTCTGAAGGAAAGTTATACACGTATAGAAAATGTTAATCGAATATTTTTCTCGGAAAGAGCTTTTCTGCTCCTGTGATTGTTGACGGAACTAGCCGGCTTACCTAGCCAACCACTAGACTCATGCATCTGTGCATGAAAATTGAAACAGCGTATAAACAGACCCAAAATGTGTCATTGTTTACCTCAGTAAACATTCTATTGCACTGCGTCAGTTTTCATTTGTTTTTCAGCTATGCCCAAGTCAAAAGTACAATTTTGACGACTGAAATATCCGCGTGCACTCATCGTTCTCCGCTTTCTTGAGTCTACCAGGATCATCGCAAAGAACTCCAGGCGGTCGAATTTTCCCGAGCCCTTGCCTATGGCGTCCCTCATATGCTGAGTCACTCTGGCAGGTAAAACCCTGATAAACCGTAAACCATAAACTTGAGGAGTGTGCGAGTAAACTTGTCCCTGATATTGGCAACATGGGTACCCGCGCTAACTCACACAGGTCATTGTCGGAGGTGCTGCTTAGTGTAGACTGTGGCTTTGAAAAGAGCATTTGTCACTCATAGGAAATAAACTTATAGCGCACAGTTCCCAGCTCCACCCTTTTCTCTCCAAAACATGTACTGAAAATGAAGTTATTTCTTTTTATGTCTGCATCGTCTCGATTTCCGCATGAATGCAAGCACAGTTGTTTATTGCGTGCTCCATATCTGTCATCGATATTGAGGGAAGGAAAGCTGGCGTAAAATAAGTGGATTCTTAGGTTACCTTACGAGTGGAATGCGATTGCTTCAGATTTCACATCCGTCGCAGATTCTGTTGCAACTTCTGAGTGCGTTTGCGACAATTCGTTTGAAAATTTTATCCATCAACAGCCATAGTCCTGTTGTTTGCGGCAGTAGTATATTGTCACCTAGTGGTAACCGCAGTCCAGCGAGCAGGAAAAGAATTGCTTCTAAACTAAACTCTTTACTTGGGCTGACTTGCGCCAGCAAAGGACTGAATGAGTCGGCGACGGCGTAGGCACAAGCGAGCTCGATGGTCGGCGAACCGAATTCCCGACGCTTTCGGCCGTGCTGTATTTAAAGCTGATAGCTAACTGTCGAGATAAAGCGTGCAAAGTTACTAAAACATTCTGGAACAACGCGGAATCAGCAATGCCTGGATGCGATCAATCGAGATAAATCTGGTCGCTTCTTGGATCAGAAACAAAGCGAGAAAGCGGCGTGCCGGCAGCTTTGAAGAATGAATAAACAGACATTACAAAGATTCGCGACAATATAGTGGAATTTTTGCATTACAGCCAAATATACTAAGTTCGTGAAAAGTGGCGCCCATTCCTTAAGAACTCTATCATGCGCGTCTATTTCTGAAAGCAGGCCTACCATGGCGCTTTGAATGTGTCCAGGGCGCTCATGTTTTCCTCGCCGAGAACCTTGCAGCCAAATATCGGCTCTAGGGTCGGAATCAAACTAGGGTCGGAATCAAATCAGCTGGTGGGAAGTCGGCCGCCTTACGCAGGAACCTAACGGTGTATACTGCACAGATTTGTGGCAATTGAATTGGATTCCAAAACATTTATTGCGTCGAGAACAGGTTGCAGGAGACAAGTACTAGATAGCCGCTAGCCGATGGCTGGCGGCGACCTGATTGGCCAGTTCGATTGCCCGTACTTGAATCTTGGGGTCCGAGCTGACCAGCAAGGCCTCCCACCTGTCGGGAGAAGGGAGCCGTATCAACTCCGCCGGAGAATACTTCCTCCCACCTTCCTCCCTCCCCTTACGGCGCGGTTCGGGTGTCCACCGAGATTGCGACAATTGCTTCGCCATTTCCTTCCTTCAAAAGCGAGCTTTCAGCTTTGCACTAACGCAGAGGTGGGGCGCACAGCCCGCACGCTGCGTGAAGACGACGAAGGCCTCGCGAGGTACAGTGTTAACGTAATGGTTACGTGATAATAGAAGCTACGCCGGGGTCGTAGTGGGACCAGAGTAACTTTGCTATTCTGTAAAAGTCATTGCTCAAGAAATGTTTGCTGCCTACCATAGCAGCCGCCACGTTGGCTCAGTGGTTGAGACATTCATCTACTGAGACGGGGTACCCGGGTTCGAACCGGACCGCGGATACAGTGTTTCAATAGAGGCGAAACGCAAAAGGCACCCGTGTGCTGTGTGATGTCAGTGCACGTTAAAGATTCCGAACCGGTTGAACTTCTTCCTGAACCCTTCACTCCGGCGTCCCTCATAGCCACAGTCGCTTTGATGCGTTAAACTCCCATAAATCATAAAACACTATTACCGCTTCTCGAGCGCCACTTGACTGCAACTTTGACAAACATCCCGTGCTGTGTTTCGGGAGGCGCCAAGTAAATCAAGCTCACGCGGCGCTAACGCATGGTTCCATTTGGGCCGTCATTCACGGGCTGATATTTCTGTCCGTGCATCTACCATGCAACACGAAAAAGCCCGTAGACAGCTCGCGAGGAGAAGCTTACCATCACGGGTTTCGCACCGACTGCCTTTCCGCGCGTTAGGGACAACACGGCGGCACAGGCATAAGCAGCTTTCGCAGCAGGTAACGCAGCTTAAAGACGAGGATAGGAAGGCTGTCTCTGAGCAAATAATCTCTTCTGCATACACAGCTCGTCTTGGAGTGGTTTAGGGGACCAAATTAATGAAACATAATCCTGATTATGTTCCTGATGATAATGCTGATGATTAAGTTAGATTTCGTTCAAAACGTAACCAACGTAATCAACGGGACAACAAACCCTCGACACCGACAAATCCGCACACACAATTGCTTGCAGCTCGAATGATTTTCCGCCGTATCGCGCTAAAATGATGGAAACGTAAAACAGATACCAATTTCACGGTGATAACTTTACCATTCGCGTTCTTCCTGTGTGTATCTTGATCTGGTAAGCAGGACCAAAGAGGGAAATTGGTTTAAAGCATAAGTTCTCCACTCGCGCTTTATAACCAGCACTGTTTTCGCGAAAAAAAAAACGAAATTTTAGTACTTTGTTCATGAGTGCCGCGTCTCCCACCGAATGGTATGTGCCACACTGTTAGACTAATTAAAAAGTTGCACAGCGTAACCTTCTTTTTATATGTGTTTGTGTTTAGAAAACTGGTTTGGGCGACATCAGCGTGTCATCGGCTCCGAAGCAGAAGGTGTATGGGGAGCAACATAACAATGCTGCCTTTTTTATTGTTGCGTCACAGCACTTTTTCGTGTGAAGGCAAACTGCAAATGTACCAATGGCGTATGCTGATCGGGCAGAGAGCCATGCTCTCTCAGGTACATGTAACGGTGTTTCTAAGAGATGGGCGCATCCTTCAATTCTCACACCCGTTTTTCCCCCTTTACAGGATAAATATTAAGGCTGCTATAGACTAGTCTACAGATGGTATATTGACCATCTATAGACGGAAGGACATTTAGGCAGTCATAGACATTAGCCTACAGATAGCATATAGACCATCCATAGACAGAAGGAAATTAAGGCGGTTATCGACTTTAGTCTATAAATAGTCTATAGTTCCTGCGCAAAAAATTACAGTGGTTATAGTTTCTAGCCTATACACAGTTTATAGACTGTCTATATATAAAAAAAGTATCAAGGATGGATTGAGAGTCTACAAAATGTGTATTGAAAGTCTATAGATCATTTTTATAAGGAAGGGATGACCCAGCAGAACGGTACCAGTAACCGCCGAATAGGTTTGGTTTGGTTTATGGGGTTTAACGTCCCAAAGCGAGTCGGGCTATGAGAGACGACGTAGTTAAGGGCTCCGGAAATTTCGGCCACATGAGGTTCTTTAACGTGCACTGGCATCGCACAGTGCACGGACCTCTAAAATTTCGCCTCCGTCGAAATTCGACCTCCACAGCCGGGATCGAACCATCATCTTTCGGGTCAGCAGCCGAATACCAAAACCACTGAGCCACCACGGCAGAACAGTACCAGCGAGTGCCGAATATTTCAGTTAGTTGCATAGCACACAAATCAACAACACCAACCGAATCCCGAAAGATACCCAACGTAAACACAGCCTAGCGAAGCGACAGAAGTAATAAAACGATGCCCAAGAAGTAGAAAGTGAGGAGAGGGGTGGGGGGAGGGGGAGATGCACCCTAGAAGATAAAGCAGGCAACAGCCAATCGATACGAAGCACAACACCAAAAGATGTTTCCATCGAACGATCAAGCCTCGTCAATTTCGTCCAACTCAGCGAATGTTGTGTCCACTGTACACATAGGGTAAGAACAGGGGATAACCAGTAGGGTTGAGCAGATGAGATTACCTTGTACAAGCTTCGGAGACAGATGAGACAACACTATAGGTTTGGGAGTTACTGCTCTATCCGGGTTCGTTCTCTGACTCGCGTTCTTTTTGTCCCGTGTGTCCGGTTTAGCAAGAGATTATGCGAGATTGCTTTAGATTGCATCCGATTACCAAGTAAAAAGAAAACATTGGTTAGGTGAAATTGTGTTGTATTCATAGCTTCCCCACAGCGACGGAAGTTATCAGTTTCGTGCATTGCTTCATCTGACAGTTGGATTTTATAGATTAACATTCAGTACGTGCCTCACCTTTCAGAGCCACTGGAACCCTAAAATATCCCATATTTCTTCAAAGCGCGATCAGAACGGATTGAAAGATGTTATGAACCTTTCTGTTCAAATCAAGATGCATCTAAGTTTTTTTACAACTTGCCGTTTTCCGTACACTCTGAATACGACGGGCGCGGAGACACTTATGCATCATTACTTTTCCCGGATATAGATGCTCAGACTATTTGTGAGGAACGAGTAAATGAGATTTGCTTTGAGGTTTTCACGTACGAAAAACCTCTTCTTTAAGTGCGAAGGAATGGACTTGGAGAAAATGCGAATCAGATGGGGGACAGTAAAGTAACAAAGAAGGGCCGGCGAGAGTTGTTGAAGGTAAAGCGCGCAGGTTTAGAAATCGACGAGCTTAAAAGAGTGGAATGTGTAAAACTTGCGAGTAAAGCATAGAAAGTCTTTTTGAGCTAGCATTTGAACTAGTGATGTAATCGCCGATTAAAATCGCGACGCCCTTCAAGTTTCTCCGCGCATCTCAGCGCCAAGTTGGGGGCGCATGATGACGTCACCGAAGGTATCGGTGGAGTTCCAACGGACAAACGCCTGCTTTGAAGGAAAAAAATTAGCTGCGGTTTAGCTCTGGTTAAACGTTTAGCTCTTTAGGGTTTAGGGTTTGGCTCTGGGGTTTAGCCCGGGATACGTCATCAACATGGCGCCCGATGCGAACGCATGTGCGCGCTGCTCGCAGCCCATTCGTGGTAGGCAGCAATTTTTGCCGTGCGCGTCTTGCAGGCAGCGTTTTCACAGGAAATGCATCAACATACAGGCCGAGGAATACAACATGCTCATGGAATCCGGGGCCAGCAAGTACAGATGTGTTCATTGCGTGAAGCGGCGTGATCCTTCGGCGGCAGAGCTTATCGGCGGAGCTGGCGACACGGAAACGCCTCCCGAAGTGCAGCGCTCTTCCGTGGATTTTCAAGACTCAGATTCCATCAGTGCTTCTCCGAGTGTTATCTTAATGCTACAAAAAATGGCTAGTCGAATGAATGCGTTAACTGATGCGGTGCGACAGCTTCGAGCGGAAAACACGCTGCTGCGTGAAGCTTCGAGTGGCCTGAGTGCATCTGTTCGTACCGCCAGCCAGAGTGAGTGTTCGCATTCCGACTGCCCGGAATCTCGCAGCTACGCTTCAGCCGGGGTGGCAAATCTGCCTGCCGGAATGTCGGCCCCTCCATCGAAGCTTTTTGCTTAGGACAAGAGTACTCATCTGCCACGCCCGTCGAAAGCGGTGAGCTAACCACCTCGGCCTCGAGCGACGTTTGTTACAGCTAAGCAGTCCATGCTTAAAGTAGCGCCTAAACTACCGGCGAAGAAAAGCTTATTTGTTTCTCGCCTGGACCCGATAACAACGGCGTCGGACATACAAAAACTTTTGGCGGCCAAAGTAGTTGACAAGGTTGTTGCTTGCACAAAACTGAAAACGCAGTACGATACATATTGTTCCTTCCACGTTTCTCTGGATGAGCATTTATTTGAACTTGTGAGCAAACCCGAAGTGTGGCCTGATAATTGCTTATTTCACCCTTTTTATGGAAAGCTGTGCTCCTCACGGCGCTTTCATGACCCTAACGGTGCTCTAACTACATCCGAAAATGGCACAGGAAATTAAGCTGTATCACCAAAACACGAGAGGGCTGCGAACTAAAAGGGAAGCTCTCTTCGCGAATGCATACGAATGTGAGTATGACATTATGTGCCTGACGGAAACGTAGCTAAACTAATCATGTTCAAGTGCGTCTTATTTCTCAGATGAGTACGCTGTTTTCAGGGCCGATAGGGTGTATTCTGACAGTATTAAATACGGGGGCGGAGTTCTGATAGCCCGCCGTTCTGCGTTAAATGCATTTAGGAGACCAGACCTGGAGACATACGAAGAATGTGTGTGGTTGGAAATTCCAACGTGTGACAAATCGCACTTACTAGTGGGCTGTTACTACTTTCCACCAAATTCTGCTCCTAACGTTTTTACCGAACATTTTTTTTGGATATTGGGCAACAATCGTTTTTTTCGAGTACAAGGTTCACATCTACGGGGACTTTAATCTTCCTTCCCTTAGCCTGCCTAAGGCAACAGAGACTTGCAATGAACTTTCAATTCACATATTTAAAAGACACTGGACATCTCGATAAGCTTTAAATTCACTTGCACGCTACCTTCATGCATTCTTCATGCAGTGAACTTCGTCAGCCCATTTGTCGGACTATGCACTCCATCAGTCCATAGGTTACATCAATACCCGCCATTGCATCCTTAGTACCCATTTCATGGCCGCATTTTGTCTTCGTATTTTTTTACCTCTTCCACACTGCTCTCCTTCTGTCTTTATCTCCCAAATTCCCCTCCCTACGCAGAGTAGCATGCCAGCGATCTTTAAACGCCGGCTAAATTCTCTATTTCATTAAAGAGTCTCTCTCTTTCTCTAAGGTAGGTTGGTCCACTCGTTTGGTCACTAGTGAGTGCATAGTAACTCGAGAAAAAGCCGAATTTTTAATTGATTTTAGTAATTTTCATGGTTTATATCAATGTAATACAATGAGGAACTGTGCTGGAAACAGTTTAGACCTAATTCTATCTAATGTGCCTCTTTTTGGCGTGCAAGTGGTGCGCGATCCTCTTGTTCTGGTATACAAATATCATTGCCCGTTTGCCTTGTCGTTCTTTTTGTCTTTTCGTTCAGTGCGTGAACTGGTACCAGAAAAATTTAGATACGCGTGTGGCAATTACCTTAGGCTGTACAATGATCTTCTGGCTTACGACTGGTCAGAATTGCTTGAGATTGAGGATGTAAACATAGGCGTTGAGCTACTTACTTCACTTGTACTGGGTATAATGAAAAAATGTATACCTCGCCGTAAATCGAAGAATTATAGATTTCCTTGCTGGTTTTCGCACGATTTGAGACATTACTTGCAGAAAAAACAGAGGTATCACAAACTCTACGTGAAATCATAAAGTGAATATTGGTACCAAATATATTCATTGGGCACAAAAATTGTGAAAAACTGATTGCACGTGATGAAGCCGTGTACCACAAACTTCTTGAACAGAACTTTAAAAAAGAACTAAGCAGTTTTGGGGATCTTGTGCGCAAGCAAAGAAATGATAAGGTTAGTGCTGTTGTGATAAAAACGCGCGATGGCATTTGTTTTAAACCTTTAGATGTGTTCAGCTAGATGTGTTCAGCTAGATGTGTTCAGTTAGATGTGTTCAGTTCAGCTCTTGTTCTGTGCGCCGTGATTACACAACTGCTATTATCACTCTTGAAGACAGTGCTGACTGTTTAGCTTACGATATTGTCACCGAGCTTGAGGTTCTATCGGCGATTCATAAACTTAAGCCAAAACTTTCAATAGGAATCGATGAAATTCCAAGCTTCGTTATCAAAGGATGCGCTGACATTTTTGGCCCTGTGTGCCGCATTTGTTCAACTTATCGTTGTGAACTGGTGTTTTTCCTTGTCATTGGAAGTTGTCAGTAGTTATTCCTGTATTCAAGTCTGGCGATGCTTGTGATGTAAGCAAGATTCGACCTGTGTCACTAATTTGTTCTTTGCGAAAGTTTTTGAAATGGTTATGTACGAACGCATGGGCTCATACTTCAAACAGAAGATCTCTATTCTGCAGCACGGTTTTTTAAAAGGTTGATCTGTGGAAACTAATTTATGCAGCTTTCTTGATTATACTGGGCCACAGGTATTTAATCGTGGTCAGGTAGATGCAATCTACTTCGACATGACTAAAGCCTTCGATATGGTTTCCCATCTATTTCTGATGATGATGGAAAGATACGGACTTTGCCCCATGTACAGCAGGTGGCTCAAAAGCTATCTTGCCAGCCGCCGTAACATGGCCCGATTTTCCGGCTGTGTGTCGAACGAATTTCTATCATCTTCGGGAGTGCCTCAAGTCTCCAACTTAGGACCGCTGTTGTTTTTAGTGTTCGTTAATGATTTGCCGTTACGTGTCAAGAACTCTAGAATTTTTCTCTTCGCAAATGATTTCAAATTATTCCGTAATATTCGAGATATTGAGGATTGCCGCCTATTGCAAGCTGACATTAACAACGTCGAGAATTGGTGTTTGGTGAATCGCTTAAAACTGAATATTAAGAAGATTTCCGTCCTGTCTCTAACTAGGAAGCGCGACACAGTTACGTTTGTGTCATGTCTGGCATCCAAGAACTGGGCGGCGTAGACGTAGCATCGAAGGAACGTTTATTCCTGCTACTTGGCAGGAAGCCAACAGGTTACATACTGAGCGCGGTGGGCCCGTGCGAGCGGTCTTTTAAAGCCAGCACGGGCTACCCGATAAGAGATAGCCGGGCAGTGAGCATGCGCAGACAGTACGCGATAACACGAGTGCTTGGTTTCGCGCGCACACAACATCTCCTTCCTCCTAATGAGCCCAAAGTCCTTTTGCTACATTATACAATGCAACTAATGCTATGGCTGATATCTATCAGGAGGTCGCCGGTCCCTCTGTGGATAGCGTCGCTCCCCTGGAGGGTCGGTCGTTGCCGCAGGGGCCGCAGCTGGAAGTGGCTCGTTGGCGCTCTCAGGATCCCCGAAATCTGGAATAAAATCTTCCATGATGCTCTGCTTTGAGCTGTCGATGCTGAGCAGTAGCTGGTCTTGGTGACGACGCCAAATGAGCACCCCACGATTCGTCCTAACTCGAACCTTGAATGAAACGGGGCCAGACTGCTGAATGATAGTGCCAGGGACCCATTTCTCAGGACCTCTGTAATTCCTCACGAGGACCTCATCGTTGATGTTGAAAAGTCGCTCACGTGCCTTGCGTCGCACCATATCGGAGAGCTGTTGCTGAGCCACTCTTCCCCCGACAGAAGGCTTGACTGCGTCGAGTCTCGTGCGCAGTCGTCTACCTATGAAAAGGTTTGCTGGAGATTCTCTTGTAGTCGCAAGCGGCGTGTTGCGGTACGTCATCAGGAACGTCTGTAAGGTTGCCTGCAAGGAGTCTTGGGGTCGTCCTTTCCGCAACGCAGATTTCATTGTCTGTACAAATCTCTCCGCAAGGCCATTCGTGCTTGGATGGTACGCTGCACTCACGATATGACGACCACCGAAGCCTTTGACGAAGCTCTTGAATTCTTCGGAAACGAACTGTGGTCCATTGTCGGTCACGATGGTCTCGGGTACGCCAAAACGCGAGAACAGGTCTTGGAGACACTGAATTGTGTGGTACGCCGTAGTCTTCTGCATGACATAAACTTCTGGCCATTTTGAGTGTGCGTCCACGGCAACAAGGAACATTTTGTCTTTCATGGGTCCAGCAAAGTCCAAGTGAACTCTTTGCCACGGCGAAGTCGGCCATGACCATGGATGAAGCGGAGCCGGTGCTGGTTCGTTCCGTTGCTGTTGACACTCTTCACATTTCTTCACGTGTTGCTCTAGGTCGGCGTCGATACCAGGCCACCAGACGTAGCTCCTCGCGAGTTCTTTGCATCTTACGATACCGGGATGACCCTGATGAAGTTCCTCAAGCAAGAAGGCTCGGTGTTTTGGAGGCACGACTACTCTCATGCCGTACATTAAACACCCTTGATGAACTGTGAGCTCCAAACGCTTGTCGAAGAAAAGTTTCAACTCCTTCTCAGCGACATGCGACGGCCAGCCAGCACTTGTGAAGTTCAGTACCTTGCTTAGTAAAGGATCACGCCTCGTTTCACGAGCGATGTCTTGGCCTGTGACAGGCAGCGTTTCCAAACGAAGCGAATAAAAAGTTTCGCTTTCTTCTGCCGATTGCTTTTCGCTGCTGTCGAGCGGCAAGCGCGATAAACAGTCTGCTTCCGCATTATCGGTAGATTTCTTGAATTCAAGAGCATAGTTGTAGGCTGACAGCGTCAGCGCCCAACGCTGCATGCGGGCAGCTGCCATCGCGGGAATGCCTGTTTTCGGGCCGAAAATTGTTTGCAGTGGTTTATGGTCAGTCACAAGCGTGAAGAACCTTCCGTAGACGTAGAAGTGAAACTTCTTTACGCCGAATACGAGGGCAAGGGCTTCTTTCTCGATCTGACTGTAGTTCTTTTCGGCACTTGACAATGTGCGGGATGCGTAGGCAACCGGTCGAACTGATCCATTGATCATTTTCTGCGAAAGAACTGCGCCTATGCCGTACTGAGATGCGTCGCAGGCAAGTTGAAGCGGTCGCTTCGGATCATAATGGGCAAGAACTGGAGGGGAAGCCATAGCTGCTTTTATCTCCGTGAAAGCAAGCTGGCATGACGCATCCCACGTCCACTCTGTTGTTTGCTTTAGCAGCCTGTACAACGGCTGTGCCAAAGTCGACAGACGCTGAACAAACTTGCCGTAATAATTGACCATCCCAAGGAATGACTGCAGTTGCTGCTTGTCTTTTGGAGCAGGCGCATTTAGCAGTGCTAATACCTTTTCAGGCGATGCGCAAACACCCTCGGCGTTGATGACGTGGCCCAGATAACGGAGCTCTCGTTGAAAGAACGAGCACTTATCGCGCCGGATGCGCACACCGCGTTCCTGCAATCTTGACAAGACGGCTTCCAAGTTATGGAAATGCTCTTGCTTGGTCTTGCCTGTGACCAGGATGTCGTCAAGGTAGCAACTGACTCCTTCCAAACCTTTCAGCATGTTGTCCATAATTCTTTGAAATATGCTTGGGGCGGACGAAATGCCGAAAGCCAGACGGTTCATAGTATACAATCCCTTATGCGTGTTTATCGTCAGTAGTTTCCGGGAGCTTTCCGCCATAACTACCTGCTGGTAGGCCCTACTCAGGTCGATCTTCGAAAATTCCTCTCCTCCTGCAAGCGCTGCTAGAAGGTCATCTATCCGAGGTAGCGGGTACCGGTCTACTTCCAGACAGGGATTGACGGTGGTTTTATAATCGCCACACAGCCGGAGGCTTCCATCCCTCTTCACTACCGGTACCAAGGGCGTTGCGTATTCGCTTGTAGCAACAGGCGTTATGATGCCCAGCTTCTCCATTTTCACAAGTTCCGCTTCTACTGCACCTTGCAGAGCAAAGGGAACGCTTCTTGCCTTTACAAACTTCGGCTTTGACCCTTCGCGAAGGACAAGCTCGGCCTGCTCTTCCGTGATGGTACCTAGCTCATCCTTGAAAAGTTCGGAATGGCTGTCTAGCATGGCTTCCAGCTTTTCTTGCCAGTGCTTTGACATTTCTCGAGAGAGACCAAGGTGATTAAAAAAAACTAGGTTCTTCCAATCCAGACGAATATCTTGCAACCATTCTCTGCCGAGGAGTGCCGGTCCTGTAGTGTCCACGACGTACAGGGGAAGCTCCACGCTCTGGTCGTTGTGGTGCACGACGACTTTCGCCAGACCCTTCGGTTTTACTATAGCCCCAGTATACGTGCGCAGCTTTAACGATGCTGGCTGAAGTCGCTTACGTGGAAACAGCCTCTGGTATTCGCGCCATGATATGACGGATACGGCTGCGCCGGTGTCAAGCTCCATCGTCAGTAGGACACCGTCAACGTTCACGGGTACAGTAAATGGGTCTGCGTTGACTGATTTAAGTGGGACAGACGACTCGTTTCGGACGGACGTGAGCATCTTCACACGTTTCCGGGGCTTTGCCTCCCTAGCTTTCTTTCCTTTCCTGCAGGCGCGTTGAATATGCCCTTTTCGGTTACAATTATAACATGTATCGCCGATATGAGGGCATGCTTCGCTAGAATGATTGGGTGACCCGCAACGGAAGCAGCTTGGCGACATCACAGACTGCTTTTCGCCTCGAACCTTATTCACTTCGTACGCCGGGGATGCGCTGTTATGCGTGAACGCCGCGCTTTTAGTTGCAGTTTCCATGGCAAGAGCTCTATCTACGGCCTTCTGGAAGGTTAGCTTCTTGTCTTCTGTGAATAATACACACTGAATGTCCTCGCGGAGCAGGCCGCAAACGAAACAGTCCCGGAGCGCTTCATCCAAGAAACTTCCAAATTCGCAACTCTGCACCAGCCTTCGAAGTTCCGCGACAAATTCTGTAATGGACTCACCGCTTCGCTGTGACCGCTTGTAAAATTTCGCACGCTCTGCGATGACGGACGACTGCGGCGCCAGGTGATCGCTCAGGAGTTTCAGAAGACTGTCAAACTCTCGTGACGACGGTGCGTCCGGTGCCGTCAGCGACTTGAGCAGCGCATAGGTCTTCGCGCCGATGAGACTTAGGAAAGCAGGAACCTTCTTTGCTACTGGAACATCATTGACCAAAAGATAGGCTTTCAACCTTTCCTCGTACGAGCGCCAGTCACTCGTGGTCTCGTCGAAAGGTTCAATGTGGCCGATGTGACTCATGACTCACTTGGAAGTTTCGGCTGCCGTGATGCCAGTTTCAGGAATTTCACCGCAGGGAAATCTTCGTGGCGGGAAGCTTTTTTACACAGAGGCCAGGTTCTTCACACTGCGAATTCCGTACGGCGGTCATCCCATCCTCGTCGCCAATATGTCATGTCTGGCATCCAAGAACTGGGCGGCGTAGACGTAGCATCGAAGGAACGTTTATTCCTGCTACTTGGCAGGAAGCCAACAGGTTACATACTGAGCGCGGTGGGCCCGTGCGAGCGGTCTTTTAAAGCCAGCACGGGCTACCCGATAAGAGATAGCCGGGCAGTGAGCATGCGCAGACAGTACGCGATAACACGAGTGCTTGGTTTCGCGCGCACACAACAGTTTGATTATACGCTTTTGGCGGGTCAAATTTCTCGTCTGGCCCATGTACGAGACCTTGGTGTTGTTGATTCAAGGCTTGATTTTAGACTGCATGTAAATTCAATTGTGTTACGCGGATTTAGGCATATTGGTCTTATCTCTAGACTAACAAAAAAATTTCGACGGCACGAATGTGTACGCACTCTATACTGTGCCCTTTTGAGAGCGCGTCTTGTGTTCGCGTCAGTAGCCTGGAATCGCGTATCTGTCGCCTATTGCACGAAAATTGAAAATGTCCAGCGTAAGTTCATACGCATCTATTATGATAGATATATTAGTCGCCGTCGTTTCTACGACTATGATTCTCTCTTGGCAGATCTCAGTATGTGTATCCTTGGCGACAGGCGGCGCATACGTGACGTGCAGTTTCTGCAAAAAGTCGTGCGTGGTTTCATTAACTGTAGGACATTACTGATGTCGCTGAATTTTCGTGTGCCGCATGCAAAAGCCCCAAAACGTTTCGACACATTTTATCCCGCTTTGCATGCCATCTGTGCAATGACTCGTTTACAAATCCTGTATAACAAAACGTTTATTGACACGGACATATTTGCCTAATTGTTGTTTTCATGCCTGGTTTTAAATGTCTTTAAGTGGTCATTCTGATGTATCTGACCTAGTGTGCGCTCGTTTAGGCCACTTGGCTGTTGCGGCACACTCAAATAAAGATATCTGTCTATATCTGTCTATCTTAACCGGGCAAGTTGCGTAAGCAAGCAGCAACTGTTTTGCCCAATGCGAACGCGCGTATTTATCCCCCGTTTCGCTCCCGCTTCCTCCCCTCTCACCACATTCGGACACATGCGTCGAAAGCGTGCGACTAGGCGCGCGGCAGCGGCGGCGGCGGCGCAGCGACGGTCCTGCCGCCTGGTGGAGCGCGGCTGAAACGGTTGCTATGGCAACGGCGCTCTATCTGTTTGACCTTGCTGCGGCTGAAGGTCAACCGTGGCCACCGCCGGGAGTTACGCGACGGCTCCAAACCTGGCGCAGTATTGCTTACGCAATAAAAACCGACACCACCGAAGGCAAACCCCGCCGAGGGTTGTTTGGCAGCTTCTAAAGAGGCACGACAGGGTGGGGCTGCCGACAGCGGTAATTTTAAATCATACCTTCCGTGACGTCACACTGAACTTCCCCGCACTCGTCTGCCGCACTGAGAAGCGCAAAATTCAATCGTCGGTTTCGTCAATATTTTAAATGCTAGTGCAAAAACACGCCATCCTTTACCTGCAGCCTATGTAGATTTGAATCCTTGAATATTGCAAATTATTTTAAAAGTGGTGCAGTTGCCCTATAAGAGTATTAGCTGTAGCACTCGGCGTTCAGCAGCATGTCAACGCTGGCCATTGTGCGTCAAAAGCAGAGAAGTTTTATAATGTGGTCATGTATTTCGCAATAGACTGCAACCGATGAACCGTAAAATACGGCGACTTAATTAGAGGTTTAAAAGAAAGAAGAAAATGGGGATATAATAAGACCGACTAGGGCAAAACTTGTAGTGTACTATGCAATATTTGACTCTCGTGTTAAATATTAACTTGGTTTGGGGTACAACGACGCAAACTAATATTCAGAAGGTTTTAATGTTACAAAAAAAAACGCGGTGAGAGCAGTCGCCGGTGCTACATATTTAGCACCTAGAGGTTGTTTATTTTTGAAATACCGCATTATGGATGCAATAGTCATCTATCAGTATCTTGTGATTCAGCTGTATAAATCCCAACTACACCGTGACACTAAGTTTTTAACCGACCTTTCGAATGCAGGGGAAAATGCCGTTCTTGCATACTATGCATACTGGTATGTACCGTGTCCACTCAGAAATCATGGAAGTGGTTGGTTTGGTTTATTAGGGTTTAACGTCCAATAGCGAGTCAGGCTGTGAGGGACGCCGTAGTGAAGGACTCTCGAAATTTCGACCACCTAGGGTTCTTTAACGTGCACTGACACCGCACAGTACACGTGGTTGTAGAATTTCGCCTCCATCGAAATTCGGCCGCCGCGGCCGGGATCGAACCGTCGTCTTTCGGGTCAGCAGCCGAGTGCCGTAACCACTGAGCCACCGCGGCGGGTAATTGTGAACTTCAAACACTAAGATGTGTAATACCGTCGATCATAAAGAGATACACTTTCAATAATTCATCCATTCTATCCGTTTCATATAACAATGTCAGAAGTATGTTCCTACAAAACAATGAAAAGTACCCAACCGTAAGTATACAAAGTATTCATGTGATGCGATTAGTCTTTTATCCTTTGCCTGCGTGTAACAGTGATGCGTTATTAAGATAAGGTATACATTTGTGAATTCATGTAATTTCTTGTTTTTGTTTTTACCGCTATCTTCCATCGCTGAGTCGAACCGTCACTGGAGATGGGAGCTTTACTAAGCCGCGTGCGCGGCTTTTTTTTTTTTCAGCCATTGTACATGGCTGAAATAAACTTGACTGAACTTAACTTAACTGATCTAGCAATACTGAAATGAAGGATAGAAGTTATGTTAAATTTCCTGCTCTTCTCGAAGCAGCTAATTGTTTAGGCAAACACCAAAGCTTGGTTGTATGGAATTAGAAGTTTACCCCAAAGAAAATTTCGTAGGGGAGCCGAGAGGTACTTTTTTATTTTCTGTTGAAATAAAGAAGCAGTTTTGACTCCACAGGGGACGCGAAGTCAGTCTACTTGAAAATCTGAACACACATCTTCTTCCCGCTTTCCCAGTAAAAAAGGTTCAGAAGTTTTTTGGAGAAAGAATATTAGCGCACTAGCTGCTTTTTCGTGCTTTCTTGCTACGGCGTCGACTCAAAAGGAGATGTACAAAACTGGCTGTTAGGCAGTTTAGATCGAAAGACTGAGGGCAGGTTTCTGTTTCATTTTTTTTTAATTAATGCGAGTGCATTATATGGCTCTCTCACGTCAGCACAAATTGTCCGCAATTATGTCCGCACTATTACGTCGTTCTGAGAAGATAAATGTGTGAAAATGTGGTGTGTGATATAGTACATGATAAGATGTTGCCGTGGGAAAATTTTGCTTGATGGAGTGTAATTAGTTCATTAAGCGCGATAAATCGCGAAAAAATACACTTAGACGTCACAACAGCCATGGACGTTGATATAGTATGAGGGTCTTTTCCTTTCGCATCGCTCCAATGCGGGTCCCCGCATTGATCTAAAAACAAAAACAAAACAAAACAAATAATGAACACTACAAAAAAAAAATAACGACAAACAAATGGAGGCAGAAAAAGAGGAGAGGGATAAGCTCTCCCATTTCATGCAGAATTCAGAGGAATTCTGTAGTTTTTACATTCCGCGAACACTTCGAAACAACAGCCGACCTTTTGGGGTTGCAGTCGCTCCGAAAACTTGAATATTCAAATCCTGAGTGCGCACTGGAGAAAGGCATTTCTTTTGTAATGCCAAGAACATAAAAAACCAACGTGAAACACCAAAATGAACTCACTTATTAAATGTTCAACATGAAACGCGCCGCTCCACTTTGTTAGCGGCGCCATTTCTGCGCCTCGAGAGCTGCGCACAGAAATGATGACGCACGCACATTGTTGGAAACGGAGTGGGCCTGGAGATGTCTGACTCGTACAGCCCCGCAGGTCCCAGCTCCAAGGACGGTGTCGAACTCCGTTATGGAGGAAACTGTGCAGAAAGTTTATTTTAGATGCTTACAGTCGAGATGGGAGTGCTTCGGTCACCAAACAAATGTCATCGCGTTAAATACGCTTCGGATTCCCCAGATCCCTGACTGGGGAATAAAGTTCGGAAAACGATGTCCAAACAGATGGGCAGTAGTGGACACTGGTGGTACCACCCACGTTAGGGGGCGGTGCTGGGCTCTCTCGCTCTCTCGGAGCTCGGTCGGGAAGGGGTAGAGAAGAATGACTCATCAAACTGTGATGTGTCCATTTAACCACTGCAGCAAGTCTTCTGTTCGCTGCCTTCGGGGGAAAGTTTCCCGTAGTCTCCCAGCAGGCGAATGAACGTCCTCCAACTCCCCCGCCGGACGCACGAAACACGAGACCTGTGTCGAGGACACAGCCACCTTTTAATCAACAGCAATCGCTTGACCTTGCGCAGCGCCACTCCATCCGGCGACCCGAGTACAGACTCAGCAACTGGCCGCCGCCGCCGCCGCCGCCACCGTCGCCTCTGCTTCCGCCGCTGCCGCCGCCGTCACCAGCCCTCGCCTCGTCTTTGCTTTGCGATGAGTCAAGTCTGGTACTAATTGTTCCCAGACCCGTGTGCTCTGATCTTAACAGCATGCACACTCTTGCCAAGTGGAACTTCTCGACACGCACACAACAAGCACAAGTCAAAAAAAGAATAACGGGCAAAATAATATTGCACTTAGGCACATAAACAAGGCACATATGCAAGCACCACTCGTCGTGCTGAAAGAGATAGGCAGTTTTCAATTCGGTAAAACAAGCTCTAACGTGCGCGCCTTCCCACCGGAATAAATGGGTATAACATGGATTGTATACACATATAAAGTCTCGGGTTAAAATATGCGCATCAAGCTAGCACCGTTATCGAACCCTTACGCAAGCGCAAACACAGACGCAAGCCTCCGCACACGCACGCAGGCAGGATTCGTATGGTGTCCACAAATTTATCACCGAAAAAGCGAGCCGAGTCACGTCTTCGTTACACATGTGCGTACGTGCCTCTCGATCCCTGCGGAGAACTCACGGCGGCGGCTTGCGCGGCGCGGAAACAATACGTCCGTGGCGCTGCATTCGCACTTCCGCCGAGGTTTTGATGCACGTTATCTGGCCTTGGATTTTTGTCCAAGGCCAGATTTTTTCTGGCACGTGTACGAAAAGACGGAAAGAAAAGGTATGCGGAGTTGCACAGCCGTGTTTTCTCCGCTGGGACTAGGTACACTCTTGGGTGCAGAGCTCGACCGTGCCTAGGGTTTTGTTTTCGAAACGATGGTCTCATGCCAAGATTAATTAAGTTTATGGTCATAATGACAGCAAAAATAATGAAACTTTTTTTCAAGTGTATGTTAATGTCGTTTCTGCGGCATCGTGAAGCTGGGAAATAAGACCTACAGTAATATTATCAATCGCGTGCTTGCGATACGAAGAGGACAGAACACGTGAATGTTTCCAGAAAGGAAACTTTCCAGAAAGTGGGGTGACCGAGCTCCGCTTTAGTTTTTTTCCTGATGCCTTAGAACAATGCAGGCACATTAAGAAAAGTGCAGGCGCAGAAATCGCCAACACGGAGCCTTGTAGACGTGTGGCATGCGTGCCATGTGAAGCGTGACGTAATCTGGGCTGGGGCGTTGCAGAACATAACTGCTGACGCAGCGTACGTGGGGGCATATTCTGCTTTTGCTTGGCATGTAGTTTGCGGGGCTACGGCTCCTAAAACCTCGTCTTTGCCGCAGCTGTGGCTCAGTGGTTATGGCGCTCGGATGCTGACCCTAAATACGCGGGTTCGATCCCGGCCGCGGCGGTCGCATTTCGATGGAAGCGAAATTCTAGGGGCCCGTTTACTGTGCGTTGTCAGTGCGATGTCAGCGTTCTCAGAAGACTCGTCGATATTTATATTGTCGTACCTGGCTTATCCGTCGACCGTCCCTCAGATAAAAATCAGCTTGAAGAGAAACCTCATGCTCCGGCCAAGCCTTTTTGCGCGGCCGAGTGTCCAAGGGCGTCGTGAAAAGTTGGGTGGAGACGCCATCTTGGCTCCCTCCCGCTCCAGGAAAAGCTTTCATGTTTGCGTTTTGTAGGGTTAAAACACTGCATCGCTCTGTTGTTTCGTCGTGGCGCTCGTGGGCCCAAGTCAAATGACTCTATGAAACTATTTTCTCTACTGCTTGCGTGCTTGTTGCCCCTAAAGGAATGCTGGTCAGGAAACTTGGAAAAAACGACGCCGAGAGATGAGGGACAGCTAAACTGCCGTGCCATCAAAATCTTTTTTTTTTTGTTGCGTAAGCCATACTGCGCCAGGTTTCGAGCCGTCGCGTGGGCCCCGGCGGTGGCCAAGGTTGACCTTGAACAGCGTTGCTTCAGCCGCGCTCCGCCAGATGGCAGCACCGTCGGAGCAGTTTGCTCTGTCTACGACAGATGGCGCCACTAGGAGGTCCGCCACTACTGGGCTTCGAAGCCGGCGTTAGCAGCATTGGCACGCAGTGCATCGATGGCATTCGAGTGATATCGGTTAAGCAGTTAGCCTCATTTCGAATCAGACCACATAAGCAAAAAATAACACCATGTAGGAAATTGGTCGGTCTGGGGAATCGAACCAGGGTTTCCTGAGAGAGAGACGAGCACGCTAACCACTCCGCCATGCCAGCTCGATAGCTTGGAATGATAAAGGCGCGTCTAGTGAATACGGTGTCTTCGTTCACTCCCATAAGCAGCCGAGCAGGGTCAGCAGCCGAGCACCATAACCAGTGAGCTACCGCGGCGGCGTAGGGAAATTGCTGTTCGCTGAATTTTATAAAAGTATTAAAATCATTGCTACTGTGGAGGGACTAAACCATTGCGTTGGATTACTTGGCAGCAACCGAGGAAAGATATTGTATAAGTGGCTAATAGTAGAAGCTTTAAAGGAGGTCGGGTAGACTCAGTAGCAATCCTGGGCAGGGCAAGGATGCTGAGCCTCCAAAACGATCAAATAAATACATCCACCTTCTATTCAGAAATGAGAAGGTTGCTGAGGTGTATCAAGAAATGAAGCAACACAGTACATAAAAATGTAGAGTTTCTCGAGATAACCTGCTTCGTTTAAAAATCTAAACACGCAAGACCTGTCAGCAATTGCATCTTCACCCAAGAGTTGCAGGAAGAAAAAAAAAATTAGCTACAAAAATCGAACCTATTAATCACAAAGTATTGGCCCGAGTTTCTACCATAATACCTTAGAACAAAGCTAAAAAAAAAGCATTAGCCCTGAACACCCAAGCAACCGCGCCACTCCTTATGCAAGCACTTTGGTATCGTCCCTTTCGTAATGCGTTCCTTCATTGGGAGCGAAGGTTTTATGGCTGTGATTTGCTGATACGCTAATTTGCTGATATGTAGCATGGCGCTAAATGAAAAGAGACGAACTGTAGTTATTAGGGCTCACAAGGTTCTTTTTGCAGCACCAATCACTTCAGCGTTTCTGTTTCAAAAGCGAGCAACCACTCGCAGGAACCGACGGGATATGAGAACCTTTCAGCTGCCGCAGGTTGCATAATGAAATGACAGGATGGGGCGGAACCGATAACACGTGTGTACGCCTTTGTTGATCTTTATTCCTTCCCTACCAATATCTTCCCTCCCGCGGCGATAAGGTAAATAGAGAGTCGCAAATCTTCATCTCGTTTTCATACACGGTTGCTCTGCATAGGCCGAACCACCTGGACATATTCACTCCTAGAGTAATTTGTTGCCATAAGAGGCGACGAAGCTGAAAGGGAGGTAGAGAGAGACACGAAAGGACGAAATTTAATTACTCTCAGGCCCGGAACCTTGCCCCACATGAAAGGCGTAACGAGCGGCAGTCGATCCGAGCATGACAGCCGCACGAATGCAAATGTCTATAGTTGGGTGCATTTGGGTCCATTGCGGTATAGGAGCCGACCACGGCGCGCCTGGCGCCTTTCATGTGGGGCAAGGTTCCGGGCCTGAGAGTAATTAACTTTCGTCCGTTCGTCTCTCTCTCTATCTCTCTATCTCTCTTTCAGCTTCGTCGCCTCTTATGGCAACAAATTACTCTAGGAGTGAAAATGTCCAGGTTGTTCGGCCTATGCAGAGCAACCGTGTATGAAAACGAGATGAAGATTTGCGACTCTCTATTTACCTTATCGCCGCGGGAGGAGAGTTGTATGTCATATGGAAGACATCCTTATCTGGGGCTCAGACTAAATAGAGCACGAGACACTTTAAACCGTTCTTCAACGACTAACTGAGGCAGGTGTCACGCTAAACGAGAACATGTACCTGTTTCAACTCTCCACCTTCTATTCAGAAATGAGAAGGTTGCTGAGGTGTGTCAAGAAATGAAGCAACACAGTGCATAAAAATGTAGAGTTTCTCGAGATAACCTGCTTCGCTTAAAAATCTAAACACGCAAGACCTGTCAGCAATTGCATCTTCACCCAAGAGTTGCAGCAAGAAAAAAAAAGTAGCTAGTTGTATGTCATATGGAAGACATCCTTATCTGGGGCTCAGACGAAATAGAGCACGAGACACTTTGCACCGTTCTTCAACGACTAACTGAGGCAGGTGTCACACTAAACGAGAACATGTCCCTGTTTCGTAGTTATTTTGTTTAGGCGTCTATAATCAACACAAAACCGTAGGGTCCCATCTTTCTTTGCAACTAGGACCACAGGCGACGCCCACGGGCTCTTCGTTGGCTGTATCACGTCGTCCTGGAGCATTTCTTGAACTTGCTTTCGAATTGCCTCTCGTTCCTTTGAAGAAACACGGTACGGCGACTGGCGTAATGGTCTCTGGCTTTCGTCGACTATATTTCCGTGTTTTGTATTCGGCGCTTGTCTGACTCTGGAGGTTGACGCAAAACAGTCCCGGAAAAAGTCAAGGACAGTCTGCAGATTGCGTTTTTCACTAGGCAGGAGATTTGGGTTCACGTCGAGTTTAACAGGAGCATTCGTTGACCCTACTGATTTCGTAGTCACCGTCAGCGAGTACTCTCCGGCGCATTCCCCGAGTTCTTCAAAATAAGCAATCGTTGGTTGGTTGGTTTATGGAGTTTAACGTCCCAAAGCGACTAAGGCTATGAGAGACGCCGTAGTGGAGGGCTCCGGAAATATCGACCACCTGGGGTTCTTTAACGTGCACTGACATCGCACAGTACACGGGCCTCTAGAATTTCTCCTCCAAAGAAATTCAACCGCCGCGGCCGGGATCGAACCCGCGTCCTTCGGGTCAGCAGCCGAGCACCATAACCGCTGAGCCACCGCGGCGGCTAAGCAATCGTTGTGTTGGGCCGCTAAACGTTGGGGCTCACAACCGAAATTTGCGACCAAAAGCTCGGCTCGCTTTTTGTTTTTGTTTTTTATTATTTATTTATTTCATACTGGAGATCATCTTACAGATCCAAGCAGAACAAGATAACACAGATACACGGGTAACAAGTAAAATAAAAAGAAATAACAAGTAAAATAGAAAGAAAAACCAAAAATAAAAAAGGCATGCAGGATGACTATGCGCTTACATTTTATCATGTCAGAGAATTCCACTCACTGATGGTACGCGGGAAAAAGAAAAATTTAAAAGTGTCAGTTCTAGCAAAGTACGGGGTAAGTGAACCGGGATGATGGTGACGTGTGATGCGTGGAGCTAAAAACGATAAATAGGGTGCAGGATCAAGAGCTAGTTTGTTATTTATGAGCAAGGAAAGAAATTCTCGTCGAATATTTTTTCTTCTTACCGCAAGAGGTTGGATACGGTTAGATTTCATTAGCTCAGACGGAGAATCAAAAGGTGAAAATTTAGAATAAATAAATCTTATGGCTTTTCTTTGGATTCTTTCAATTTTCTTAATATTAGTATTAGTATAAGGATCCCACACCACGCATGCATATTCGAGCTTAGGCCTGATTAGTGAGTTAAACGCGAAAAGTTTAACCTGAGGGAGAGCTTTGGAAAGTTTATTTCTTAAAAAATAGAGTTTGCGAAAGGCGGACGAACAGATATTTTCCACATGTGAATTCCAGGACAGATTGTTAGTTAATGTTACACCCAGGTATTTAAAACTGGAAACTTCCTTTAGTGGTGTTTGTCCGAGATGGTACCTGTGCTCAAAAATATTTTTTTTACGTGTCACGCGAAGGAAGTTTGTTTTTTCTTTGTTTAAAGCCATGTCCCATTTCTGGCACCAGGTAAGGATGTTAATTAGAGAAGTGTTTAGGTCAATCTGGTTATTTGAACATGTAATATCTCTGTACAGCAAGCAGTCATCCGCAAACAATCGAATCTCAACGCCCGGAACAGTTGTGCCGACGATGTCATTAATATATAGTAAGAACAATAAAGGGCCAAGTACGCTCCCCTGAGGCACTCCAGAAGTGACTGAAAGAGCGCCCGATTCCTCTCCATCAATCGAGACATACTGCTTACGGTTAGTTAAATAGTTTGAAATCCAGGTAACTAATATCTCAGGAAGGCCAATAGATTTAAGCTTTAGAATTAATTTATCATGAGGGACTTTGTCAAAAGCCTTGCTAAAATCTAAAAATATTAGGTCAACTTGGCCATTATTGTCTAAGCTTAATGCAATGGAGTGAACAATTGTTACTAATTGGGTTACTGTTGAATATCCTTTACGAAAACCATGCTGAAATTTGGATAAAATGGAGTGCCGATTTAGGAATTCATTTAAGCGATCAGCAATGACGTGTTCAATTAATTTACAACAAGATGAAATAAGGGAGATTGGGTGGTAGTTTGACAGCATTAAACGATCTCCTTTCTTAGGTACAGGGATGATTCTGGCGGTCTTCCAGTCAACAGGCAATTTCCCAGTTCGCAAGGATGCTTGAAACAGTACATACAAAAACTTTGCAACCGATTCGGCATATCTTCGCAGAAAAATGTTAGGAATGTTATCAGGGCCACATGCTTTTTTGGTTTTCAAGTTCAGTAGCATAGAAAATATCCCAGCGTAAGAAACAAAATTGACTTCGGTGTCATGAAACTGTGCGACTATTGGGGTACATGAACTGGAATTCGAAAACACGCTTTGAAAATATGTATTAAAATGCTGCGCAATGGCTCTCTGGTCTGTGATTATGGAACTGTTGACTGATATCTGTGACACAACAGCCTTTTTTCCGGTTATGTAATTCCAGAACTTTTCTGGTGCGTTCTTTATAAAGTTTGACAGAGACGTACTGAAATAGTAACTTTTGGAATCGCGGACTGACTGTGAAAGGTTCTCCTGTAGTTTCTTGATTATGCCAGGTTGCACTCGCTGCTTTTTTAATCGTTTGATTTTGCGCTTCTGGTGTATGATGTCACGCGTCATCCATGGAGTCTGTTAACTTTCTTACGTTTGCTCGGCACAAAGTTATCAGTGCAGTAGTGGCACATGCGCTTAAAACGGTCCCACAGGATGCAGGCGTCAGTGTCACCGAATTCAGTCAGACAGCTTTCCATATAATCTACTATGCATGCGTCATTGGCACGGGAGTAATCTTTGAAAGTCCTAATCGAAGAATTTTGATGTTTCTTAGGCAATAAAAGAGGAAAGCTAACATCTACTAAATAATGATCAGAGAGCCCCTGCTCAACTTGTACAGAATATTCAGCGATATCACGTTTTATGAATACCAAATCTAGAACAGAACTGCTCGAACCATGTCTATAAGCCCGCGAGCTACACACACTTGCCGACCCAGGAGCAGCGACATGTTGGCTTCAGCAATACCATGGGTGCCGGCGCTGTCATCGCACTCCACAGTTACAAACATGCTGGCTCTCGACGGAATCACCACGTCACCATCGCAGACCCGCAACTTAGTCCTGCGTTCCTGGGGTTCGTCACCAACAGTGCGGTGTGCGGCAAACGAGACGATAAGCTCCTTAAAGTCGATGACAGCCCCGTATTCCCGAGGAAATCCAAACCGAGTATCAGGTCTTTAGAGCACTCAGGAAGCACAGCAAAGCAGCCGGGGAAAGTGACGCCGCGGATCTGAATTCACAAGGTGCAGACGCCGGTCGGCGTCACAACATGGCCGCCGGCTGTGCGGATCTGCGGCCCAGTCCAAGGTGTCAAAAGCTTCCTGAGGGTCGTGGCTAGCCGGCTGCTTATCACAGATAAATCAGCGCCGGTATCCACTAGTGCGGTTATTTCTAAGTTATCGGCGGTTACTGGTATTTCCGTTGAAGCCAATCGCTGGCTCTTCGTCGTTGGGCTCGTCGGGTAAGGTGGTCGTTGGTCTCGTCGTCGCTGCAAATCGTAGAGTGGAGGCTCTTGTCTCTTTACAGCCGCGGCGGCCCTACCCCCGGAGGACGCCGTCTTCAGTTTTCCCGCCGTGGGGACGTGCCTCTGAATTCGCCAGAGGTTGATGGACGGCTGGGAGAAGAGAATCTCCGTGGCGATGGGGCTCTAGACTGACGTTGCGGCACAGTCGGAGCCTGCAGGTTGGAAGTCAGGTAGTCTTCAATCTCCTGAGGTCGCTCGCCGTAGCGTGGGCGAGGAGCGTCCGAAGCAAAACCCCTTAAACCCAGTCGACGGTAGGGGCAGTGGCGCAGGATATGACCGGGCTCACCGCAGTGGTAGCAGAGTGGCCGGTTCCTCGGCGTTCGCCACATGTCCGCTTTATGCATGGCGGGCCAGAATTCCTGCGGCACGGTGGTGGGCACAGCAGGTGGGACGGCCAGGACACGTTTCACTGTGAAGCGCCAGGCAGCAGCGGACTCCCGAGGGCACCACACCGAAGAGACGACGAAGAAGAAGCACTGGCCGCCACCATGGCTAAGGCTAGCCATAATAGCGGCTAAGGGAGTTCAGCCGGGAGACGGCGCCACGAGAGTGCCCAGGAATGTGGCAATATGATCTGTTGGTTTCCTCTAAGATTTATTAGGCAGTCCATTCAAGCTGCCCTTTTGCACTACCCTTCTGGAATATCCCAATTTTGTTTTCCGTTTTCTACTGAAATCCTCTACCCCGCACCTTTTGCCCCGATGTAATGCCCTGACTAGAGAGAATGTAGTAATCTGTTAAATAAATAAATAAAATAACCTAGGACCAGCGTGTTATGGGGCGTGCCAAGTAGATGCGACAGCACCATGAATGTCGCCATTTAAGCGGTTAACGTGACCAGAACCCAAGTTAACTCGGCGAGTTTAAAAACAAGAAAGCAACGTAGTGTGCGCATGCGCGTAATGGGCTAACGACGCGCTTCGTTCGGCGGGGCGGCGACCGGAGCGAGGACATCCAGGCGCTGTTTTGACACCGGCGTGCTATTACCACAGCGCGGCGCTCAGCAAAGCACGACCGGCTGGCCGCCGTATGTGTCGGGGGAGTCGCGCTGGCTCGAAAACTAATTACTGTACAGTGGCCCGAACCACGAGACCAGAGCGTCTTTTGGTGAGTGCAAAAAAAGGGAGGAAGCTATAAGTAAAGATTGAAGGGAAGAATGCAGCGCATAAAAAGAAAGAGAATGAGGACAGAAGAAAAAGGAAAGCAAGCAACAAAGAAACGAAGGCTGAAGCCCGAATGAAAGAAGTAAATGAAGAAAGAGAAAAGACGTGGTTTGGTTTGGTTTGGTTTATGGGGTTTAACGTCCCAAAGCGACTAAGGCTATGAGAGACGCCATGAGGCTATGAGGTCCTTTCTGACCTTCATCTCTTTGCTGCTTGTTTACATCCTTTCATTCCTTCTACCTTTCGTTAAGTTGTCAAGTCTTCCTTGAGTACTTCGTTTCCTATTTAATTTAGAGAAAAGACGAACACTAAATTAAATAGGAAACGAAGTACTCAAGGAAGACTTGACAACTTAACGAAAGGTAGAAGGAATGAAAGGATGTAAACAAGCAGCAAAGAGATGAAGGTCAGAAAGCAAGAGAAAAACGAATGACTGCGAAAACAACTTGTTTCGAGCTGCGCGCGAAAATTCGGGCAGAAAACTAAGAGGATATATTGAGCCAAGCAGTAGGCGCAGTTTTGCATCCAGCCTGCGATAAGGGAATTAAGGAAATGGAGATCCGAATCGAGTGAAGGACAACAGGGCATTGGTTCAAGGAAGCGCGCCGTTTTCTGAAATAAACTCGGGATCTGCGCTTTACGGTGTTTTTCTTTTTTTCTCTCTCTCTCGCCTGCGATTATGGAGCACAGCGGCAAGTGAAGCCAGTCTGCTTAGATTTTCCGCGTTAAATGCGATCATGGGAGGCCTCTGCTAAAGGCGATATTCGTTTGTTGCAAGAGTTTGAGAGGTTGTTTCGAAAAGGAAAAAAAAAAACGCAGAAGACGTCTCGAACCAACGACAAAGTTCTCTGAAGGCTCTTTTTGCCGAAGTCTTGCGTCAACAAGTCCAACTAAGATAGTTGGACTAGTTGGCAAAAGGCTTGTGCTAGTCAAACGAGAATAGTAGCCGCTGCAGTGACCCAGTGGTTATGGCGCTCAGGTGCTGACCTGAAACAAGCGGGTTCGGTCCCGGCCGCGGCGGACGAATTTCGATGCATACGCGAAATTCTTGACTCCCGTATACTGTGCGATGACAGCGCGCGTCGAAGAATTCCCGGCGATCAAAATTTCCTGAACCCTTCCCTGCGGCGTCGCTCAGAGCCTGAGTTACTTTGGGACGTTAAAGGGACTATGAAATAAATTTATTGACATTACGTAAAGAGAGGCAATCCATCACTCGTCATCCCAGCGCAAGAATTTTTGAGCTAGCATCAATAACAATGAAGTTATAGACGATTAAAAATCACGCTCCTCCTTTCCCCCCTCAACTCGTACGCGCGGAGCACCATAAAAAAATAAACAAAAGAGCTCCTGGACTGGCCACCGCCCATGAATACGTCATTCGCTGACGTTCGGTTTACGACTTCCGGTTGTCGCACTCTCGAGGAGCAGCGTGCGTCGGCAGCGTCTCTCCGGTCTCTGCGCTTTCTTGGCTCCCGAACTCGCGACAGAAAGAGGCGGCAGAGGTAAATTCAAAACATGCGCGAAGGCAATGCCCTTGCTAGCGCTTGCCCGAGGGGGTCGCGCGGCGGCTCGAGCAGACGATTTTCACCGCTACCGGAAGTGTGCCCGTGACGTCGTAGCTGCCGCGGCTGGAGCGAATGACAGCGAGTGGTGGCCTGCCGCCGTCATGGGACTAGTGACGTCTGTTTTCCCGATTTTGGTTCCAAAATGGCTCCCTACGAAGACACCGAAAGGCCCGCGAATTTTAACAAACACGATTTTTAAAAATTATAATAAATTGCGGGCTCAGTTCCGAAGACTCATACTTGGTGTCAATGCTTCTGAGGATCACTTCTAACATTTACAAGCGGCTTTTAATTCTTTTCATGGTCCCTTCAAGCTGCCGCAAACATAAACCAACTACAACTGTGGTCTTTTCTGTTCACGGCGTTGTTCCTCTTGCTTCCTGGATCTTTTGGTATTTCTGCTTCAAAGAACTGACTTTTGGCAAAAAAAGCAAGCGATCGCAGATGGAAGCAACCCTTTCTTTATTTCAGTTCCCGCGCCACATCATAGACATCCCGTTGAGACCCCGCTTGGTCGGTCCTCACGGGCCGCTACTTCCTGTAGGAAATCATTACCACATGCCACCTAGCGTTGAACTTCCGCGTTAGCAGTTGTGTAACCATCATTCATTAGATAATTTTATTTGTGTATAATTCCTCAACTGAATCATAAGCTTCGGCAAATGGGCGGTTTAAGGAATACAGCAGGATTGAATAATAAGGAAAATCGTTTGAAATTCAACAAGAAAACTACACCAAGGGCAACACGATGCCAGGCTTGTAGCGTGGCTTGTTGTTCATTTGATTTTGAGTCAATTTTGACTTTCACTCTCCATTGGCCATGCGCCACCCAGCTGAGAAACATTCGAAAAAGATTATTCCTAAAATAAGCATTTTTATCATTTTGACGCCTAAACGAACCCGCTCCAATACTCCAAAAACTTGAAAACTGCGCGGTGAATTTAGGGCGAACTAAATGAAAAAAGCAACAGATTACCAAAAAATAGCGGACCACAGGATAAAAACGCGGAAACAACTGCACCCCATCCCCTGCCTCGGTGTTCGTCGAAGCTCCTGCGGCGGTGACACTCTGCCAACGCACAACGAGGGCTTCGCATAACCGGCTGACAAGAAGAGGTGAACCTTCGATTCTTGCTTTCAAGAATAATAAACAACTTGTCCCGGAGCGAAGTCCCAGTCATGCAAACTTGCGCAAGAAGCCAGTTCGTTAATTACGGGCGTCGCTGCTAAAACTGAGCTCCCGAGTGGGCTCACTGGTGCTTTGAAGTAGTCGCTGCTTTCGAGAGCCTTGGGGCGGAAGGGGGCATTCTTCTTAGGAGCGATATGAAGCCAGGTTATATACTGGTGCTGGATTTATATAGGGTGCTCCTGCAAAGCATTCCCTTGAGGAGTGCGTGTATTGTATGCAGTCACCAGCGTATTGCACTGGGAAACACAAATTGCATGTGCTATAATGGGAATTTGTACGCACTATCAGGATTCTGCAGAATAGTAAACCAGCGACGAGAAATGCAAACATGCAGTCTACAGATGGAGCTTCATGTGGAGAGGTGACTAGCAACAAATTTTATTTTGCATGCATACGTTAGATTCGTGGAAGTTCATTGATTTTACTGGTTATTTTTAAGATGATACTTTGAGTCACCAACTTTTTTACGTCCACGTTTTAGTGACCGATGAAAGCAGCAGTGGTGCACATCCTTCAGTTAGTCAGTCTTCCATTCGTACCGCAGCGTGTTTTCCGGCTCTTCTGCTTGTTTGTACATCTTGCAAAATGAGTCTGAAATGAGGACCCATTTTGTCGTCTCAGTGTAAGATTCGTTCCCGTCAGGAACGCGTCGAAGAAGGAGAGCTTTCCGCGAACCTGAGCCGACGTGAAAGCACGAAAGATTAGCTAAATTGAGCTCCTGCGGGCCAAGGGCTCGAGAGCGACGCATGACAGAATGTGCGGCACCTAAAGAAATAGTGTGGGCTAGTCTGAAAACAAGATGGATAAATGAATAGGTGCACGGATAGACGGTCGGATGGACGCACAAGGGTACTGAAAAGTGTACGGACAACGGCACGGAAAAACGGACAGACAAACGGATGGGCAAACGGACTGGCAAACGGAAAAACGGACATACAAACAGACGGTCAAACGGATGGGCAAACGGACGGGCAAACGCACGGACAAACGGATGGGCAAACGGACGGACAAACAGACGTACAGTCAGGGACAAAGGTCTCCGGACCACGTGTTCCTCAAACGAAGCTTATAGCTCTACTATCAGAGAGCGGCTGGGAACCGCACTTGTGGAGATGAAAGAACAAAATTTAACTTTTACCTCCACAAGTGTGGTCTCCTACCGCCCCCTAATAGCAGAGCTATCGTCTTCGTTAGAGGAACACGTGGTCGGGAGACTTTTGTCCCCGACTGTACAAACGGAAGATGTACCAACTAGCTCAGATCACGGTTTTTCTACAGTACAAACGGACAGACAAACGGACGGACAAATGCACGACAAAAGGACGAAGAAGCAGCAGGAGAAACAGAAAATCCGACAAGCGGCTAAAAAAATTCAACTCGATCAGATCACGCGCCCTGGACGGAACTACTTGCTGTTAAGCAGACTGAGTTTTAAGCCTCCGCTACATAACGAGCGCAGCGGTTGCCAGTCGGCCGCCGCGTGAAGAGTACGGCACAAAACGGAACAGATAAAGCAGCTCTCGCGAGAAGTCAGCAGCCAGGAGGTTTCTGCGAAGTTCGTTATAACGCAGCTGCCTCGCGCCCTCTCCCTGGCTGGCAAGCGTTTTTGTTTGCTCGTGCACATGGCGCAGCACTCAGCGCTAATTGCTCGCTGCACGCGGCGGGACCTCCGCGCGGCCAGAGCGAGGCTGCAGTGTCGGGATTCAGTAAAGACACGACGCCGTTCCAATGGAAGCCGTTCACGTCCTTTTTGAACTTTTTTTCTCAATGTGCTCGCAGAATCATGAACGGGATATAAATGGTTATTTCTTTCGCAGGCGGGCGCATGAACAGTTGTTTGACAAGTAGCGTCGGAGGTTGTGCGATGTTATATTGAACGGAAAGGCCTAGTATTTCCTCAGGTTTTGAGGAAAAGTATTGCACCCACTGGGACCCGCTTGTGGAACAGGCAGATGCCGTGGAGATGGTCGTCTACCCTTCTATATTTAATATTTTTAGCAGCCATTCATTTTCTCCTAAAGGTAAAGCATTTCTTGAAAAATTTCATACACTTGAATTCACAGTTATTTTCAACATTTCACAATGTTAACGGTCTCCCAGGCAAATACCTGTAGCGAAAGCTTGACGAGGCCTGGGAGCGGCGGCAGGCAACAATGAAACCAGTACAAAAAGTTATATGCAAGATATCTTTGGCTATATCTGTAAAACAGTCATATCTTATAATAAATTTACATGCAAATGCAAACACAATCTCAGTCACATATTTTTTATTGAGAGACACAGGAATATAAATTTTGATACATTTTCTTTTGAGAACTGTAGAAACAATATTCATAATAAGTGGGAATCTTAAGAAATACAGGAACTTCCCAGAGTTTATAACCTAATTATTTCCCCGCTGAATTGCCAGAGAGTCGCTAAATGCTAGTCGTTTTGCGAAATATCTAGACTGCCTGCAAAAGCACAGCGCAGTAGTTGTCGCCGTTATGATGCGAATCCTGTGTAGTCACGAATGCTGTGCTCTGTGCTTGTCCTCCCCATAGTCAACGCTGGACGCCGTTGGTCTTAGAGTTTACCGTGGCTCCTTGGTGTTAAGGGCGGCTATTTTGTTCTTTTCACTTCCTCCTTTTTCTGAAATAAATATCTCCTAGGAGAAATCATCGGCAGAGGACGCCTTCATCGCCTACATGAATTAAGTAGAGAGAGAGAGAGAAAGGAATTTTAATGAGGGAAAGGTGGAGAATAATTTAAGTAAAATATTGCATTAAAGCTGCCTGCCCTTTCCTGCCATCATGCCATGCCATGGCACGCCTTGCACTGCACTGCCCTGCTCTTTTGCCCGCCTCCCTGCCTGCCATTTTACGGCGAGAGCTTCGTCAATGTGTAATCAAAGCCCGCTGTATATATAGTAGCTATAGTTGTCCATTCTTGGTATGCATACGCAAGGCTTTCTTTGTCATGGCTTCGCCCTGAACTGCTTAGTAGCCAAGCCAAGTGAAGCCAAACCAAGTGCCAATCCATTCCTACACAGAGAGAAGCGAAGAGACAAAGGCATATAGGAACAAAGATAAAGAGAAAGAAGAGAAAAAAAAGAAGACAGGATGGAAAAAAATGTAGGCGCGCTGCCTTAGAGGGAGAAATGGACAAGATTGCTCTTACCGCTTGTTTTAACTAAGTGGTGTAGCCTACTAGTTACTAATGTTTACAATATTTTCGTTTCGTTCTTGATTCCTTCCTGCGTTTATTTCAACTCATTTCCTCTCTCTTTGTCTTCATTCCTCATGAGCTTAGTACGGTTGCCGAACACTATTGGTACTTCAGAGCATTCGTGCTCACAGCACTCATCCATACGGAGTTGCTAGAAAGCACGCGGCAGTACTATAGTGCCTAGAATATACTGGCATTCTAGGCACTATAGCAGTACTGACGGCAGCGCTGGCGTCGTCATTGAAGGAGCCGAACTAAAAAAATTGGCAGAGGCTCAGCTTAATTAAGCCCGGAAATTGCGAATGCAACTTCATCCGTTTCCTCAGCCCGCATCCGCCGTGTCTACCGCCGCTCTGCGCCGACGGCATTGATTGATTGATTCGTGACTGGGGAGGGGCGAGAGCTTTACACTAGGTTGGTTGGTTGGTTTCGACTGAGAGAAGGATGAAAAGGAAAGTGCACGGGCCTGCCAACTGGCTCAAGCCGAGCCACCACCGCTGCCACGTGCAGACAGAAGAGAGTTGAAAGATAAGAGGACAGAGTAAAAGACAGAGTAAAGACGCGAGTCGCAACAACCGCGTCCGCCGGAACGGACGCTGGCTGAAAAATACAGATACACGGCCGCAGCCCGAAGGCTGCAAACCGAATGCCACAGATATTGCTTTTTTCGCCGACGGCACGAGCTGGAGCTCTGTTTATACAACTGGTATGACGTCACTCCGACCGCAGCGCTCCTAGTGGGAGAAGCGAGAGGCTCATCGCCCGCCGTGTCTACCGCCGCTCTCCGCCGACGGCACGAGTTCGGGCTCTTCTCTTCCACAGATGGTGTGACGTCAGTCCTACCGCAGTGCCTCTAGGGGGAGAAGCGAGAGGCTCACCGCCCGCCGTGTCTATCGCCGCTCTACACTGACGAGCCGAGCTGTGGCCCTGGTTTTTCGCAGCTAGCATGACGTCACGTCTAAGGTCACGCTAAAGGTCAAACGTGTCTACCGCCGCGCTACGCTGAAGGGCTCAAACTGTGAGCAGTATTGCTTTCGCCATAAACTTCGCTGCCAGTGCTGGATCCCATCACTGATCGCCATTTACGCGGTTGAATGAATGCTTATGTGAATCGGCCGGTGCGCGTCGGTCCTTTCGCCCATGAGAAGGTGACGCAGTGTCTGTATTGCGCCAGGATGCAGCATACGGGTATGTAGACGCGCCAGAGAAGCGACCTTGAGTCCCCATCCCTTTACTCGTGCCTAAGTCGCGGCTTTCTCGTTGCTCTGTGCAGCCGACGGCTCAGATTAATCGTTGTCGTCGCCATGACCAAAAACTGCATCGTCACATTGGCCATCACATCCCATTTCAGGTTGAGCTCGCTGCGGAACAAAGCACACTGCTGATCACCTTCCACTTCTTTAGTGATTACCAGCTGCGCTGCCTCTCCTCTCGGCTAGTCTCTATCATCACATACCAGCAGGTTTCCCAATAACAGGCTCTACATGAACCTCGACTGCCTTTGATCAGCCTTGTTCCCACACGAATGCCATTTCTTCACTGCAAAAGTAATTGTTCTAGCGCTAATTAAAGTAGTGCTAGTAGCAGTAGTAGTAACAATTGTAGTGGTATTATTAAAAGTAGTTGTAGTAGTAATGACAGTAGTAGTAGTTGCAGCAGCAGTAATAACAGTAGTAGTAGCTGCATTATGAGATATATGACGAAGGGAACTGTCTGCGGGCACCATAGCTGCCTCACTGAACAGTCTGCTCCCGAACTATTCTCTGGAAGAAAAAGTAATAGCAGCAAAGGCGGAAGGTGGGACGTTTTGCTGCGGTATGTTGCCTGCAGAGGACACCGAATATATGTTAGATAATGATTTCCTAGTAACAATCAAACTAAAGAAATGAACAAGGAAATACGGGGCATGAAATGCGAAGCCAACATAGCTGATGGGCCCCTAGGGTAATGGAATAGATTATAAAAGAAGGGAAGCAGAACAAGGGACGACAAGTCCAGGTGGGCGGATGAGATGAACAAGTTTGCTGCAATATGGCCGCAGCTGGCACAAAAGAGGGCTAATTGGAGAAATATGGAACAGCCCTTTGACCAGCAGTGAACATCGGTAGGCTTTGATACTGATTGTTCTTGTTCTGTTTACGAGACATCTACTAGACCCTCGATACGACCCATGGCAGGGCAGCTGGGGTGGAAATCTGTGCTTCAAAAGGTCGGGCAAGCCCTTTAACCACCTCCTGCCAGGAGAGAAACTCTCTTAAAACCAACTTTAGAACCGAACTTTACGTGATCTTCATCTTTGCCCCCCCCCCCCCCCAAAAAAAAAAGTTAGGCTCACAAAACAATTTGAGCCACCTCGTGCCCTTCTTTTTATGTCGCAAGCTCCCTTTGTGCAGGTCTGCTGCCCATGGAGAGCACGAGCTTTTGAGCCGCCATCTCGAGCAAAAGAGCACGGGCTCCTGGAAGCTCGTGTTCCGAAGAAGGAGAAGGCAGACACGATGCAGCAGCAACTCACGGGAGAAGATTTTCTGTCGCCCCTTGGCAGCGGTCGCCCGGGAACTCGGACTTCCGTCTTGCCCAACAAAGGGCTGTGGTCGTTCGGCATCTGCCTTGGCTGCGCCTGCGGGGTCTTCTTGGCCATAGCAATCAGCGCGCTGGTGTGGTTCGCGATCCACTGGACAGCCGAGCAGCAGCACGACGACACGAGTGGCACCGAGAAGCCGTTTTGCTGTCCCAACGAAGCAGCCACGCTGTTCGCCGTCATCGACCGCGATCAGGACCCCTGCACCGATTTCTACGCGTACATCTGCAAGCATGCCATTGAGGACGGCCTTGTTGAGAACGACGTGGCCTACGACATGCTGGTGAGTTTGTACTCGGATATGTGGGAGAATTACGTTGTAGTAGCTGCGATAGATTCCACGAAGCAGCCAGCAGCGAAAATTAGAAACCTCTGAGTGGAGATACTCGGCCTATATTCTAGCCCAAGCACTTTTTTTTCTGCTGACTTGTTTTTTTCTGGTGCGCCCCATTGGGGAAATGCATGCCGCGACCGATCTTACGACATTAACACTCGTTACACTGCGAAACAGGAAGTCAGCGCTCCGGATATCTCGATAATGTTCCCGTCTTTCTTCAAGGGCATACGAATGAATGTTTTGATAACTTCAGTGCACAATCCCACCTTGTGCAATTTACGGAATGGGAAGAGACCAGGAATTGTCAGATTTATTTCTAGATATACACCTAGACATACGGGTCCAAAATATCACTTCTGCTGATATTCCTAGCTACAATTATTTTGACAGAATTTCATCACAGTGTGGTTTGTTTTCAAAAATGTTCTAGCATTACAGGTTGACAAAATTTTCCACTAGCCGAGTGCACGCAGATGCATGTTTCTGGCATGAAAGAGAACTGTTAGGTGCACCTAAGAAAAGCGTTAATTTTATGTCAGAGGTAGAATGAATGGGAATAATGATATGCCTAGACCTACACTTGTCAGACGGGAGCACGACCTGTTATATTTCAGTGAGTTTGGGGCTGAAATCAATGCCATCGCCCTTATGAAAGGTTGCCTTTCTCACTGCCTCGAATCGGAGGTTGAAAAACTGGACACGCTTCAATAACGGGTGTCCAATCTTCTACTTTCGATGCTTTTTACGTTGTGTGTGACCTAATCGTGAGTGTCCACCAACGCCACCCTCGTCCTTAGCGGCGCACGTAGTACGTCCTGTGTTATTGCGAGTGTCACGTGGAACAGGATCGAATGGGGGAGGATGGAAGCTGTGCAGGAACCCTCTGATGCTACGTGTGGCATCAAGACTCTGAGAACCGATGCCCTCGTTAACCTAATGAGCAAAGAACGGTAGGGAAATGAGGGCCTGGTTACGACGTATAATTTAATAAAGCCCACAGTCATTGAAGCGAAGTAAGGCATAGCGTAAAAGTTTCTATCTTTTTTACTTGTGGCGTTGATGAATAGGAAATCAATAACGTAATCACTTTATAGCTGAAAGATAATTGACTGTGAAGTTAAAAAAAAAACAACCATATGCTGCCCGTAGGATTGGAACCGACGACTGAACAGATTGCACCGAAGATTTAAGTTCAAGATCGAACGAAATAACACTAGCCACTGAGTCCTATAACGCTGCCTAAAAGAGAGCAGTTCCGCTTACAACGAATCTGAGAGATGATTACCACATTGATGAATAAACTATTGTTTGTGTCACCGCGGACCTCGGTTTGCAGGCGGATGTTCGCTCCAGTATCATCAAGGGTACCCACAACTACGGCAGTCAGTCTGCAGCAGCGCTCCATGCCCTATTCACATCGTGCATCCAGGAGATATGGCAGAGAGATATGAGAGCCAAGGGTGCTGTAGCCGCCGTCCTGGAAATTGTCAACTACACCAGGCGAATGAGTGGCGCAGACCTACTTCGTTTTGCGCTAGCGGCTCGTGAGTGCTACCGATTGTCGTTCTTCTTCGTGGTATATCATGGCTCTGCTAGCCTAGCAAGGTCGATCACGTTCGACAGGGTGACACTCCGGGTAACCAACTACAAGAGGTACTGCGACGCCTCGTGCAGCGCCATCGCTCTCTCCACCCTTAATGCCCACTTTGGCACGAACTACACCGACGAGGAGATGTCCAAGTGGGAAGATAAATTACCGCCTGCCAATTCGAACTTAGAAGCGGCGTCTTTGGAGGAGATTTCGGAAGCTTTCGGTGGTCTGGAAGTTGCGAAGTTCAAGGACATATTGCGCGAGTTTCTTATTGACACTGACCAGCTGGAATCACTTCGCGTTGACTCCAAGGCGAGACTCCTTGCAGACATACGGCTCCTAACCGACCCACGAAACCAGCCTACGTCATTGTGCTACATGCTGTTTGTTGTCGCTTTGGACGCCATGCGCTCCATTCAAAATGACATCGCAGTAAATTCCCCAACAATGACTAGCGAGAAGATCTGTCAGTCACACGTGTTTCGAAGCAGCCAACTATGGCGAGTCACATACGTGGCCGGAATTGCAACTCCCGCCAAAGACCGTCAGCTGCACAACATCTTCGAGACCACACGACGTAGGTTCGTGGAATACCCCCCAATCCTGTCGCTGGTCGCGGCCGGGAATGACACGAAACGCTTCCGAGAATTGATCGGCAATATGTCTCTCATGCTACCTGGTGACCTCGTCTTGAGGGAGCCCGCCGTTCCCAATATGTCCGCGCAGGGCTTTGTCCGGAATTTATTCCTTGCGCTGAAGTTCGAGTTCGACACCAAAAAGAAGAAAGCACGACAAGGCGTTCCCAGGATTAGCGATGACAGCGAGAACAGGGTTGTGGACCGCATCTTTTTTGTGAACGAGACTACCCTCTACTTGACGTCAGCGGGGTACGGTTGGTTGAGTTCGGGCACCATGGACCCGCTGCTCGCCGACGCAGCCGTGATTGGAAGTCGTATGGCAGCCCTGCTGTGGACCAAAGTGGCCGAGTGGAAGGGCTGGTCTAGAGAAACGAAGGCCGCGTTGGAATCTCACAGGTGACATATGCCGAAATGCCACCGCTAATACCGCAAATAAGAGACACGCCACTGCTAAAGGGGCTTTGTGGCTTTGGGTTACGGTCGCGTGAGATAACACTGACATTGCTTTTTGTGTAGTGGCCAGAAGAAAATCTTTATAGAAGATTTTTAAATAGTACTTTATGACAATTACATTTAGTTCCGCTCGCAAGATATGTTAAGGCGCCGCTGATAAACTACTTTAAATTTATATCGTTGATACCCTCAACAAATACAGCGTTGTAGAGAAGAGTACTAAAGAGTTAACTATAGAAGACAATAATAAAAACTAATTTTTCAAAGGGTAGAAAATTATAGCATGTTCATACCTTATATTGCGTACAACGTTTCAAGCTACCGAAAAGTCAGTAATCAGAATTTGTTCACAGTTATTGGACGTGCTTTGGATAAATAAATTGCGAATCTAGATTTAGAAAACGTGGAATAGGGCTAATAATATTCGTGCAGTACAGCCGCCTGATATGTTGGCGTTCTGAACGAAAGTGAATAAGAGCTCTTAAGAATAGCGTCGCTTGCATATCGCGACCACCCATGCGGCGTTGTTATACCGCTGTGTGCAGTCATCAGAGGACAGGGGAATCATGTTAAGTAGTAAGCTGTTTAGCTAAAATGTATTAGAATTTTCAACTGCTGAGTTGAGGCGTCTGGTTACAATTATAAATTTGCAGCCGGCCGTTTGTTATGGCTGTACCTCTATTATAACTTCGAGATTACCGTGGGAGGCTTGCCAAAGTGAGTTTTCTCCATATCGCGCCAATCTTGAAAAACCGCGCTCCTTCGACGTGCCCTGATGCGAAGAATGTCAATCGCGTCACTCGTGGCCACATATGTTGTGTGCAGCGGAGAGGACTGCAGTGAGGATGTGAGAGTGCACGTCATGTGTTACGTGGCCCACAGAGCGACGCATTACTATGGAGATCGTATCTCGGCGCGCGCTTTTCGAAAAGGATGACCAAAATTTGTTTCGCAGCAGCGCCGAGCGAAGGCGCGTTTTCGGAATTGTAGAAAGGATGTGGTTGTTGCTAACACATGGCTACAAATCTGGGACTGCAATCAAGGGCCTAACTTAATAATATATTTATTTAAAACTCGTTAACCAGTTGATATCTCAAGAAGGCTTTTTTCATGTTCGCTTAAGCTACAAGTATATGAAGGTGGAGGAAGGGCCTCACTGCGCAGCTTGCCACGATGAGGAATCTTATGAAAGACTCGCAGCCGTGCAGTGTTTCGACTTTTGCAAGAGATTTTGGGCCTGGGTTGGGTTTAATGCTTGATACGCTCGATGTACTATTCTAGTTCTCTTCTAATAACTGGAGTAAAGAAATCATCATCATCGTCATCATCCTGACTACGCCCACTGCAGGGCAATGGCCTTTCTCATGTCTCTCTAACTAACGCTGACCTTCGCCAGTCGGCCACCGTATTCTCGCGAATTTCTTAATCTTATCCGCCCACCTAATTTTCTGCCGCCCCCTGCTACGTTTGCCTTCTCTTGGAATCCACTCCAATATCCTTAATTACCAGAGGTTATCTCTCCTTCGCATTGCATGCCCTGCCGAATTCCATTTCTTCCTCTTGATTTCGACCAGGATGTCATTAACCCGCGTTTGTTCTGTCACCCACTCCATCCGCTTCTTATCTCTTAACGTTACACTTATCGTTTTCAAGCCGAAAGCCTTTAATGCCTCATGCTGTCGTCAGCAATCCGTGTCGGCAGCCGTCTCTGTGTCCGTGTCGGCAGCCGTGTCGACAGATGTGTCCGCGTTTTGACGGGTGTCCACCGAGATATGTGAGACAGTTACTGCGTAATTTCCTTTCCTCAAATACAATTTTCGTTTTCTTCATTACGGCCCCTCTTTCTCTTTCTTCGTTCATTCCGACTTCCTCCCTTCCTGTACACTGCGGTTCAGGTGTACACCGCGATGACAGAATTACTGCGCCATTTCCTTTCCTCAAGAAGCGTTGCGTTCAAAGGGCAAGCTATCGCGCCGAACGGATGGTGGCTTTTCGTGGACTCCCTGGCAGCACTACAACACGCTGTCGCGTTGCACTCCAAAAGGCGAAGCTTAAGCGCCATTAATTAGCAGTCATTTAGTGCTGAGTCATTGATCAGTAATTAGTCATTAGTAATCTGTGATTACTTCGTGACCAATTATGTGTGACGTCATCCAGTGGTAACGTCACCAGTGTAACATGCGCAAAGTGGTGCGGAAAACGCTTTCGCCTCTACGCACTTTAGACAGTCAAAGTGCCCCCTGAATTTTTTCTTTCCATAACTCGCTGTATCCCAGGCCTGGTTGTACAGTTCTATCGAAGCACGGAGTCTCCTCCGTCTAAAAAACCCGGGACCCGGGGAGAAGGCGAACACGGAAGACCCGGGGGGGGGGAGCCAATGGGATACTTTGTCGGACGCATTGGTGAAATCTAGGAAGATAGTCTCCGCGATGCAACAAAGGTCTAGATTGGCATTTGTGCAGAGAAATTAAAAAAAAATTGCATCGTCTTACAGAAACAATGCGGAACGTGGTGCCCAATTAATTCGGCTCGAAAAAAATTTCACGCTGTAAAGTATTGCACAATTGTCATGAGCCTAACCTCATCCGCTGAAAAAGAATGGCCTCTGATAACTCTTCGAGTCACCGCACTCTATGCCATCTCAAATAATCTCATCTTTAACGGGCACTGACATCGCACTGTACACGGGCCTCTAGAATTTCGCCTTTATCGGCGGCTGAATTTCGTCCGAGGCGCAATTCTAGAGGCCCGTGTACTGTGCGATGTCCGTGCACGTTAAAGAACCCCAGGTGGCCGAAATTTCCGGAGCCCTTCACTACGGCGTCCCTCATAGCCGGAGTTGTTTTGGGACGTTAAACCCCAATAAGCCAACCAAACCATCATCTTTGCGAACCTCCATATTTCATCCACCTGCATTGCCCTCCCATGCCGCCTTCCTACGCTTGCCCTCCCTTTGACTCTTCTGCGTCACCTTAACGGAGTAGCGGTTGTCTTCCCTTCTCATTACATGTTTTGGTGTACAGTCGGGGACAAAAGTCTCCGGTCCACGTGTTCCTCCAGCGAAGCTTATAGCTCTACTATTAGACAGCGGCTGGACACCGCACCTGGGCAGATGAAAGAACAAAAATTTACCTTTTACCTCCACAAGTGTGGTCTCCAGCCGCCGACTAATAGCAGAGTTATCGGCTTCTTTAGAGGAACACGTGGTCCGGAGGCTTTTTTCCCTGACTGTACAAATCAAAATCTGTAATAGCGAACCGACTATTCTCAAATTATGGAACGAATCAAACAATGCATGTTCAGGATCAATTCAGGATTAAATGAAATATTTTATTCAAATACATTTTGAAATTTCGTAACAATTATCGAATAATTGGCAGCAAGTTGAAATAGGACGCCTCAGATTTCTACAACGACTGTTTCTGCCGCGAGCAGTCTCAGCGGGGAGAAGGACTCAGCCCCACATGATTGGTGTGGCGGCTTTCGTAATTCTTATACCTATAGCCTTCGGTAGAGGGCGCCACAATATGTTTCGGACAGGATTAGCAAGATTAGCCCTCATGGCCACTCTTGTTCGCCGTGGCTAATCTCTTGTCCCTCACGCGGACTCACGCAGTACCATGTGGCGCAGATTTTCTTGCGGAAGACATCAGTAAAAAAAGTGACTCTTTAGTCTGGATGAAAAGACGGTCATAGAGTTAATATGCTTACCTATTATTACGGGTGTTCTGGTGGTGGCGAGTTTTGTGTTTTTCGACAGCAGCTGCATCTAACTCCGTCAATTATAGCTCCACATGTTGCGCTTCGATGGCTTCAATGCTCATTAGGTTTTTAGTAATATCGCACAAGTGCTCAAAACAATAATTCAATTATTTGATTCCTAATCCATTCCGCTCTTTCACTATTCGATTCCTGTAAGATTCGGTTCTTAATTACACTATTTGTATCTGATTATGTTCTAAATGCTACTATTACCACGCTCCTAATTGCATGCCCTTACCATGCGTGTTTTTTCTTCTTTATTTTGACAGCAGCATAATTACCTCGCTTTTCTTCCTGGACCCAAGCGAGCCTTTTTCTGTCTCTGATCATTGCACAGCTGGTTTTCCTTGCTATAGCCTGCTGCGGTGTCCGCAATTTAAGTTCAACCCGTTTCGGTAGTCTCCGCATTTCTCCCCATTAAGTTACGTGCTGCAAGTTACACCTGTTATTCTCTTTTCGAGGCATATATTTTCTTTTCGAAGAGTGAATACCTGTTCTGCAGCGATATCCCTCATTCCCCTACTTTCCTTCTTCCCGCTATGCCACTGATGGGCTTCCGCTTCACTAGTTTTTCCGTTCCCTCTTGAAGTTTGAGCAAATTCGAGACCTAACCATCCTACGGTGGCTACAACGCACATTTCCGAAGACCTCCACATCCTACACGATGCGAGGGTGGGCGCATAGTATGAACTATATTTCATTTTCAGTCTCTCCATTGGGACTCTTCAACGACGACTTGGGAAGCTAGGATGCAAACGGAAATTCTCTTCCGAAATGTGCTAAAGAGGCTCGACAATGGTTGGAGACTACTTTGTGAGCCATCCTTTACATGGATAGCATGAATGCGCGGACGCCCGCACTGATTGCCGCATGCCTTTGCTGAGAATTTCGATTATGAACGATAGCTGAACATTTGGAGCGCCCCTTTTCTGGCTCGAGGACATGCCCGAAAATCTTGGTTACCTCAAACTGTGCGTGCTACCTCGTGAGGTTTTCGCCAGAGTTACTAGTGAGGTAGCAATGTCTCGTGGGTGAATGAGAAAAGCTTATATAACGCTTGCCAATACGGCGCCGGTAATTGAGTGAAATTTTTTCTTCTATTTTCAAGTAATATTTAGGCAATGTGAGTCATTTTTATTGCCCGTCGGTTTGTGACAGCGGGTCATATTTTTATAGGTCACGTAGTTTAACCCAAAAACATCCACGTATGATTCAACAGTACCATAAATCATTTTGGATAGGACTATTGCTCTATCTATATGTTTCTTAATACTATTTAAAAATTAAATATGTATGTAGGAACACGCACACATGTTGCAACGCTATATCGCTTGTGCGAGTACTCTAATGCAGCCTTATTTCAGAGCGCACGCTTGTACAGAGTCCTAGTTAAATATATTACTTTACTTCGCAGAAGATAACCTTAAAATACATGACGTTTCATCTGCAAAAGAGGTTTTTTTGATAATAAAAAGTTAACTTTCGTAGGAAATTAATATTGTGCGCTCACCCAGACATTTTGCAGGATGTGGAGGTCCTCGGAATGGTGAGTTGTAGCGACCACAGGAAGATAAAGTCCCAAATTAGCCTAGACTTGTAGAGTGAATAGAAACATCTATTGAGGCTATAGACCGACAGGTTGCAGGCTTGCTATTTCAGGAGGCGAACGATCTTACTGTGAAACGCCAAAGCATGAAAGCCGCTAATCCCATACAGAATGGAGCAAGTAGAGCTCTCAGAACTTATCAATAAGCACAAGGTAACCGACTTAACGAACTTAATATGGAGAGAATCTACCATGCTTTAAAGACGGGATGTAGCCCAAAAGATGGCGAAGAGGAAATAATGTGTAGACGAAAATCAGATATATGCATTAAGAGACGAAGAGGGAAATGTCATTAGCAATATGGATAGAACAGTTAATCTAGCCGAACAGTTGTACAGAAATCTATAGAGTAGTCAGTGGAATTAGGACGTTAAAGGGAGAGGATTCAGCGTAAAGCCATGGCGCTTCCCACTAGTAAACAAAGATGAAGTAAAATAAGCCTTAAAAGCATTCCAAAGGGGGAAGCAGCTAGCGAATATCGAGTAACACCAGATCTGTTGAAGGACTGCGGGGATACTGCACGCCGGTAGCTTGGAAGAACGCTAACGTCGCCTTTATCTATAAGAAAGGAAACGTCAAAGACTAAGAAAGTCACGTACCCATCAGCTTACTGTAGTAGTCGTAAAAAAATTTATTTGGGAAGCGAAATGTTGGCGCATATAGGTTGGGGGAACGATACATTTGCAGCTTCAGGGTTGGTGTTCCCTATTCCAGGATCCCGTAGGCCTCCGCCGCAGCCTTGGCCTTCGTCACCCGCATAAGCTGTGTGCTCGGTTCGGAGTCACTCAGGAGGGCTTCCCACTGCTCTAGATTATGGCTATTTACCTTAAGTAGTAAAGGGCATTTTCAAAGCCCCAGGTAGCGTTTTACGTCGTAACCCCCCCCCCCCCCCCCCCCCGTGTCTACCGGCCACATTTTGTGATATATGGCTCTGCTTGAGTAGGTGTCTGCCGTCGTCGGAGCGTGGTGGCCTCCTCTCTGTTGAGGTTGTCCGCAGAGCACAGTACTTTTTGCGCGCTCCCAACAATGCCTTCATTGCCTCGCCGAAAGATTCTGCTGAGCTGAAGGGTTCGACCGGCAAACCCGCCCTCCGCTTCGTCAACTCTCGCGCAACCCTGACGGACAACCGCGTGTGCCGCGACATTTTCCTAAACCCCAGTGCCGGGGATCCAAATATCGGAGTTTTCTGTGCCTGTGTTGTTTTTCTTCGGAGAGGATCCTCGCGGCTTTGCGGCCGATCCTTCCAGCTGTGTATGCCCATAGATGCAGCCTTCAGCCTGAGTATCCGTCGCTATACATTAACTCACTCCCTATCAGTTGGCCTCAGTCAGGGCTACAGCCACGCAGATTTCTTCCGCTGCTTGCTTTGCCTTTGTGCGCACTGACGCACCGGGGATTATTTTTCCTTTGGCGTTCACTACAGCTACCGCCCTCGTGCTTTCCACCGTTCTGTGCTAAGACGCGTCCACATACAAAACCATCTGTTTCTTCTTTCGGAGCCTGTCCAACTCCGAAGATCTCGCCGCCTACTTTACATTGTGGTTCTTCGTCCCCATGCTTTTCCGGGCACCGGTTTAACCAAGAAAGTGTTCCTCCTTTTCCTGTGAATGTCTGTTTTCTCTTCGCCCTTGACTTCTGCTGGGTATCCCAGCTTTACCAGTAGCGCTCTAACAGTTGCCTACAATATATTTACTTGGTAGTCGCTAATACAGTCAGGACAACCTTAGACTTCTATAAACCAAATGATCAAGCAGGCTCTCATAAAGGCTACTCGACAATAGACCGTATTCGCGCTATCATTCAGGTGACAGAAATTTTTTATATATGTAAAAAGAACTATATATCCTTCACTGATTACAAGAAAGCCTTTGACTCAGTCGTAACCTCAGCAGACAGGCAGACATTACGAAATGATAGTGAAGATCAGCCTCACGTAAAATTTCTGGAAGATACCTAGAACGGCTGCACAATCGCCAAAGACCTCCAGAAAGTCGGCAGTAAAGTTCCTATATCGAAGGGTTCCAGGCATTGAAACATAATCTCTGAAATACTGAGAGGTTTGGGCTGATAATAGCTGCGGATAATAGTGAATGGCGAGTACGCTAGGAGCTTGCAATTCACTGATGACATTGGCTTGCTAACTCATTAAAAGGATGAATTGCAAAGCATCATCAGTGACTTTGACAGCGAGAACAAAACGGTTGCTCTAAAAATTAATACACAGAAAACGGAAGTGATGTCCAGCAGTCTCGGAAGGGAATGGCCGTTTGCAATTGGTAGCGACGTGAAGGAAGTTGTACTGAAATACTTCCAATGAGCGCAGCTAGTGACTGCCGTTCCTTATCACGAGAGGGAAATTACTTGAAGAATAAGAATGGGGTGGACCACAGTTGGCAGGTTCCCTCAGATCATGATGGCTGTTTGCCAGTATCCCGCAAGAGAACAGCATATAACAGCTGTATCTTACCGGCACTCACCTACAGGGCAGAAACGCCGAAGCTAACGAAAGGTTTTAACTTAAATTGAGGACAACGCAGAGAGCTATAGAAAGAAAATTATAGGTGAAGCCTTAAGAGACGGGAGACGGGAGATTGGGACATGGAACAAACGCGATATAATGACAGCCTAAAGCAAACCAAGAAGAGATCGCCTATGGCAGGGCATGTAATGCGAGGACAAGATAAACGGGGTCGTTAAGGGTAAAATTCTGAACTACAAGAGAAGGCAAGCGTAGCAGAGGGCGGCAGAAAGTTATCTGGGCAGATGAGGTTAATAAGTTCGCTGGGATACGGTTTCCGCAACTTTCAAAGGACAGGGTCAGTTGGGGAGTTATGGAACAGGCTCTGTTCAGCAGTTACCGCACTCAGGCTCATGATGGTGAATTAGTGCACAATTCTTAAAAGAACGACATGCTTAAATGTTAAATATGGGCGTGTTATTTCCTGTTTACGAGTTCTGACAGTAGTTTTCACGCAGGCAATGCCTCATCGGCAGCTCAATCGACCTCGATGTGCTCGATAGCCTGTTTTCACTGGTGGGGCTCAAGCACGGGCTGCAAATCGCTGCCACTGTCGGAGCGGCAGGCACCGTCTCTACAGATGACGTCACACCGGCGGCTCCAAGAGCAAGCTGGCACAAGATTCGAGACGCCTGGAGCCTCTACCGGATGTCAGAAGCACAATTCTTCTACGCACGCCTAGTGTACTTCCGCTGCAGCAGCACCGCATTCTTCGTTCAGCCTTTGATTACCGAGCTGTTAAGAGGCAACGCTGACTTTGAGACCGCATTCCAGTGCCCAGCGAGCAACAAGTCAAACAAAATCAGCCACTGCATGAACCTTACTGTGCCACGTAGCTGTTGCACTGTGCAGTGAAGGGACCCTTGCGAAGATGCAACGCGCATGTTCACCTTTTAACCTATTTTGTACGGCCGCTCGACACGTAATTTGTTTCTTTCTTCGATCAGAGAGGCTCTCGCAGTTGATAACTCGGTTGACATCCGATCATTCATAGATAAGTATCAGGGATCAGGTGATTATCCAGCTTTTGTCAGTAGTTTATTTACCTAGCTTTTGTCAGTAGCTTATTCATCATGCTTAAGCTTGTTTAGTTCTGTACCTTTCAGATTAACCTCTCGCTTCTGTCTGAAGGAAAGTTATACACGTATAGAAAATGTTAATCGAATATTTTTCTCGGAAAGAGCTTTTCTGCTGCTGTGATTGTTGACGGAACTAGCCGGCTTACCTAGCCAACCACTAGACTCATGCATCTGTGCATGAAAATTGAAACAGCGTATGAACAGACCCAAAATGTGTCATTGTTTACCTCAGTAAACATTCTATTGCACTGCGTCAGTTTTCATTTGTTTTTCAGCTATGCCCAAGTCAAAAGTACAATTTTGACGACTGAAATATCCGCGTGCACTCACCGTCCTCCGCTTTCTTGAGTCTACCAGGATCATCGCAAAGAACTCCAGGCGGTCGAATTTTCCGGAGCCCTTGCCTATGGCGTCCCTCATAGGCTGAGTCACTCTGGCACGTTAAACCCCGATAAACCGTAAACCATAAACTTGAGGAGTGTGCGAGTAAACTTGTCCCTGATATTGGCAACATGGGTACCCGCGCTCACAAATCATTGTCGAGGTGCTGCTTACTGTAGACTGTGGCTTTGAAAAGAGCATTTGTCACTCATAGGAAATAGGCTTATAGCGCACAGTTCCCAGCTCCACCCTTTTCTCTCCAAAACATGTACTGAAAATGAAGTTATTTCTTTTTATGTCTGCATCGTCTCGATTTCCGCATGAATGCAAGCACAGTTGTTTATTGCGTGCTCCATATCTGTCGTCGATATTGAGGGAAGGAAACCTGGCGTAAAATAAGTGGATTCTTAGGTTACTTTACGAGTGGAATGCGATTGCTTCAGATTTCACATCCGTCGCAGCTTCTGTTGCAACTTCTGAGTGTGTTTGCGACAATTCGTTTGAAAATTTTATTCATCAACAGCCATAGTCCTGTTGTTTGCGGCAGTAGTATATTGTCACCTAGTGGTGACCGCAGTCCAGCGAGCAGGAAAAGAATTGCTTCTAAACTAAACTCTTTATTTGGGCTGACTTGCGCCAGCAAAGGACTGAATGAGTCGGCGACGGCGTAGGCACAAGCGAGCTCGATGGTCGGCGAACCGAATTCCCGACGCTTTCGGCCGTGCTGTATTTAAAGCTGATAGCCAACTGTCGAGATGCCGCCGCGGTGGCTAAGTGGCTATGGTGCTCGGCTGCTGACCCAAAAGACGCGGGTTCGATCCCGGCCGCGGCGGCTAGAATTTCTTTGGAGGAGAAATTCTTGAGGCCCGTGTACTGTGCGATGTCAGTGCACGTTAAAGAACCCCAGGTGGTCGAAATTTCCGGAGCCCTTCACTACGGCGTCTCTCATAGCCTTAGTCGCTTTGGGACGTTAAACCCCACAAAACCAAACCAAACCAACTGTCGAGATAAAGCGTGCAAAGTTACTAAAACATTCTGGAACAACGCGGAATCAGCAATGCCTGGATGCGATCAATCGGGATAAATCTGGTCGCTTCTTGGATCAGAAACAAAGCGAGAAAGCGGCGTGCCGGCAGCTTTGAAGAATGAACAGACAGACATTACAAAGATTCGCGACAATATAGTGGATTTTTTGCATTACAGCCAAATATACTAAGCTCGTGAAAAGTGGCGCCCATTCCTTAAGAACTGTATCATGCGCGTCTATTTCTGAAAGCAGGCCCCACCACGGCGCTTTGCATGTGTCCAGGGCGCTCATGTTTTCCTCGCCGAGAACCTTGCAGCCAAATATCAGCTCCAGGGTCGGAATCAAACTTATCGGGGTGGAAGCATTTACGGCAGCTGGTGGGAAGTCGGCCGCCTTACTCAGATACCTAACGGTGTATACTGCACAGATTTGTGGCAATTGAACTGGATTCCAAAACATTTATTGCGTCGAGAACAGGTTGCAGGAGACAGGTACTAGATAGCCGCTAGCCGATGGCTGGCGGCGACCTGATTGGCCAGCTCGATTGCCCGTACTTGAATCTTGGGATCCCAGCTGACCAGCAAGGCCTCCCACCTGCCGGGAGAAGGGAGCTGTATCAACTCCGCCGGAGAATACTTCCTCCCACCTTCCTCCCTCCCCTTACGGCGCGGTTCGGGTGTCCACCGAAATTGCGACAATTGCTTCGCCATTTCCTTAACGTAAGTGTTAACGTAATGCTTACGTGATCATAGAAAGAAGCTACGCCGGGGTCGTAGTGGGACCAGAGTAACTTTGCTATGCTGTAAAAGTCATTGCTCAAGAAATATTTCCTGCCTACCACAGCGGCCGCCGCGTTGGCTCAGTGGTTAAGGCATTCATCTACTGAACAGGAGTACCCGGGTTTGAACCCGACCGCGGAGTCCGCGTTTCGATGGAGGCGAAACGCAAGAGGCACCCGTGTGCTGTGCGATGTGAGCGCACGTTAAGGATTCCCAACCGGTCTAAATTCTTTTTGAGCCCTTCACTACGGCGTCACTTATAGACACAGTCGCTTTGACACGTTAAACACCCATAAATCATAAAACACTATTAGCGCTTCTCGAGCGCCACTTGACTGTAACTTTGACAAACGTCCCGTGCTCCACTCTATAGCGTTACGAAACATATTTGGTTAAATGATGCTGTCCATGACGCCCGCCGAGCCAGCGTCCATACGTAACAAGCAATGCACACCTCTCAATGAACAGCACTCCATGGTCTGAAAAGGCGATAATACAAAAATAATAAAAATAAACGTAACTCACCTCAAAACACTACTGTGTGTTTCTGGAGGCGCCAAGTAAATCAAGCTCAGACGGCGCTTACGCATACTTCCATTTGGGCCGTCATTCACGGGCTGATATTTCTGTTCCTGCATATCTGCCATGCAACACGAAAAAGCCAGTAGACAGCTCGCGAGGAGCAGCTTACCATAGCGGATTTGGCACCGTCTGGCTTTCCGCGCGTTAAGGACAACACAGCGGCACATTCATAAGCAGGTTCCGCTGCTTTTAAAGCAACTTAAAAACGAGGATAGGAAGGTTGTCGCTGAGCAGATAATCTCTTCTGCATACACAGCTCGTCTTAGAGTAGTTTAGGGGACCAAAATTCATGAAACATAATCCTGTGGACTTAGCGTGAGCGGATGATTAAGTTGGATTTCGTTCAAAACTTAACCAACGTAATCCACTGGAGAATACGCCCTCGACACCGACAAATCCGCACACACTGTCGTTAGCGCTAGAATGATTTTCCGCCGTCTCGCGCTTATATGGGGAAAACGTAAAACAAATCAATTTCACGGTCATATCTTTACCATTCGCGCTCTTGCCGTATGCATCTTTATCTGATATGCGGGACCACAGAGGGCACTTGGTTTAAAGTTTAAGTTCGCGACTCGCGCTTTAAAACGACTACTGTATTCGTGAACAAAAAAAAATCTTAGTACTTTTTCCATGCGTGCCGCGTCTTCCACCGAATAGTATGTGCCACACTTTTCGAATAATTAACAAGTTGCACAGCGCAACCTTTGATTTATCTGTGTTTGTGTTCAGAAAACTGGTATGGGCGACATCAGCGTGTCATCGGCTCCGAAGCAGAAGGTGTATGGGGAGGAACGAAAAAAATGCTGTATTTGTTATTGTTGCGTCACAGCATTTTTTCATGCCAATACTAACGGCAAATGTATAAATTGCAGGTGCTAACCACGTAGAGGACGATGCTCTTTGAGGCGCTTCTAACGGTGTTTCTAAGAGATGGACACATCCTTGAATTCTCACACCCGTCTTTCCCACCTTTAATATTAAGGCTGCTATAGACTAGTCTACAGATGGTCTATGGACCATCTATAGACGGAAGAAAATTAAGGCAGCCATAGATTTTAGTCTACAGACAGAATATAGACCGTCCATAGAAAAAGGAAATTAAGGCGGTTATCGACTTTAGTCTATAAATAGTCTATAGTGCATACGCGAAAAAATTACGGCGGTTATCAAGTTTACTCTATAGACAGTTAACAGACTGATGGACTGTTTATAGACAAAAGTAAAAGTCTAAATGATGGCTTGAGAGTCTACAAAATGTATATTGAAAGTCTGTAGATCATTTTTATACAGGAGGGATAACCCAGCAGAACGGTACCAGTGAGCGCCGATCAGGTTTGGTTTGGTTTATTTTATGGGGCTTAACTTTCTAAAGTGCCTCAGGCTATGAGACACACCGTAGTGAAGGGCGCCGGAAATTTGGGCCGCCTGGGGTACTTTAACGTGCACTGACAACGCACAGTGCACGGGCCTCTAGAATTTCGCCTACATCGATATTCGACCGCCGCGGCCGGGATCTATCATCTTTCGGGTCAGCAGCCGAAATCCAAAACCACTGAGCCACCACGGCAGAACGGTGCCAGCTACTGCCGAATATTGTCACGGGTCGTTCAAACGACGCGGGTCGTGGGGACACTGGAGACCACAGGAGCAGCGCCAGGGACAGTCCAAGCGGTCGCGGCCGGGCTCACGAGCGATTTTCCACCAAGCCTCTTCCTCTTTGCCGGCGATCGCTCCCCGCTCGTTGAAGATGATGTTAAGTGGAAACACACATGACATTGCTCTCCTCCCGAAAGGCGCATCGTCCCGATGCGCAGAGAAGCAAAATTAGCGCTAAAAAACGCGTAAGGCGCGAAGAGTTAGGCCACGTGCTCCGAGCGGTCACAGTATGGTTTGAGGCGAGCGACGTGAACAACCTCGGAGGCAGGCGGGCGGCGGTACGCACGCGTTACTATCGGCAACACTTCGTAATTTAACTCGCCTATACGGCGAATCACTTCGTACGGGCCAAAGTATCTTTTGAGCTGCTTTTCGCTAAGGCCACGGCGTCGAATTGGAGTCCACACCCACACGCGATCACCAGGATTGAATTGAACATCCCGATGGCCTTGGTTGTATTGCCGAGCATCGACTTGCTGGCGGGCTTGGATGCGGAGGCGGGCCAGCTGTCGGGCTTCTTCCGCATGTTGGGCGACGAGTTGAGCATCGGCGTGAGCGTAGACGTCAGGCTGGTGGGGCAGCGTAGCGTCGAGCATGGTAGTGACTTCCCTGCCGTGCACCAGGCGAAATGGTGAAAATCCGGTAGTTTCTTGAACTGCGGTGTTATACGCAAAAGTGACGTAAGGTAACACTTCGTCCCAGGTTCGGTGCTCGATGTCTACCTACATTGAGAGCATGTCAGCCAAGGTCTTGTTAAGGCGCTCGGTCAGCCCGTTTGTTTGCGGGTGGTATGCGGTAGTTTTGCGGTGAGCGGTATGGCTTAAGCTCAGTATCTGGGAAAGAAGTTCGGACACAAACACGGCACCACGATCAGTGATAAGGACCTCTGGGGCACCGTGCCGAAGAACAACGGACTCGACGAAAAACTTTGCCACATCCGAAGCCGTTGATGACGGCAGAGCACGTGATTCGGCATACCTCGTAAGGTAGTCCGTCACAACTGCGATCCAGCGGTTCCCCGATCGCGACTGAGGAAAAGGTCCGAGTAGGTCCATACCAATTTGCTGGAACGGACTGAGCGGTGGCGTGATGGGGTGCAGGAGTCCCGCAGGCTTCATGGGTGGGGTCTTGCGCCGTTGACACTCGCGGCAGGTTCTTGTGTAATGGCGAACTGTCTTGTCAAGTTGTGGCCAATAATACTTCGACCGTATTCGCGCGAGCGTTCGACTGAACCCCAAATGTCCTGAGGAGGGGTCATCATGAGACGCTTCCATAATTTCGTCGCGTAGATCAGTGGGCACAACCAAAAGCCATGACCTCGGGCTCTCGGCAAAGTTCTTCTTATAAAGAATGTTTTCTCGGAGGCATAAATAAGGCAGTACGCGCACAAAAGGACGTGGAACTACGCCTCCTTGACCCTCCAAATGTGAGATCACGGCGCGAAGGTCGGGGTCGAGTCGCTGCCGCGCAGCCATATCTACAGGACCTAGAGTACCTAGGAAGATGTCAAAGTCGTCCGTAGCAGTAGGCCCAGATTCGACGGGAGCGCGGGACAGGCTGTCAGCATCAGTGTGTCGGCGACCAGATTTGTAGACGATCGTGACGTCGAATTCTTGCAGTCTGAGAGCCCACCGCGCAAGTCGGCCTGCAGGGTCCCTTAGATTGGCCAACCAACACAGGGAGTGATGGTCTGTGACCACCTGGAATGGGCGTCCGTACAGATAGGGTCGGAACTTTGTGATCGCCCAAATTACTGCGAGGCATTCTTTTTCGGTTGTCGAGTAATTGATTTCTGCCTTCGATAAAACACGACTGGCGTATGCGATGACACGCTCGGCGCCATTCTGATGCTGGATCAAGACAGCCCCGAGACCCGTGTTACTAGCGTCAGTGTGGACCTCAGTCGCGGCGTCCTGATCAAAATGGCCTAGTACAGGGGAAGCCTGCAGGCGCCGTTTCAGATGGTCAAATGCAATCTGCTCTTCATCAGACCACTGGAAGTGGACGGACTCTTTCGTGAGGCGAGTAAGCGGCGCGGCGATATCTGAAAAGTTGGGAACAAAGCGTCTGTAGTAAGCGCAGAGGCCCAGGAATCTCCGCACGGCGTTCTTGTCTGACGGCGTCGGGAAGGAAGCGACGGCCACTGTTTTATCTGGATCAGGACGGACGCCCTCGTGACTGACGACGTGACCGAGAAACTTCAGTTCGTCATAGCCAAACTGGCACTTCGTAGGCTTCAGGGTGAGGCCGGCGTTTCTGATAGCTTGAAGGACGGCTTTTAGGCGAACCAGATCTGGAGTCCATCTGGAGTGACGAAAGCAGTCTTCTCTCTGTCGCGCTCATCCACTTCTATTTGCCAATACCCGCTTTTAAGGTCGATGGACGAAAAGTAACGGGCATGGCGCAGGCGATCAAGAGCGTCATCGATGCGTGGAAGTGGAGATCCGTCCTTCTTCGTGACTCTGTTGAGGCGCCGGTAGTCAACACAGAAGCGAAGGGTGCCGTCTTTTTTCTTCACTAGCACCACCGGAGCAGCCCACGGGCTGTGAGATGGTTGGATAATGTCATCAGCCAACATTTCGCGCACTTGATGTTGTATGGTTTCACGTTCTTTCAACGAAACTCGGTAAGGTGACTGACGAACAGGATGGACAGCGTCGTCGGTAATTATTCTGTGCTTGGCTATTGGCGTCTGGCGAACCCCAGGTGACGTAGAAAAGCAGTCGTGGAACTCACCCAGCAGAGCGACGAGCTCGTCTCTCTCCTGAGCAGAGAGCTGCGGTGCAATGCTGACACCTAAAGGCGGCACCGAGTGTTGGGGAGAGGGCGGACAGGAAGGAGCCGCAGACAGGGTCGCAGCGTCGGCAGGGGCGCTGAGGCGCTCGATATGGCCGATTACTGTTCCCTTGGTGAGGTGCTGCGGAGCGCTGCGAAAGAAAGTTCGGTTAGTTGCATGGCACTCAAATCAATAAGACCACCGGAATCCCGATATATACCCAACGGAAACAGCCTAGAGAAGCGACAGAAGTAATAAAACTGTGCCCAAAGAGTATAAAGTGAGGGGAGGGGCGTAAGGCGGGGTTCGGGGATATGCACCCTAAAAGATAAAGCAGGCAACAGCCAATCGACAGGAAGCACAACACAACACCGAAAGATGTTTGCATCGAACGATCAAGCCTCGTCCATTTCGTGCAACTCAGCGAATGTTGTGTCGACTGCACACATGGGGCAAGAAGAGGGGATAACCAGTAGGGCTGAGCAGATTAGATTACTTTGTACAAGCTTCGGAGCCAGATGAGACACTATAGCTTTGGGAGTTACTGCTCTACCCGGGTTCGTTCTTTGACCCGCGTTCTTTGTGTCCCGTGTTTGCAGTTTAGCAAGAGATTATGCGAGATTGCATTAGATTGCATCCGATTACGAAGTAAAAAAAAAATTGGTTAGGTGAAATTGTGTTGAATCCATAGCTTCCCCGCCGCGACGGAAGTTATCAGTTTCGTGCGTTGCATGATCTGACAGTTGGATTTTATAGATAAACTTTCAGTACCTGCCTCACCGTTCGGAACCACTGGAACCCTAAAATATCTCATATTTCTTCAAAGCGCGATCAGAACGGATTAAAAAATTTTTTGAACCTTTCTATTCAAATCAAGATGCATCTAGATTTTTACTTACCGTTTTCCGTACACTCTGAAGGCGACGGGCGTGGAGCCACTTATACATCATTACTTTTCCTCGATATAGATGCTCAGACTATTTGTGAGGAACGAGTAAATGAGATTTGCTTTGAGGGTTTCACGTACGCAAAACTTTTTCTTCAAGTGCGAAGGAATGGACTTGGAGCAAATGCGAATAACTTAGGTGACAGTAAAGTAAGAAAGAAGGGCCGGCGAGAGTTGTTGAAGGTAAAGTGCGCAGGTTTAGAAATCAACGAGCTTAAAAGAGTTGAATGTGTAAAACTTCCAAGTAAAGCATGCAAAGTCTTTTTGGGCTAGCATTTGAACTAGTGATGTCATCGCCGATTGAAATCTCGACGCCCTTCGAGCTTCTCCGCGCATCACAGAGCCAAGTTGAGGGCGCATGATGACGTCACCGAAGGTATCGGTGGAATTCCAAATTCCAATGCACAAACACCTACTTTGAAGGAAAAAAATTAGCTGGGGTATAGCTCTAGTTAAAAGTTTAGCTCTTTACGGTTTAGAGTTTAGCTCGGGATACGTCATCAACATGGCGCCCGATGCGGACGCATGTGCGTGCTGCTCGTAGCCCATTCGTGGTAGGCAGCAATTTTTGCCGTGCGCGTCTTGCAGGCAGCGTTGTCACTGCAAATGCATCAACATACAGGCCGAGGAATACATGCTCATGGAATCCGGGACCTGCAAGTACAGATGTGTTCATTGCGTGAAGCGGCGTGATCCTTCGGCGGCAGAGCTTATCGGCGGAGCTGGCGACACGGAAACGCCTCCCGAAGTGCAGCGCTCTTCTCTGGATTTTCAAGACTCAGATTCCATCAGTGCTTCTCCGAGTGTTATTTTAATGCTACAAAAAATGGCTAGTCGAATGGATGCGTAAATTTATGAGGTGCGACAGCTTCGTGCGGAAAACGCGTTCCTGCGTGAAGCTTCGAGTGGCCTGAGTGCATCTGTTCGTACCGCCAGCCAGAGTGAGTGTCGCATTCCGACTGCCCGCAATCTCGCAGCTACGCTTCAGCCGGGGCGGCAAATCTGCCTGCTGGAATGTCGGCCCCTCCATCGAAGCTTCCTGCTCAGGACCAGAGTACTCATCTGCCACGCCCGTCGAAAGCGGTGAGCTAACCACTTCGGCCTCGAGCAACGTTTGGCACAGCTAAGCAGTCCATGCTTGCTTAAAGTAGCGCCCAAACTAGCGGCGAAGAAAAGCTTATTTGTTTCTCGCCTGGACCCGATAACAACGGCGTCGGACATACAGGAACTTTTGGCGGACACAGTAGGTGACAAGGTTGTTACTTGCACAAAACTGAAAACGAAGTACGATACATATTGCTCCTTCCACGTTTCTCTGGATGAGCATTTATTTGAACTTCTGAGCAAACCCGAAGTGTGGCCTGATAATTGCTTATTTCACCCTTTTTATGGAAAGCTGTGGTCCTCACGGCGCTTTCATGACCCTTAACGGCGCTCTAACTACATCCGAAAATGGCACAAGAAATTAAGCTGTATCACCAAAACACGGGAGGGCTGCGAACTAAAAGGGAAGCTCTCTTCGCGAATGCATACGAATGTGAGTATGACATTATGTGCCTGACGGAAACATGGCTAAACTGATCATGTTCAAGTGCGTCTTATTTCTCAGATAAGTACGCTGTTTTCAGGGCCGATAGGGTGTATTCTGACAGTATTAAATACGGGGGCGGAGTTCTGATAGCCCGCCGTTCTGCGCTAAATGCATTTAGGAGACCAGACATGGAGACATACGAAGAATGTGTGTGGTTGGAAATTGCAACGTGTGACAAATCGCACTATCTAGTGGGCTGTTACTACTTTCGACCAAATTCTCCTCCTAACGTTTTTACCGAACATTTTTTTGGATGTTGGGGAAAAATCGTTTTTTTCGAAGTACAAGGTTCACATCTACGGGGACTTTAATCTTCCTTCCCTTAGCCTGCCTTAGGCAGCAGAGACTTGCAATGAACTTTCAATTCACATATTTAAAAGATATTGCACATCTCGATAAGCTTTAAATTCACTTGCACGCTACCTTCATGTAATTATTTATTAGTACCTCAAAGGCCCACTAGGGGCATTACATGAGGGGTGGGCATACATATCATTGAAGAAAAAAATCAGTGATGATTGATTTGAAGTATTCCAGGCCAGGATGGATGAAAGCTTCAGCGGGGAGGTCGTTCCAGTCTCTTGCGATCTGGGCGAAGAATGATTTTAGGTGCGTAGAAGTAGATGCTCGAGGTGTATGAACAGCTTTCGGATGACTGATGCGAAGTGAAAGGCGGTATGCAGGGGTGATAACAGATTGGCTGAAATGCGAATGATAAAACTTGTGGAAAAGGCAAAGTCTGGCTATTTTTCGACGGGATTCAAGGCTGGGGAGGTTAGCTTTTGTTTTCAATGCTGTTACGCTCGTATGATATGAGTAATCAGAATATACGAATCTTATCGCGCGGCTCTGGACCCACTCAAGGGTTTTGGCTAGGTTAATTTGTTGGGGGTCCCAGATTGAGCATGAATATTCAAGTTTAGGACGGACAAGAGTTAAATAGGCGGACAGTTTTAAGGAAGCAGGTGCCAAACTCAAGTTACGCTTTAGATAACCAAGAACACGTTTAGCTTCGTTGGTTATGTTCATTATGTGGGTGGTCCAAGAGAAATCCTGTGTAAAGCTAATACCTAAATATTTATATGAAGATGCGTGTCTTATCATGGAACCGCGAAGGGTCTAATTGGGAGTACGATACGATTGACGACGATGAAATGATACTAGCGTTGTTTTATTAACGTTTAAAGACATCAGCCAGTTTGCGCACCACTCTTCCACAAGTCCTATGTCGTACTGCAGATGGTAAGTGTCTGTTACAAGTGATGCTCCGGTAGATGACGCAGTCGTCGGCGAACAAACGAACGGTGGAAGATAGATTACTTGGGAGGTCGTTGATGTAAACTAAAAATAGTAGAGGTCCTAAAACCGTGCCTTTAGGTACGCCGGAGGTAACAGGGGAGATGGAAGATGCATGATTGTTAGCCCATACAAACTGCTGACGGTTAGTCAAAAAATTCCGGAGCCAATCGTATACTGGTGGGTGGAGGTTTAGGCGCGAAAGTTTAAATAAGAGGCGTTCATGGGAGACTTTGTCGAAAGCTTTTTCAAAGTCTAAGAAAAGAGCGTCGACGGGTGTGTTCGTGTCCATACTAGAACTGATGTCATGAGTAAAGAGGGCCAGTTGGGTAGAGCAGGATAGGTTTTTCAGCAATCCGTGTTGAGAAGGGTCAAAAAAGCTGACAGACTGCAAAAAGGTCATGATGTGTGAGTAAATTACGTGCTCCATTAATTTAGAGGGAACGCTAGTGAGGGAGATGGGACGGTAGTTCTTACTAGACGATGGGGGGCCTTTTTTGTGTACTGGGATGATTTTCCCCACTTTCCAGTCGTGGGGTACAATACCGGACTCGAGTGATTGCTGGAAGATACGACAAAGAAGAACAGCTACAACGTTTTTAGTATTCTTGATAACTTTTGTGTTAATTTCATCTGTACCAGCAGATGAGGTTAGTTTCATAGAATCAATCAACGCGATTATTCCGTTAGGGTCGAAACGTATGTCAGGCATAGGGGGGTAATCAAAATAAGGATAGTCAGGCATGTCGCCTACAGGATCGTGGGTAAAATTGGATGAAAAGGTATAATTTCATGCAATCTTCATGCAGTGAACTTCGTCAGCCCATTTGTCGGAATATGCACTCCATCAGTTCATAGGTTACATCAATACCCGCCATTGCATCCTTAGTACCAATTTCATGGCCGCATTTTATCTTCGCATCTTTTTACCTCTTCCACACTGCTCTCCTTCTGTCTTTATCTCCCAAATTCCCCTCCCTACGCAGAGTAGCATGCCAGCCATCTTTAAACGCCTGCTAAATTCTCTGCATTTCATTAAAGAGTCTCTCTCTCTCTCCCTCTCTCTTTCTCTAAGGTAGGTTGGTCCACTGGTTTGGTCACTAGTGAGTGCATAGTAACTCGAGAAAAGGCCGAATTTTTAATTTATTTTAGTAATTTTCATGGTTTATACCAATGTAATACAATGAGGAACTGTGCTCGAAACAGTTTAGACCTAATTCGATCTAATGTGCCTCTTTTTGGCGTGCAAGTGGTGCGCGATCCTCTTGTTCTGGTATACAAATATCATTGCCCGTTTGCCTTGTCGTTCTTTTTGTCTTTTCGTTCAGTGCGTGAGCTGGTACCAGAAAAATTTAGATACGCGTATGGCAATTACTTTAGGCTGTCCAATGATCTTCTGGCTTACGACTGGTCAGAATTGCTTGAGATTAAGGATGTAAACGCAGGCGTTGAGCTACTTACTTCACTTGTACTGGGTTTAATTAAAAATGTATACCTCACCGTAAATCGAAGAATTATAGATTTCCTTGCTGGTTTTCGCACGATTTGAGACATTACTTGCAGAAAAAACAGAGGTATCACAAACTCTACGTGAAATCATAAAGTGAATATTGGTACCAAATATATTCATTGGGCACAAAAATTGTGAAAAACTGATTGCACGTGATGAAGCCGAGTATCACAAACTTCTTGAACAGAACTTCAAAAAAGAACCAAGCAGTTTTGGGGATTTTGTGCGCAAGCAAAGAAATGATAAGGTTAGTGCTGCTGTGACAAAAACGCGCGATGGCATCTGTTTTAAACCTCGAGATGTGTGCCAAGCTTTTGCTGATCAGTTCAGCTCTTCTTTTGTGCGCCGTGATAACACAACTGCTATTATCACTCTTGAAGACAGTGCTGACTGTTTAGCTTACGATATTGTCACCGAGCATGAGGTTCTTTCGGCGATTCCTAAACTTAAGCCAAAACTTTCAATAGGAATCGATGAAATTCCAAGCTTCGTTATCAAAGGATGCACTGACATTTTTGGCCCTGTGTGCCGCATTTGTTCAACTTATCGTTGCGAAGTGGTGTTTTTCCTTGTCATTGGAAGTTGTCAGTAGTTATTCCTGTATTCAAGTCTGGCGATGCTTGTGATGTAAGCAAGATTCGACCTTTGTCACTAATTTGTTCTTTGCGAAAGTTTTTGAAATGGTTATGTACGAACGCATGGGCTCATACTTCAAACAGAAGATCTCTATTCTGCAGCACGGTTTTTTAAAAGGTTGATCTGTGGAAACGAATTTATGCAGCTTTCTTGATTATACCGAACCACAGGTATTTAATCGTGGTCAGGTAGATGCAATCTACTTTGACATGACAAAAGCCTTCGATATGGTTTCCCATGTATTTCTGATGAAGATGGAAAGATACGGACTTTGCCCCATGTACTGCAGGTGGCTCAAAAGCTATCTTGCCAGCCGCCGTAACATGGCCCGATTTTCCGGCTGTGTGTCGAACGAATTTCTATCATCTTCGGGAGTGCCTCAAGTCTCCAACTTAGGACCGCTGTTGTTTTTAGTGTTTGTTAATCATTTGCCGTTACGTGTCAAGAACTCTAGAATTTTGCTCTTCGCAAATGGTTTCAAATTATTCCGTAATATTCGAGATATTGAGAATTGCCGCCAATTGCAAGCTGACATTAACAACGTCGAGAATTGGTGTTTGGTGAATCGCTTAAAACTGAATATTAAGAAGACTTCCGTCCTGTCTCTAACTAGGAAACGCGACACAGTTACGTTTGATTATACGCTTTTGGCGGGTCAAATTTCTCGTCTGGCCCATGTACGAGACATTGGTGTTGTTGATTCAAGGCTTCATTTTAGACTGCATGTAAATTCAATTGTGTTACGCGGATTTAGGCATATTGGTCTTATCTCTAGACTAACAAAAAAATTTCGACGGCACGAATGTGTACGCACTCTATACTGTGCCCTTGTGAGACCGCGTCTTGAGTTCGCGTCAGTAGCCTGGAATAGCGTATCTGTCGCCTATTGCACGAAAATAGAAATTGTCCAGCGTAAGTTCATACGCATCTATTATGATAGATATATTAGTCGCCGTCGTTTCTACGACTATGATTCTCTCTTGGCAGATCTCAGTATGTGTATCCTTGGCGACAGGCGGCGCATACGTGACGTGCAGTTTCTGCAAAAAGTCGTGCGTGGTTTCATTAACTGTAGGACATTACTGATGTCGCTGAATTTTCGTGTGCCGCATGCAAAAGCCCCAAAACGTTTCGACACATCCCGCTTTGCATGCCATCTGTGCAATGAGTCGTTTACAAATCCTGTATAACAAAACGTTTATTGACACGGACATATTTGCCTAATTGTTGTTTTCATGCCTGGTTTTAAATGTCTTTAAGTGGTCATTCTGATGTATCTGACCGAGTGTGCGCTCGTTTAGGCCACTTGGCTGTTGCGGCACACTCAATTAAACATATCTGTCTATATCTGTCTATCTAAACCGGGCAAGTTGCGTAAGCAAGCAGCAACTGTTTTGCCCAAGGCGAACGCGCGTATTTATCCCCCGTTTCCCTCCCGCTTCCTCTCTCCTCTCACCACATTCGGACACATGCGTCGAAAGCGTGCGACTAGGCGCGCGGCAGCGGCGGCGGCGCAGGGACGGTCCTGCCGCCTGGTGGAGCGCGGCTGAAACGGTTGCTATGGCAACGGTGCTCTATCTGTTTGACCTCGCTGCGGCTGAAGGTCAACCGTGGCCACCGCGGGGAGTTACGCGACGGCTCTAAACCTGGCGCAGTATTGCTTACGCAATAAAAACCAACACCACCGAAGGCAAACCCCGCCGAGGGTTGTTTGGCAGCTTCTAAAGAGGCACGACAGGGTGGGGCTGCCGACAGCGGTAATTTGAAATCATACCTTCCGTGACGTCACACTGAACTTCCCCGCACTCGTCTGCCGCACTGAGGAGAAGCGCAAAATTCAATCGTCGGTTTCGTCAATATTTCAAATGCTAGTGCAAATACACGCCATCCTTTACCTGCAGCCTATGTAGATTTGAATCCTTGAATATTGCAAATTTTTTTTAAAAGTGGTGCAGTTGCCCTATAAGAGCACTCGGCGTTCAGCAGCATGTCAACGCTGGCCATTGTGCGTCAAAAGCAGAGCAGTTTTAAAATGTGGTCATGTATTTCGCAATAGACTGCAACCGATGAACCGTAAAATACGGCGGCTTAATTAGAGGTTTAAAAGAAAGAAGAAAATGGGGATATAATAAGACCGACTAGGGCAAAACTTGTAATGTACTATGCAATATTTGACTCTCGTGTTAAATATTAACTTGGTTTGGGGTACAACGACGCAAACTAATATTCAGAAGGTTTTAATATTACAAAAAAAACGCGGTGAGAGCAGCCGGTGCTACATATTTAGCAGCTACAAGTTGTTTATTTTTGAAATACCGCATTATGGATGCAATAGTCATCTATCAGTATCTTGTGATTCAGCTGTATAAATCTGAAGTACACAGTGACACTACATTTTTAACTCACCTTTGGAATGCAGGGGAAAATACCGTTCTTGCATACTATGCATACTATGCATACTGGTATACCGTGTCCACGCACAAATCATGGACGTGGTTGGTTTGGTTTATTAGGGTTTAACGTCCACTAGCGAGTCAGGCTGTGAGGGACGCCGTAGTGAAGGACTCTCGAAATTTCGACCACCTAGGGTTATTTAACGTGCACTGACACCGCACAGTACACGTGGTTGTAGAATTTCGCCGCCATCGAAATTCGGCCACCACGGCCGGGATCGAACCCTCGTCTTTCGGGCCAGCAGCCGAGTGCCGTAACCACTGAGATACCGCGGCGGGTAATTGTGAACTTCAAACACTAAGATGTGTAATACCGTCGTTCATAAAGAGACACACTTTCACTAATTCATCCATTCTATCCGTTTCATATAACAGTGTCAGAAGTATGTTCCTACAAAACAATGAAAAGTACCCAACCGTAAGTATACAAAGTATTCATGTGACGCGATTAGTCTTTTATCCTTTGCCTGCGTGTAACAGTGATGCGTTATTAAGATAAGGTGTACATTTGTGAATTCATGTAATTTCTTGTTTTTGTTTTTACCGCTATCTTCCATCGCTGAGTCGAACCGTCACTGGAGATGGGAGCTTTACTAAGCCGCGTGCGCGGCTTTTTTTTTCACCCATTGTACATGGCTGAAATAAACTTGACTGAACTTAACTTAACTGATCTAGCAATACTGAAATGAAGGATAGAAGTTATGTAAAATTTCCTGCTCTTCTCGAAGCAGCTAAATGTTTAAGCAAACACAAAAGCTTGGCTGTATGGAATTAGAAGTTTACCCCAAAGAAAATTTCGTAGGGGAGCCGAGAGGTACTTTTTTATTTTCTGTTGAAATAAAGAAGCAGTTTGGACTCCACAGGGGACGCGAAGTCAGTCTACTTGAAAATCTGAACACACATCTTCTTTCCGCTTTCCCAGTAAAAAAGGTTCAGAAGTTTTTTGCAGAAAGAATATTAGCGCACTAGCGGCTTTTTCGTGCTTTCTTGCTTCGGCGTCGACTCAAAAGGAGAAGATGTACAAAACTGGCTGTTAGGCAGTTCAGATCGAAAGACTGAGGGCAGGTTTCTGTTTCATTTTTTTTAATTAATGCGAGTGCATTATATGGCTCTCTCACGTCAGCACAAATTGTCCTCAATTATGTCCGCACTATTACGTCGTTCTGAGAAGATAAATGTGTGAAAATGTGTTGTGTGATATAGTACATGATAAGATGTTGCCGTGGGAAAATTTTGCTTGATGGAGTGTAATTAGTTCATTAAGCGCAAGAAATCGCGAAAAAATACACTTAGACGTCACAACAGCCATGGACGTTGATATAGTATGAGGGCCTTTTCCTTTCGCATCGCTCCAATGCGGGTCCCCGCATTGATCTAAAAACAAAAACAAAACAAATAATCAACACTACAAAAAAATAACGACAAACAAATGGAGGCAGAAAAAGAGGAGAGGGATAAGCTCTCCCATTTCATGCACAATTCAGAGGAATTCTGTAGTTTTTACATTCCGCGAACACTTCGAAACAACAGCCGACCTTTTGGGGTTGCAGTCGCTCCGAAAACTTGAATATTCAAATCCTGAGTGCGCACTGGAGAAAGGCATTTCTTTTGTAATGCCAAGAACATAAAAAACCAACGTGAAACACCAAAATGAACTCACTTATTAAATGTTCAACATGAAACGCGCCGCTCCACTTTGTTAGCGGCGCCATTTTTGCGCCTCGAGACCTGCGCACAGAAATGATGACGCACGCACATTGTTGGAAACGGAGTGGGCCTGGAGATGTCTGACTCGTAGAGCCCCGCAGGTCCCAGCTCCAAGGACGGTGTCGAACTCCGTTATGGAGGAAACTGTGCAGAAAGTTTATTTTAGATGCTTACAGTCGAGATGGGAGTGCTTCGGTCACCAAACAAATGTCATCCCGTTAAATACGCTTCAGATTCCCCAGATCCCTGACTGGGGAATAAAGTTCGGAAAACGATGTCCAAACAGATGGGCAGTAGTGGACACTGGTGGTACCACCCACGTTAGGGGGCGGTGCTGGGCTCTCTCGCTCTCTCGGAGCTCGGTCGGGAAGGGGAAGAGAATGACTCATCAAACTCTGATGTGTCCATTTAACCACTGCAGCAAGTCTTCTGTTCGCTGCCTACGGGGGAAAGTTTCCCGCAGTCTCCCAGCAGGCGAATGAACGTCCTCGAACTCCCCCGCCGGACGCACGAAACAGGAGACCTGTGTCGAGGGCACAGCCACCTTTTAATCAACAGCAATCGCTTGACCTTGCGCAGCGCCACTCCATCCGGCGACCCGAGTACAGACTCAGCAACTGGCCGCCGCCGCCGCCGCCACCGTCGCCTCTGCTTCCGCCGCTGCCGCCGCCGTCACCAGCCCTCGCCTCGTCTTTGCTTTGCGATGAGTCAAGTCTGGTACTAATTGTTCCCAGACCCGTGTGCTCCGATTTTAACAGCATGCACACTCTTGTCAAGTGGAACTTCTCGACACGCACACAACAAGCACAAGTCAAAAGAAGAATAACGGCAAAATAATCTTGCACTTAGGCACATAAGCAAGGCACATATGCAAGCACCACTCGTCGTGCTGAAAGAGATAGGCAGTTTTCAGTTCGGTAAAACAAGCTCGAACGTGCGCGCCTTCCCACCGGAATAAATGGGTATAACACGGATTGTATACACATATAAAGTCTCGGGTTAAAATATGCGCTTCAAGTTAGCACCGTTATCGAACCCTTACGCAAGCGCAAACACAGACGCAAGCCTCCGCACACGCACGCAGGCAGGATTCGTATGGTGTCCACAAATTTATCTCCGAAAAAGCGAGCCGAGTCACGTCTTCGTTACACATGTGCGTACGTGCCTCTCGATCCCTGCGGAGAACTCACGGCGGCGGCTTGCGCGGCGCGGAAACAATACGTCCGTGGCGCTGCATTCGCACTTCCGCCGAGGTTTTGATGCACGTTATCTGGCCTTGGATTTTTGTCCAAGGCCAGATTTTTCTGGCACGTGTACGAAAAGACGGAAAGAAAAGGTATGCGGAATTGCACAGCCGTGTTTTCTCCGCTGGGACTAGGTACACTCTTGGGTGCAGAGCTCGACCGCGCCTAGGGTTTTGTTTTCGAAACGATGGTCTCATGCCAAGATTAATTAAGTTTATGGTCATAATGACAGCAAAAATAATGAAACTTTTTTTTCAAGTGTATGTTAATGCCGTTTCTGCGGCATCGTGAAGCAGGGAAATAAGACCTACAGTAACATTATCAATCACGTGCTTGCGATACGAAGAGGACAGAACACGTAAATGCTTCCAGAAAGGGAACTTTCCAGAAAGTGGGGTGACCGAGCTCCGCTTTAGTTTTTTTCCTGATGCCTTAGAACAATGCAGGCACATTAAGAAAAGTGCAGGCGCAGAAATCGCCAACACGGAGCCTTGTAGACGTGTGGCATGCGTGCCATGTGAAGCGTGACGTATTCTGGGCTGGGGCGTTGCAGAACATAACTGCTGACGCAGCGTACGTGGGGGCATATTCTGCTTTCGCTTGGCATGTAGTTTGCTGGGCTACGGCTCCTAAAACCTGGTCTTCGCCGCAGCTGTGGCTCAGTGGTTATGGCGCTCGGATGCTGACCCTAAATACGCGGGTTCGATCCCGGCCGCGGCGGTCGCATTTCGATGGAAGCGAAATTCTAGGGGCCCGTTTACTGTGCGTTGTCAGTGCGATGTCAGCGTTCTCAGAAGACTCGTCTATATTTATATTGTCGTACCTGGCTTATCCGTCGACCTGAGCGACTTCCCTCAGATAAAAATCAGCTTGAAGAGAAACCTCATGCTCCGGCCAAGCCTTTTTGCGCGGCCGAGTGTCCAAGGGCGTCGTGAAAAGTTGGGTGGAGACGCCATCTTGGCTCCCTCCCGCTCCTTGGGAAAGCTTTCATGCTAGCGTTTTGTAGGGTTAAAACACTGCATCGCTCTGTTGTTTCGTCGTGGCGCTCGTGGGCCCAAGTCAAATGACTCCATGAAACTATTTTCTCTACTGCTTGCTTGCTTGTTGCCCCTGAAGGAATGCTGGTCAGGAAACTTGGAAAAAACGACGCCAAGAGATGAGGGACAGCTTAACTGCCGTGCCATCAAAATCTTTTTTTTTGTTGCGTAAGCCATACTGCGCCAGGTTTCGAGCCGTCGCGTGGGCCCTGGCGGTGGCCAAGGTTGACCTTGAACAGCGTTGCTTCAGCCGCGCTCCGCCAGATGGCAGCACCGTCGGAGCAGTTTGCTCTGTCTACGACAGATGGCGCCACTAGGAGGTCAGCCACTACTGGGCTTCGAAGCCGGCGTTAGCAGCAGTGGCACGCAGTGCATCGATGGCATTCGAGTGATAACGGTTAAGCAGTTAGCCTCATTTTGAGTCAGACCACATAAGCAAAAAATAGCACCATGTAGGAAATTGGTCGGGTTGAGGAATCGAACCAGGGTTTCCTGAGAGAGAGACGAGCACGCTAACCACTCCGCCATGCCAGCTTGATAGCTTGGAATGATAAAGGCGCGTCTAGTGAATACAGTGTCTTCGTTCACTCCCATAAGCAGCCGAGCAGGGTCAGCAGCCGAGCACCATAACCAGTGAGCTACCGCGGCGGCGTAGGGAAATTGTTGTTCGCTGAATTTTATAGAAGTATTAAAATCATCGGTACTGTGGAGGGACTAAACCATTGCGTTAGATTACTTGGCAGCAACCGAGGAAAGATATTGTATAAGTGGCTAATAGTAGAAGCTTTAAAGAAGGTCGGGTAGACTCAGTAGCAATCCTGGGCAGGGCAAGGATGCTGAGCCTCCAAACCGATCAAATAAATACCTCCACCTTCTATTCAGAAATGAGAAGGTTGCTGAGGTGTATCAAGAAATGAAGCAACACAGTACATAAAAATGTAGAGTTTCTCGAGATAACCTGCTTCGTTTAAAAATCTAAACACGCAAGACCTGTCAGCAATTGCATCTTCACCCAAGAGTTGCAGGAAGAAAAAAAAAGGAGCTACAAAAATCGAACCTATTAATCACAAAGTATTGGCCCTAGTTTCTACCATAATACCTTACAACAAAGCTGAAAAAAAAGCATTAGCCCTGAACACCCAAGCAACCGCGCCACTCCTTATGCAAGCACTTTGGTATCGTCCCTTTCGTAATGCGTTCCTTCATTGGGAGCGAAGGTTTTATGGCTGTGACTTGCTGATACGCTAATTTGCTGATATGTAGCATGCCGCTAAATGAAAGGCGACGAACTGTAGTTATTAGGGCTCACAAGGTTCTTTTTGCAGCACCAATCACTTCAGCGTTTCTGTTTCAAAAGCGAGCAACCACTCGCAAGAACCGACGGAATATGAGAACCTTTCAGCTACCGCAGGTTGCATAATGAAATGACAGGATGGGGCGGGACCGATAGCACGTGTGTACGCTTTTGTTGATCTTTATTCCTTCCCTACCAATATCTTCCCTCCCGCGGCGATAAGGTAAATAGAGAGTCGCAAATCTTCATCTCGTTTTCATACACGGTTGCTCTGCATGGGCCGAACCACCTGGACATTTTCACTCCTAGAGTAATTTGTTGCCATAAGAGGCGACGAAGCTGAAAGGGAGGTAGAGAGAGAGACGAAAGGACGAAATTTAATTACTCTCAGGCCCGGAACCTTGCCCCACATGAAAGGCGTAACGAGCGGCAGTCGATCCGAGCATGACAGCCGCACGAATGCAAGTGTCTATAGTTGGGTGCATTTGGGTCCATTGCGGTATAGGAGCCGACCACGGCTCGCCTGGCGCCTTTCGTGTGGGGCAAGGTTCCGGGCCTGAGAGTAATTAACTTTCGTCCTTTCGTCTCTCTCTCTATCTCTCTTTCAGCTTCGTCGCCTCTTATGGCAACAAATTACTCTAGGAGTGAAAATGTCCAGGTGGTTCGGCCTATACAGAGTAACCGTGTATGAAAACGAGATGAAGATTTGCGACTCTATTTACCTTATCGCCGCGGGAGGAGAGTTGTATGTCATATGGAAGACATCCTTATCTGGGGCTCAGACGAAATAGAGCACGAGACACTTTGCACCTTTCTTCAACCACTGAGGCAGGTGTCACGCTAAACGAGAACATGTACCTGTTTCACCTCTCCACCTTCTATTCAGAAATGAGAAGGTTGCTGAGGTGTATCAAGAAATGAAGCAACACAGTACATAAGAATGTAGAGTTTCTCGAGATAACCTGCTTCGCTTAAAAATCTAAACACGCAAGACCTGTCAGCAATTGCATTTTCACCCAAGAGTTGCAGCAAGAAAAAAAAAAGGAGCTAGTTGTATGTCATATGGAAGACATCCTTATCTGGTGCTCAGACGAAATAGAGCACGAGACACTTTGCACCGTTCTTCAACGACTAACTGAGGCAGGTGTCACGCTAAACGAGAACATGTACCTGTTTCTTAGTTACTTTGTTTAGGCGTCGATAATCAACACAAACCCGTAGGGTCCCATCTTTCTTTGCAACTAGGACCACAGGCGACGCCCACGGACTCTTCGATGGCTGTATCACGTCGTCCTGGAGCATTTCTTGAACTTGCTTTCGAATTGCGTCTCGTTCCTTTGAAGATACACGGTACGGCGACTGGCGTAATGGTCTCTGGCTTTCGTCGACTATAATTCGGTGTTTTGTAATCGGCGTTTTTCTGACTCTGGAGGGTGACGCAAAACAGTCCCGGAAAAAGTCAAGGACAGTCTGCAGATTGCGTTTTTCACTAGGCAGGAGATTCGGGTTCACGTCTAGTTTAACAGGAGCATTCGTTGACCCTACTGATTTCGTAGTCCCCGTCAGCGAGTACTCTCCGGCGCATTCCCCGAGTTCTTCAAAATAAGCAATCGTTGGTTGGTTGGTTTATGGAGTTTAACGTCCCAAAGCTACTAAGGCTATGAGAGACGCCGTAGTGGAGGGCTCCGGAAATTTCGACCACCTGGGGTTCTTTAACGTGCACTGACATCGCACAGTACACGGGCCTCCAAAGAAATTCAACCGCCGCAGCCGGGATCGAACCCGCGTCCTTCGGGTCAGCAGCCGAGCACCATAACCACTGAGCCACCGCGGCGGCTAAGCAATCGTTGTGTTGGGCCGCTAAACGTTGGGGCTCACAACCGAAATTTGCGACCAAAAGCTCGGCTCGCTTTTTGTTCAATTCTATAAGCCCGCGAGCTACACACACTTGCCGACCCAGGAGCAGCGACATGTTGGCTTCAGCGATACCATGGGTGCCGGCGCTGTCATCGCACTCCACAGTTACAAACATGCTGGCTCTCGACGGAATCACCACGTCATCATCGCAGACCCGCAACTTAGTCCTGCGTTGCTGGGGTTCGTCACCAACAGTGCGGTGTGCGGCAAACGAGACGATAAGCTCCTTAAAGTCGATGACAGCCCCGTATTCCCGAGGAAATCCAAACCGATTATCAGGTCTTTAGAGCACTCAGGAAGTACAGCAAAGCAGCCGGGGAAAGTGACGCCGCGGATCTGAATTCACAAGGTGCAGACGCCGGTCGCCGTCACAACATGGCCGCCGGCTGTGCGGATCTGCGGCCCAGTCCAAGGTGTCAAAAGCTTCCTGAGGGTCGTGGCTAGCCGGCTGCTTATCACAGATAAATCAGCGCCGGTATCCACTGGTGCGGTTATTTCTAAGTTATCGGCGGTTACTGGTATTTCCGTTGAAGCCAATCGCTGGCTCTTCGTCGGTGGGCTCGTCGGGTGAGATGGTCGTTGGTCTCGTCGTCGCTGCAAATCGTCGAGTGGGGGCTCTTGTCTCTTTACAGCCGCGGCGGCCCTACCCCCGGAGGACGCCGTCTTCAGTTTTCCCGCCGTGGGGACGTGCCTCTGGATTCGCCAGAGGTTGATGGACGGCTGGGAGAAGAGAATCTCCGTGGCGATGGGGCTCGAGACTGACGTTGCGGCACAGTCGGAGCCTGCAGGTTGGAAATCAGGTAGTCTTCAATCTCCTGAGGTCGCTCGCCGTAGCGTGGGCGAGGAGCGTCCGAAGCAAAACCCATTAAACCCATTCGACGGTAGGGGCAGTGGCGCAGGATATGACCGGGCTCACCGCAGTGGTAGCAGAGTGGCCGGTTCCTCGGCGTTCGCCACACGTCCGCTTTACGCATGGCGGGCCAGAATTCCTGCGGCACGGTGGTGGGCACAGCAGGTGGGAGGGCCAGGACACGTTTCACTGTGAAGCGCCAGGCAGCAGCGGACTCCCGAGGGCACCACACCGAAGAGACGACGAAGAAGAAGCACTGCAGGGCTGCCAGGTCCTAAATTTTAAAAGTAGCCACAAAAAGCTGAAAAGTAGCCAAAAAAGTAGCCAACCAGCTGCCGAAGTGTCAAAAGTAGCCAAAAGTAGCGCCAAGGTTGCAGAAAAGCGTCACCAGAAGCATAAAGGGCGCAAGAAATATATAATTCTTGTAGGACGCAGGGTAATTGCGAATGCGAATAACTCTGAATTACAAAAGCATCGCAAATCAAATGAAAGGAATTACATGAACACCATGGGACAGAAGCACGGAAAGAGTGGCAAAAGTAATCAGAACAGTTTTTCTTCTTTGCAGAGGAGAAATAATTGGTGTTCCTAAGCCACCCAAGCAACCACAGATATCCGCCGGACGTACGACCTAGATCCGAACGTCCTTTGCCGAGATCGGACGTCCATCGGACGTACGAACAGAATCCGATTTCGGATATCCGTATTCGTACATCCGCCGGACGTACGGACAGTCCACTTTTGTATATCCGCATGAGAGACGAGGTGTACGTCCGAAGGATCTAAGGCCGAGTATTTTCCCAGGCCATGAGTATGGACGTTTTTTATTTCACAGAAAATTCGCGTCTTTCGTGTATGTACACTGTTTTATTTGCATCAGTTGGAGGGTGTGACGCGAAGATGTTTGTAAATTGGTGCGATTCCACTCCTACCTGCAGTGCAAGAGCCGCCAACGAGCTAAATTTTTCTAAGAGGAGAAGCAGGTGTTGCAGAATTTTGCAAGAACTCAATGACTAGTTTTATATTTATAAAACTTCTCCAAATTAGTGGAGTTGTGCGACATGTCCACCGTTTTGCTACCTAAACTTGCCATTGAAACCATACGCAAGTATTAGTAAGTATCAAAACCATCATCATAGATGTCAGTTCGCCGTCAGTCCAATCCAATCCATCAGTACGGCTCCGTAGCGCTGTTGTTGGTTTGTCGCGTAGTGTTGTCGCGCAAGAGCTTTATAGCTCTTTTATTATAATGTGTGGCTTTGTTCGGTCTGTGGACGAAAGTAGTATGTAACTTAAGCAATTCGAAAGATACGGGAAGCGCCTGAAGCTCTTCTGGAACACCGGAATCCCGTACTGCATCGACCTTGGTTTAAAGAAGGCTTAGTGCACATGTGATTGCCTACGAAGGTATGTATCCAGTACACTTCTTGGAACTTGCTTCTAGGACAATGCAGCATGCTCATATAACATTCGTTCACAGGACAGTGGGAGTAGTAAGCGCGAGGAGATGGCTTCCACAAGTGTGTGCTGTTCTCACACTTTCGGGAGCCTACATCACACAGCTGCGGGAGCCCTCAACTCGCGCGGCTAATTCCCACTCCTCTTCAAAGTTGCGGGACGGAGTATTTTCGCATCTTGTTAATTTTTAAGGTATCGCTAGGTTCACTGTGCCTATATAAAGAGTGACAACGCGCGAAAGGCAGACCGTAGGAAGCACGTGTAGTTCGCAACGGAAGCTTTGCGGCTTTCTGTGCACAGTCGCGTACAGTGCTGCGCAGGTTAGTGCCCTAAGGCCCATGAGAATAAATAAAGAACAGATACATCGTCAAATATCGTGTGGAAAAGTGAGAGCTGTTATTGCCTTATTCTTATTGAGGTGTTTGTTAAAGTGCATTGTCTGTTATACTTGCAGCATTAAACACTTCTATTAATTGGTTCCAATGTTTTTACTTGGGCTGCTGCATTGTGCCATTTATTTCACGTGACTGATGTTTGCCGCATTCTTTCTATTTCAGAAATCCTGTGGGTGGGAAGATTACGGATGTGTGTCCCAAGCTTGCCACCTTTGAAGAGTCACATTTAAGAAATTTGCCGAATATAACCCGTTGCTCTGCTGATGTATCATCAACCACAATAAAATATGCGTGCTATGCATCAAATTGTTTTTGGTTTTATTGCATCGCGCGGAGTGAAAAAAGCACGCATGCACCATATATGCGAATATTCGAGAAAGATCCGCCAATGGACGTACTCAACTGGACGTCCGTCGACGGGCGAACCGTATACCTTTGGCCACCTTTCGGACGGCCGACGGACGTCTACCGGCTGTTTGCGGATATTCAGCGGACGTACAGAACATCCCAAACAGACCTCTGTCGGCAGTTCGAAGGATATAGGTGGTTGCTTGGGCAGAGCGATGGCAATTTTAATTCCCATATATATATATATATATATATATAGCATGCCTCGCATTGTTTTTTGCATGAAATTTCTTCACTGCTCCATAAACAAGGGTTTGATATGATGCGCCTATTTTTTTTTCCGTTTCTCTCCTGTGATCTTTTTTCAGCTTGATGTTGCAAAAATAGACTGAACGCCACATGCAGTTCATATGTTCTGAAGGCATAGAAAGCATAGCCTGGGTCAAATTTTTCCTGGTCACATGGCTTCCTTTTCAGCCGTATACTGGGGAACTCATGGCTCTCGGGATATCGCTGTACGATACGAAGAGCCTTCGTCATCGCGTTTCAAAGCATTTTGCTCTTCCCCGTTCCCCAGTAATCGGCTAAAAGGAAACCGTATTTGCCCTGAAAATTTTTAACCAAGACTGTAATTCTCAGCGTCATCCAATTGTATGTCGGGCTAGCATGTGTGGCCGATCAACGCGCTTTGAACCAGTATCCAACCGAGGAAACAAGGTACATCAGCTAAGTAGCAATTCACATTCTTATTTAGCTGAAGCGCGTTGAGTGAATGGAGATTGCTGGTTCTAAGGAAACCTACATATCAGCATTGCATAGCGGAGGCGGAATCTCGCTTGGGAGAACGCAGGAGCCAGTGAACACAGGAGCGAGGAGCAACAAAAAGACTGGCACCGCAGAATAATGGTGTTCGCGTAAGGCATTCTCACGCACTCAAGCAAAGATGCATGGATCATTGCCAGAAAAAGAGGTTCATTACAGCCCTAACTTCGATTTCAAAAGTAGCCAAAGAGTAGCCGAGTAGCCAAGTTCAAATTTTTGTCGCCAAGCGGTCCTGAAAGTCGCCAATTTGGCGCAAAGTAGCCAAACCTGGCAACCCTGAGCTGCACTGGCCGCCACCATGGCTAAGGCTAGCCATAATAGCGGTTAAGGGAGTTCAGCCGGGAGACGGCGCCACGAGAGTGCCCAGGACTGTGGCAATATGATCTGTTGGTTTCCTATAAGTTTTATTAGGCAGTTCATTCAAGCTGCCCTTTTGCACTACCCTTCTGGAATATCCCAATTTTGTTTTCCGTTTTCTACTGAAATCCTCTACCCCGCACCTTTTGCCCCGATGTAATGCCCTGACTAGAGAGAATGCAGTAGTCTGTTAAATAAATAAATAAAATAACCTAGGACCAGCGTGTTATGGGGCGTGCCAAGTAGATGCGACAGCACCATGAATGTCGCCATTTAAGCGGTTAACGTGACCAGAACCCAAGTTAACTCGGTGAGTTTAAAAACAAGAAAGCAACGTAGTGTGCGCATGCGCGTAATGGGCTAACGACGCGCTTCGTTCGGCGGGGCGGCGACCGGAGCGAGGACATCCAGGCGCTGTTTTGACACCGGCGTGCTATTACCACAGCGCGGCGCTCAGCAAAGCACGACCGGCTGGCCGCCGTATGTGTCGGGGGAGTCGCGCTGGCTCGAAAACTAATTACTGTACAGTGGCCCGAACCACGAGACCAGAGCGTCTTGTGGTGAGTGCAAAAAAAGGGAGGAAGCTATACGTAAAGATTGAAGGGAAGAATGCAGCGCATAAAAAAAAAGAGAATGAGGACAGAAGAAAAAGGAAAGCAAGCAACAAAGAAACGAAGGCTGAAGCCAGAATGAAGGAAGTAAATGAAGAAAGAGAAAAGACGAACACTAAATTAAATAGGAAACGAAGTACTCAAGGAAGACTTGACAACTTAACGAAAGGTAGAAGGAATGAAAGGAAGTAAACAAGCAGCAAAGAGATGAAGGTCAGAAAGGAAGAGAAAAACGAATGACTGCGAAAACAACTTGTTTCGAGCTGCGCGCGAAAATTCGGCCAGAAAACTAAGAGGATATATTGAGCGAAGCAGTAGGCGCAGTTTTGCATCCAGCCTGCGATAAGGGAATTAAGGAAATGGAGGTCCGAATCGAGTGAAGGACAACAGGGCATTGGTTCAAGGAAGCGCGCCGTTTTCTGAAATAAACTCGGGATCTGCGCTTTGCGACGTTTTTCTTTTTCTCTCTCTCTCTCGCCTGCGATTATGGAGCACAGCGGCAAGTGAAGCCAGTCTGCTTAGATTTTCCGCGTTAAATGCGATCATGGGAGGCCTCTGCTAAAGGCGATATTCGTTTGTTGCAAGAGTTTGAGAGGTTGTTTCGAAAAGGAAAAAAACAAACGCAGAAGACGTCTCGAACCAACGACAAAGTTCTCTGAAAGCTCTTTTTGCCGAAGTCTTGCGTCAACAAGTCCAACTAAGATAGTTGGACTAGTTGGCAAAAGGCTTGTGCTAGTCAAACTAGAATAGTAGCCGCTGCAGTGACCCAGTGGTTATGGCGCTCAGCTGCTGTCCTGAAACAAGCGGGTTCGGTCCCGGCCGCGGCGGCCGAATTTCGATGTATACGCGAAATTCTTGACTCCCGTATACTGTGCGATGACAGCGCGCGTCGAAGAATTCCCGGCGATCAAAATTTCCTGAACCCTTCACTGCGGCGTCGCTCAGAGCCTGAGTTACTTTGGGACGTTAAAGGGACTATGAAATATATTTATTGACATTACGTAAAGAGAGGCAATCCATCACTCGTCATCCCAGCGCAAGAATTTTTGAGCTAGCATCAATAACAACGAAGTTATAGACGATTAAAAATCACGCTCCACCTTTCCCCCCTCAACTCGTACGCGCGGAGCACCATAAAAAAATAAACAAAAGAGCTCCTGGACTGGGCACCGCCCATGAATACGTCATTCGCTGACGTTCGGTTTACGACTTCCGGTTGTCGCACTCTCGAGGAGCAGCGTGCGTCGGCAGCGTCTCTCCGGTCTCTGCGCTTTCTTGGCTCCCGAACTCGCGACAGAAAGAGGCGGCAGAGGTAAATTCAAAACATGCGCGAAGGCAATGCCCTTGCTAGCGCTTGCCCGAGGGCGTCGCGCGGCGGCTCGAGCAGACGATTTTCACCGCTACCGGAACTGTGCCCGTGACGTCGTAGCTGCCGCGGCTGGAGCGAATGACAGCGAGTGGTGGCCTGCCGCCGTCATGGGACTAGTGACGTCTGTTTTCCCGATTTTGGTTCCAAAATGGCTCCCTACGAAGACACCGAACGGCCCGCGAATTTTAACAAACACGATTTTTAAAAATTCATAATAAATTGCGGGCTCAGTTCCGAAGACTCATACTTGGTGTCAATGCTTCTGAGCATCACTTCTAACATTTACAAGCGGCGTTTAATTCTTTTCATGGTCCCTTTAAGCTGCCGCAAACATAAACCAACTACAACTGCGGTCTTTTTCTGTTCGCGGCGTTGTTCCTCTTGCTTCCTGGATCTCTTGGTATTTCTGCTTCAAAGAACTGACTTTTGGCAAAAAAGCAAGCGATCGCAGATGGAAGCAACCCTTTCTTTATTTCAGTGCCCGCGCCACATCATAGACATCCCGTTGAGACCCCGCTTGGTCGGTCCTCACGGGCCGCTTCTTCCTGTAGGAAATCATTACCACATGCCACCTAGCGTTGAACTTCCGCGTTAGCAGTTGTGTAACCATCATTCATTAGATAATTTTATTGGTGTATAATTCCTCAACTGAATCATAAGCTTCGGCAAATGGGCGGTTTAAGGAATACAGCAGGATTGAATAATAAGGAAAATCGTTTGAAATTCAACAAGAAAACTACACCAAGGGCAACACGACGCCAGGCTTGTAGCGTGGCTTGTTGTTCATTTGATTTTGAGTCAATTTTGACTTTCACTCTCCATTGGCCATGCGCCACCCAGCTGAGAAACATTCGAAAAATATTATTCCAAAAATAAGCATTTTTATCATTTTGACGCCTAAACGAACCCGCTCCAATACTCCAAAAACTTGAAAACTGCGCGGTGAATTTAGGGCGAACTAAATGAAAAAAGCAACAGATTACCAAAAAATAGCGGACAACAGGATAAAAACGCGGAAACAACTGCACCCCATCCCCTGCCTCGGTGTTCGTCGAAGCTCCTGCGGCGGTGACGCTCTGCCGACGCACAACGAGGGCTTCGCATAACCGGCTGACAAGAAGAGGTGAACCTTCGATTCTTGCTTTCAAGAATAATAAACAACTTGTCCCGGAGCGACGTCCCAGTCATGGAAACTTGCTCCCCGCAGGGAGGCGTCTGCAGCATGCAGACGTTGGTGAGTGGCGACACCACGGGGTTAACCCGAGCATCCGCAGGGACATCCCCGCAGGGGGATGATGGTGAACAATGCGTCACCACGGACCCGAGCATCCGCGCTTAGCCGTGCGTGGCATCGCCGTGTCCGGGGAAAAGGGGATCCTGGTGGTTGAGCCGATGCCGAGCGTTTGGACCCTTAAGGCCCCTCGGCGGAGGCAACACACCACTTTGGCCCCAGCTTCCTGTAGACGGCACCTCCGGCCTGACCCGACCGGGGGAAATCGGCAGTCGCCTTTTCCTGTTCTCCTCTCCATCTTTCACTTTCCTATCTCCTTTCTTACAACTCTCCTGTATCCTCCTCTTTTCTTCGTTTTTCCTCTTTTTCCTGGCGGCGAGGGTTAACCGTGTGTGACCAACTACCCTGAGTTGAGTCATATTAGGTTATAGTTAAGGTGTACAGCTGGCGTGGGCAGGACTTTCTTTCAAGTTCCTGTCGCGTCCCCTTGTTGGGCTCCATGGTGGGTGGCTGGCACCATGACCGAAAAACATCAATTTTTTATGGCTCCCCCCCTTTCCAAACCTGATCGCCCTCAAAAAAGAGTGCGGACCGAAGTGACTACTCAATACTTTCAGAAATCGAAAGAAACGTTCCCAAAGTTTCATGTTGTTCACAGTGAAGCAACAGAAAAGACTGCCCGAACAATATCCCCATTCATAGTAACAAGAACCCTAACCAGTGCCTTAGGCACAGGTTACAAGCTAAAAAAAATGCCTAGCGGTGACCTCCTACTAGAACTGAAAGACAACGACCAATATTCTAAACTGTCCAACTTGATGTCCATTGGGGATATACCTGTCTCAATTACTGCACATCGATCTTTGAACACCGTCCGGGGAGTGATCTCCGAAATCGATTTCCTTGAACTCACAGAAGAAGAAATGCTCGAAGGTCTGAAAGACCAGAATGTCATCAATGTTCACCGCATTAAGATTAGAAAGGAAAACAAAGAAATAGCAACAAAACATCTTGTCCTCACGTTCAGCTCAAGCATACTACCTGAATCAATAGAAGTTGGTTACCTCAAAATAAATGTCCGACACTATATCCCAAACCCGCGACGGTGTTTCAACTGCCAGCGATACGGTCATGGCTCACAGAGCTGCCGTGGCCGAAAAACATGTGCAAAATGCGCATCAAACGAACACGTTTCTGAAAACTGTGAAGCAGCAGCACTGCGGTGCGCAAACTGTGATGGTGATCATCCCTCCTATTCCAGATCATGTCCGTCATGGAAAAGTGAAAAAGAAATAATAACAATGAAGACAAAGCAAAACATAACTTTCAAGGAAGCACGACAACTTTTTCATGCAAAGAACACGTTCAACTTCACAGCAAGAACAAACTTCGCTGATGTGGTGCGCGGGGGCGCTGCACCGCACCGCGTTCCGGCCACTGCCCAGGCAAAGCCTCAGGCAGGGCCATCTGCGCCCCCGGCAGGGTCAGCAAACGCTGCCTTGCCACCCCCCAAAAAGGTCTTGCCGTCCCCTGAGTCGGCAGACGATCAGACCACCCCCTCTAGGAGGAGGTCTGAAGTTCGTACACGCGCGGCATCCCCGCGGGCCTCCAGCGCCTCCGCCGAGGCGATGGATGTATCACCCGGCACGCTCGCCCTGCACGGGCGGCAAAGCTCACTTGACCGCCAAAATAAAGGAAGGACCCGAATCACGGGTCCCCCTAAACCAGAAACCTAGGTTCCCACTTTTCCTTAAAAAATCCACAGAAAATGGCGTTCCTTATACAGTGGAACTGCCGTGGACTTTTCCATAACTACAGTGACATAAAAGATCTTTTAGACACTTTCTCCCCTGTGGCGTTATGCCTACAGGAAACGAACCTAGGTCCTAAACACAAGAATTTTTTGAAGAAATACAAAGTCTTTCGTTCTGACAGAGAGCAAACTAGCAGGCTCTCTGGAGGTGTTGCTATTGTCATCCAAGGCGGGGTTGCAACTCGCGAAATCAAACTTCAAACTAACTATGAAGCTGTTGCAGTCACCGTCCTACATTTCAAAACAATTACAATATGTTCTGTATATCTCGGGCCACACCAAACAGTTACACTTAATGACTTGGAAACACTTTTAGAACAGCTGCCAGAGCCATATCTGGTAGTTGGAGATTTTAATGCCCACTCTGTTTTTTGGGGAAGTGAACAGACTGACACTAGAGGTCGTGTTTTAGAAGATTTTATTTTGTGCAACGACGTTTGCCTGCTGAACACAGGTAAACCTACGTATTGTTACCCTGCCTCAGGAAAAATGAGTTGCATAGACTTGTCTTTTAGTTCACCCTCCGTTTTTACTGATTTTAATTGGGATGTTCTCCAAAATCCGTACGGAAGTGATCACCTTCCTATAGTAATTAGCTTGTCATCACCACCATCAATCATTCCTAGCAAACCACGTCGTTGGAAGCTCCACGTAGCTGACTGGGCACTATTTCAGGAAAAGGCCGCACTGGATAAAATTTTTTCGGATGATCTTAGTGTAGACGATCTCAACGAAATAATTACAACTTGTATTATAACTGCTGCGCGCGTAGCCATTCCTCAGTCTTCGGGAGCGGTACGCCAAAACCACAAGGTTTGGTACAACCAAGACTGCAGAGATGCAAAAAAGAAGCAGAACAAAGCCTGGGGAATTTTTCGCAGGTATCCAACAGCTGAGAACCTCATAAGATTTAAAAAAGCCCGCGCAAAAGCACGACATATCCGTCGTAATGCGGAAAAAAACTCATGGCAAAGCTACATATCATCCATAAGCAGTTCCGTCACATCAAAAAAAATGTGGGAGCAAGTTCGCAAACTGAATGGCAGCTTCTCCCCTTTCACAATTCCCTTTCTTACAGACCCTGGTGCACAAACAAGTATAGCAGAACAAGCAGACATCTTAGGCGAACATTTCTCTAACGTTTCGAGCTCTTCACACTACACACAAGAATTTCTACAATACAAAAACACATCTGAGAAACAAAGACTCCCTAAAAGCGCCTGCACAAATGAAGCATACAATAGTCTCATTACAATTCATGAAATAAACAGAGTTTTATCTGCTGGGAAACAGACCGCGCCCGGCCCTGATCAAATTCATTATCAAATGCTGGCACATCTTTCTCAGCCGTCTGTAGAAGCACTTTTGAGTTTTTTCAACAAAATATGGGTGTCAGGAAAAATACCTGAAGCATGGAAAAAGGCCATTATTGTACCATTCTTGAAACCCGGAAAACCACCAACCTCCCCCAACAGTTACAGGCCCATAGCCCTCACAAGCTGTCTCGCAAAATCGTTCGAAAGCGTCGTTAACATTAGGCTGATGTTTGTCCTTAGAAGCCGTGAACTTCTCGACATCCACCAATGCGGTTTCAAAAAATCTTGTTCAACAACTGACCATCTCGTCCGCCTGGAAAATACAGTTAGAGAAGCATTCATACATAAACAACACTGCCTAGCAATATTTTTTGATATGGAAAAAGCATATGACACCACTTGGAGGTTTGGCATACTCCGTGACCTAGCGGACCTGGGTATCCGCGGAAGGATGCTGAACTGCTTAAAAGACTTCCTTTCTGAGCGTTCCTTTCATGTACGCCTAGGTTCCACCCTTTCCAAAAAATTCGTTCAGGAGAATGGGGTTCCGCAGGGGTGTATTTTAAGTACTACCCTCTTTCTCGTGAAAATAAATTCCATAGCCAAGATATTTCCAAAGTCCATTATGCATTCTTTATATGTCGATGACCTTCAAATAGCATGTACATCGTCCAGCCTACCAACCTGTGAACGACAGATACAACTGACATTAAACCGACTTTCGGTTTGGGCAGACAAAAATGGGTTTAAGTTCTCCCCACATAAAACAGTTGCTGTCCTTTTCTCGCTCAAAAGAGGTTTGCAGACTGATCCCACCTTGCATTTAAATGACACCGTACTTCCAGTAAAACATGAACATAAATTTTTGGGCGTAACATTTGACAAGAAACTCTCATTTCTGCCACACATAAGTATGATCAAAAAGAAAGCCTCCCAATCCCTGAATATACTCAAAATACTGTCACGAAAGCGGTGGGGATCTGATAGAAAATGTCTTTTGCAAATATACCGGTCTGTAGTACGCTCCACCCTAGATTATGGATGCGTTGTGTATGGCTCTGCGAGGCCATCATATCTGAAGAGACTGGACCCAGTACATAACCTTGGTTTACGTCTCGCAACAGGTGCATATAGAACATCCCCGATAAGTAGTCTCTATGTAGAAACCAATGAACCCTCCCTTATAGATAGAAGAACAATGCTCACTTGCGCATACGTCCTGAAAATCCGTTCCCTACCGAAACACCTCTGTTATTCCATAGTTACAAAGTGCACCTCCAGAACACTGTTCAACAACAGACCCCAGTCAATCAGACCTCTACTACTACGCTTCGAGGATAGTTGCCAGAGTCTAGGATTACTGGATACCCTTCCTGACATCACCTCAATGCACGACCCACTGCCCCCATGGTACAGCCTGCCCACTGTATGTGACCTTACATTAACGCGTTTTCAGAAAAAACAAACGCCGCGCGAGCACATACTACAGGAATACTTGACATTGCAAGAAAAATATGCTTACCACACAGAATTTTACACAGACGGCTCAAAAACAACGGATTATGTAGGAAGTGCGGTAGTACAAGGGGACTGGAAAAAAATTGTAAGACTGCCAAACTGTACGTCCATTTTTACCGCCGAATGTTATGCTGTTTCTGTAGCTGTTGATAGAATATTAAGTAACAGTATCGAAAAGAGCATCATCTACACAGATTCACTCAGCCTGCTCACCGCTTTACATCCGCAAAATGCAGTTGAACCATTAATAGGGAGCATAATACACAACATAGAAAAAATCACAACACAGGGGCACACAATCAAATTCTGCTGGGTGCCGAGCCATATTGGAATAGTCGGAAATGAAAGAGCCGACTCGTACGCTGCAGAAGCTCACAGTCACGAAATCAGAAAAGTCAGTACACCGTATAGAGACTGCATGAAATTAATACATTCTAACTTGAAAGCTAAATGGCAGACAACTTGGGACAATGAAATAAACAACAAGCTGCATTATGTAAAACCTGTTCTAGGGGAATGGAAGACCTGTACGCACCAGGAGCGTTTTAAGGAGGTAATTTTATGTCGGCTCCGCATAGGACACACACACCTGACACATAACTTCCTAATGACAAAACAAGACAAGCCTCTTTGCGAAACATGTGGAGATGAACTCACACTAATCCATATTTTAATATCATGTTCAGAACTCGAAACACTAAGAAAAAAGCACTTCACTCAATTTTATAACGAACACATTCCTCTCCATCCAATGCTAATCTTGGGTGACAATGCATTTGTAGATATAAGTTTCGTTTTTAGCTTTTTAAGAGAAGCTGGTTTTCTCGATAAACTATAAATTTTAACCTATTGCCTTATTTGTTTTTGAAACACCCCAGCCACTTTCTCACTCCTGAGAAGATGGCTGAGGTCCCTATCCCATCGGTTCGGGGCCTCGGGATCCTTGCTCAGCCAAGGATGGCTGCTGAGGTTACCGAACCCCTTTAAAGCTTTTACCATAAGTCAGTTTTAAAATTTTGTCTTATATTTTTACTAGGTTGCATGAATTAACTTTTTAGGCCCTTTACACCGCCGTTCATTTAGACTCTTGTATAACATCCTACATAAAACAATTTTCGATACCCTGAGCTTGGCGCATGATAGCCTCAGCCGCTTATGCGCCATAAAACCCAACACAACACAACACAACATGCAAACTTGCGCAAGAAGCCAATTCGTTAATTACGGGCGTTGCTGCTAAAACTGAGCTCGCAAGTGGGCTCACTGGTGCTGTGAAGTAGTCCCTGCTTTCGAAAGCCTTGGGGCGGGGGGAAGCATTCTTCTTCGAAGCCATATGAAGCCAGGTTATATACTGGTGCTGGATTTATACAGGGTGCTCCTGAAAAGCATTCCCTTGAGGAGTGCGTGTATTGTACGCAGTTACCAGCGTATTGCACTGGGAAACACAAATTGCATGTGCTATAATGCCATGGTAGAGAGAGGGTGCGGTAGATGGTCCTTGGCGATCACAAAATGAACAAGGGAGGGGACAACCTCAGGTTGCTGGAGCCAACGTTTCGACAAGGGGACTTGTCTTCGTCTGGGCAAAGCGTTCATCATCGCCAGGGATTATATAGGGCCTTCGCTCCGAGGAGGAAGGCCCCGGGGGTGGGGAAGGAAAGTGGTGTGGGAGGGGATGCGTGTCAGGAAGGGGAGGGAGGTGAATCATCATTCGCTAGGCTGCAATAGTGGAGCAACCTATATCCGGGGGGTGTGCAATGAACAAAAGGCTTTGAAGGGGCTGAGACGGGGGGGGGGGGGGGGGGGGAGGCGCTGGGTGAACCTGCAAAATTCAGATAAAAGGATTAGTCAGCGTGGTACAGGGAAATGAGAACAAGGGAAAAAAAAAGGGGGGGCGGCTGGCACCGGAAGGAGAAAGGAAGGGGGGCATTTCCAAGGAAGGACAAGGCAGGGGGGGGGGGAATGGCTCGTGTTCAGAGAAAGCCAAAAAGTGGGGGCGGAGGGGGTAACAGGAGTGTCATGGTTTCCGAGAACTGGTAGCAGGGGATTAGGAGAAAAAAAAAAGGTGAACAAAGGGAGAGGGTGACAAGGCCGGAAATGGGGTGGAAGATATGACGTGGGAAGGGTGCAAGGAGCGACAATATACTTATGTGAGGTTCTAGGAAATAGTCTGACCACGTGCAAGACATTTGTTAATTTAAAATTATGCTGACCCTGGAATGTACCTGAGAGATTCCAGGTTTCCTCTGGACATCTTGATCCCTGTTGGTTGCAGTGTTTTAAATTTGTGGATTAGGAATGCTTCTGTATTTTCTGTCCCTAGTCGATTTGAAGCCTGACTGAAGAATGAACAATTTGAGTTCGTCGAATTTGTGATGGCGTTGATTAAAATGGGTCGACACTGCCTTCTGTTCATTCCGTGTTGTGTCAGCCCGGTGCCCGTTTAATCTGGCACTCATTGTTTGTCCGGTTTCTCCGATATATTGTTTCTGGCAGTAGGAGCACTGGAGCATGTAGATAATATTGGACGATGTGCAGTCAAAACTGGTCTTTATATCGAAACTGAAATCGCTTGCCGTACTTTTAACCCTAGTTATGATCATGGAAGACAGTTGGGCTAGTTGGTGTGAATTCGTTAATGACTGCGACATTGCAACTAGCGTGGAAACACAAGGACAGCGCCACAAGAAACCGACGGGACAGCACGCTAGCTGTCCCGTCGTGCTGTCCCGTCGGTTTCTTGTGTCGCTGTCCTTGTGTTTCCACGCTAGTTGCAATGTCGCAGTCATTAACGAATTTAACCGTAGTGTCCCTTTGTAAATGTTTGCATGTCTTGCATCTGGGTCGAGAGCATGAAGTTACTGTCGGTGGTGGTTTCTTACCGAGCCTAGCATGCACCAGGATGTCCCTCAGGTTTGTGTTGCGTCTGTATGTTACCCTTGGTGCGTCGGGAAATATTTTCTTGAGACGGTCGTTACCAGTTAAAATGGGGTGGTATTTCCGCAGGATATTGTTTATGTTTGGAAGCGCGTTTGAGTATTTCGTTATAAGTGCAGGAGGTCGTTGACTGTTAGCTTTTGTTCGTTTTTTAAGAACTACATCTCGTTTCAAAGTGGTTGCTCGTTGGAACGCATTATTAAGGGTTGTCTGTGGATGGTTTCTGGTGATTAGTGTGTTTTTTAGCGAGTGGAGGTGTTTCAGGTAGTCATCGTCGTCGCTACATATTCTTCTTAGTCTCGTTGCCTGTCCTACGAATATACCTTGTTTGCAGTATCTTGGATGATGGCTAGTGAAATCTAAGTATTGTTGTCGGTCAGTAGGCTTCCTGTAAAGTGTGGTTTTGAGCTTGCTATTTTCTAAATGGGCAGTGGTGTCAAGGAAATTGACTTGCGTTTTCGAGGAGTTGAAGGTGAATTTAATGCTGGAGTGGAATGAATTGAAATGTGTGACGAATGCCTTCAGGGTCTCAGCCCCATGCTCCCATATCATGAAAATATCGTCTATGTACCGCAGGTATATGAGTGGTTTTTTTAGGAATGAATTTAGAAGTTTAGATTCTAGTAGCCCCATAAAAATGTTCGCGTAGGTGGGTGCGAAGGGAGTGCCCATGCTTGTTCCAAATACTTGAAGGTAGTAAGAAGAATTGAATTCAAAGTAGTTGAGTGTTAGTACCAATTCAAGTAGCGTGAGGTACACTTCAGTTTCGTGGGCGTGAGGACTTTGAGTTAGAATTTTTAAGAGTGCGTCGATACCTTCATTAATGGGAATATTTGTGTACAAAGCGGCGACGTCAAGTGTGACAAGTATGCTATCTGCTGGGATAATGGAAGCGTCATTCAGAGACTCTATTATGCGGAGAAAGTGCGGTGTATCCTCGACAAAGGAAGGGAGGTGGGTGAGAATATCTGCAAGATAGTTGTTCAGGAAAATTGATAAGTTCTCTGTGGGCGTGTTATTGTTTGAAACGATAGGTCTGCCGGGGATATCTGCGGTAAACAAGTCTTCTGCGGAAACCTTATGGATTTTGGGAAGTAGGTAAAAGCGTCCTGCCTGTTTGTTTAGCGGATTTAAGAAGTGGTAATCGGACTGCGTGATTACTTCTCTTGATAGTAAGTTTGCCAGTTTGTTCAGTATCAATTTGCAGAACTCTGAAGTGGGATCTGAATCTAATTTCCTATAATGACAAGGGTTGTTAAGTTGCCTAAAAGCTTCTTTTTTGTATTTTTCGGCTGGCAGGATAACTATGCTACCTCCTTTGTCTGCAGGTTTAATGACTATATCGGTTCTAGAAGCTAAGTGGTTCAGAGTAGCCTGTTCCGTTGGGGTAACGTTTCTGCGTTTTCGAGCTTGCTTTGTTTGGTCTATAATTTCTTTCGAGACAGATTTAATATACAAGTCTAATTCGGGACTCTGCTGCGCTTCCGGCGTCCACGTGCTTTCGGCTTTGAGAGGGATGGGATTAAGGCTGGTTAATGCAGTAGGGTGAGCACGTGTTGACCACGTGTTACAGGAAAGAGCTAGGTTAGTAATTGGGGTGTTTGCTTTTTCGGCAAAGAATTCCTTAATTCGCAATCTTCGCGCAAATTCTGTGAGGTCTCTGTGAAGTTCATACTCGTTAAAATTATTGTTAGTTGGACAAAATGCAAGGCCATGCTTCAGAATCCGTTTGTCGCTATCACTTAGGGATTTGGAAATATCGACAATGTTGCTGTCAGTGTCCTGCGGCGGAAAATGCGTATCTTTTGTCTGTATCGAAATTGGAGGGCGGTTGTTAAACTGTCCAGATGTATTCGTATCTAGCGGAAATTTATCTCTATTTTGTTTATGCTGTTGTTTATCGTGCAGCTTGCGTTCCTTTCTGGCTGCAAAATCTTCTAGTGTCTGGCTTTCGCCCGAATTTAGTTCTATCTTACTAAGTTGATCATCGAGGGAATTTAACTGCTCTTCACAATGTTCTTTTAAAATAGCTATGAATGAAAGGGATGCGTCATTTGAAACCTTTTCCCATCGAGCGAGGAGTTCAGGCCTGAGCGCACCGAGGGAGCACCTAACATTAACTCGAAGTCCTTTGGGTATTGTCCTGCGCTGCGAGTAGGATTTGTAAGTGTGTAGGTGGAATCGGTAGTTAGTTTGTTTAGTGGCTAGTTTTCTGGCGACCAGGAAAATTCGTCTTTTGGGTTCGGGGCGATTGGTGCTGCCAGATGTGAGTCATCTGCGCTTGTGCCGAGTGGACCTCTTGACGGGTGTTGTGTGTTTAGGGGACTTCTGTTTGGGGGTGGTATCGGTGTCGAGGTCCGCGTCGGTGACAATCTGGGTGCTAGTGTGCGTCACTAATCGCTTAGGTGTCTGTGTGAAGTGGTCGCTTTGTTGTTTAGTGGCTACTTTCGATGTGATTCCTACGTGCTGTTCCGCTGGTGTGGGATCCACGGTTACCGTCTGTGTGCCAGCGTCGCGAGTCTCTGGAGTGAACTGTGTGGAGGTGTCCTGGGTCCTAGCGGGGGCAGGCTGTGTTCGTTCAGGGGTGTTGTCGCTTTTGTGGGTGGTCTGTTGTTGAGTGTTGGCCAGAGTGGGAGAGGGAGCATGAGTGGGCTGTAGCGTCCGCCTAAATGTGTTTTTCAGCCGGTACTTTATGTTGTCTGCCATTACTTGGACGCCAAAAAAACGGAACAGGCTACTCTGAAACACTTAGCTTCTAGAGCCGATATAGTCATTAAACCTGCAGACAAAGGAGGTAGCATAGTTATCCTGCCAGCCGAAAAATACAAAAAAGAAGCTTTTAGGCAACTTAACAACCCTTGTCATTATAGGAAATTAGATTCAGATCCCACTTCAGAGATCTGCAAATTGATACTGAACAAACTGGCAAACTTACTATCAAGAGAACTAATCACGGAGTCCGATTACCACTTCTTAAATCCGCTAAACAAACAGGCAGGACGCTTTTACCTACTTCCCAAAATCCATAAGGTTTCCGCAGAAGACTTGTTTACCGCAGATATCCCCGGCAGACCTATCGTTTCAAACAATACAACGCCCACAGAGAACTTATCAATTTTCCTGAACAACTATCTTGCAGATATTCCCACCCACCTCCCTTCCTTTGTCGAGGATACACCGCACTTTCTCCGCATAATAGAGTCTCTGAATGACGCTTCCATTATCCCAGCAGATAGCATACTTGTCACACTTGACGTCGCCGCTTTGTACACAAATATTCCCATTAATGAAGGTATCGACGCACTCTTAAAAATTCTAACTCAAAGTCCTCACCCGCACGAAACTGAAGTGTACCTCACGCTACTTGAATTGGTACTAACACTCAACTACTTTGAATTCAATTCTTCTTACTACCTTCAAGTATTTGGAACAAGCATGGGCACTCCCTTCGCACCCACCTACGCGAACATTTTTATGGGGCTACTAGAATCTAAACTTCTAAATTCATTTCTAAAAAAACCACTCATATACCTGCGGTACATAGACGATATTTTCATGATATGGGAGCATGGGGCTGAGACCCCGAAGGCATTCGTCACACATTTCAATTCATTCCACTCCAGCATTAAATTCACCTTCAACTCCTCGAAAACGCAAGTCAATTTCCTTGACACCACTGTCCATTTAGAAAATAGCAAGCTCAAAACCACACTTTACAGGAAGCCTACTGACCGACAACAATACTTAGATTTCACTAGCCATCATCCAAGATACTGCAAAGAAGGTATATTCGTAGGACAGGCAACGAGACTAAGAAGAATATGTAGCGACGACGATGACTACCTGAAACACCTCCACTCGCTAAAAAACACACTAATCACCAGAAACCATCCACAGACAACCCTTAATAATGCGTTCCAACGAGCAACCACTTTGAAACGAGATGTAGTTCTTAAAAAACGAACAAAAGCTAACAGTCAACGACCTCCTGCACTTATAACGAAATACTCAAACGCGCTTCCAAACATAAACAATATCCTGCGGAAATACCACCCCATTTTAACTGGTAACGACCGTCTCAAGAAAATATTTCCCGACGCACCAAGGGTAACATACAGACGCAACACAAACCTGAGGGACATCCTGGTGCATGCTAGGCTCGGTAAGAAACCACCACCGACAGTAACTTCATGCTCTCGACCCAGATGCAAGACATGCAAACATTTACAAAGGGACACTACGGTTAAATTCGTTAATGACTGCGACATTGCAACTAGCGTGGAAACACAAGGACAGCGACACAAGAAACCGACGGGACAGCACGACGGGACAGCTAGCGTGCTGTCCCGTCGGTTTCTTGTGTCGCTGTCCTTGTGTTTCCACGCTAGTTGCAATGTCGCAGTCATTAACGAATTCACACCAACTAGCCCAACTGTCTTCCATGATCATAACTACGGTTAAAAGTACGGCAAGCGATTTCAGTTTCGATATAAAGACCAGTTTTGACTGCACATCGTCCAATATTATCTACATGCTCCAGTGCTCCTACTGCCAGAAACAATATATCGGAGAAACCGGACAAACAATGAGTGCCAGATTAAACGGGCACCGGGCTGACACAACACGGAATGAACAGAAGGCAGTGTCGACCCATTTTAATCAACGCCATCACAAATTCGACGAACTCAAATTGTTCATTCTTCAGTCAGGCTTCAAATCGACTAGGGACAGAAAATACAGAAGCATTCCTAATCCACAAATTTAAAACACTGCAACCAACAGGGATCAACATGTCCAGAGGAAACCTGGAATCTCTCAGGTACATTCCAGGGTCAGCATAATTTTAAATTAACAAATGTCTTGCACGTGGTCAGACTATTTCCTAGAACCTCACATAAGTATATTGTCGCTCCTTGCACCCTTCCCACGTCATATCTTCCACCCCATTTCCGGCCTTGTCACCCTCTCCCTTTGTTCACCTTTTTTTTTTTCTCCTAATCCCCTGCTACCAGTTCTCGGAAACCATGACACTCCTGTTACCCCCTCCGCCCCCACTTTTTGGCTTTCTCTGAACACGAGCCATTCCCCCCCCCCCCCCCTGCCTTGTCCTTCCTTGGAAATGCCCCCCTTCCTTTCTCCTTCCAGTGCCAGCCCCCCCCCCCCCTTTTTATTTCCCCTTGTTCTCATTTCCCTGTACCACGCTGACTAATCCTTTTATCTGAGTTTTGCAGGTTCACCCAGCGCCTCCCCCCCCCCCCCCCTGTCGCAGCCCCTTCAAAGCCTTTTGTTCACTGCACACCCCCCGGATATAGGTTGCTCCACTATTGCAGCCTAGCGAATGATGATTCACCTCCCTCCCCTTCCTGACACGCATCCCCTCCCACACCACTTTCCTTCCCCACCCCCGGGGCCTTGCTCCTCGGAGCGAAGGCCCTATATAATCCCTGGCGATGATGAACGCTTTGCCCAGACGAAGACAAGTCCCCTTGTCGAAACGTTGGCTCCAGCAACCTGAGGTTGTCCCCTCCCTTGTTCATTTTGTGATGTGCTATAATGGGAATTTGTACGCACTATCAGGATTCTGCAGAATAGTAAACCAGCGACGAGAAATGCAAACATGCAGTCTACAGATGGAGCTTCATGTGGAGAGGTGACTAGCAACGAATTTTATTTTGCATGCATACGTTAGATTCCTTGAAGTTTATTGATTTTACTGGTTATTTTTAAGATGATACTTTGAGTCACCAACTTTTTTACGTCCACGTTTTAGTGACCGATGAAAGCAGCAGTGGTGCATATTCTTCAGTTAGTCAGTCTTCCGTTCGTACCGCAGCGTGTTTTCCGGCTCTTCTGCTCGTTTGTACATCTTGCAAAATGAGTCTGAAATGAGGACCAATTTTGTCGTCTCAGTGTAAGATTCGTTCCCGTCAGGAACGCGTCGAAAAAGGAGAGCTTTCCGCGAACCTGAGCCGACGTGAAAGCACGAAAGATTAGCTAAATTGAGCCTCTGCGGGCCAAGGGCTCGAGAGCGACGCATGCCAGAATGTGCGGCACCTAAAGAAATAGTGTGGGCTAGTCTGAAAACAAGATGGATATGTAAGATGGGTACTGGGATGGTTAGAGTACTGTGCGCCGGCGGTAGACACAGAGACACAGGCCTCGTAGACACGGAGGTCGAGTACCACGAGCACACAACGGTCAGAAGTTCGTCGTCGTCTTCGCTTGAACGGAACTTCGTCGTCGTTACAGGTAAATGAATAGGTGCACGGATAGACGGTCGGATGGACGGACAAGGGTACTGAAAAGTGTACGGACAACGGCACGGAAAAACGGACAGACAAACGATGGGCAAACGGACTGGCAAACGGAAAAACGGACATACAAACAGACGGTCAAACGGACGGGCAAACGCACGGACAAACGGATGGGCAAACGGGCGGACAAACAGACGTACAGTCAGGGACAAAGGTCTCCGGACCACGTGTTCCTCAAACGAAGCTTATAGCTCTACTATCAGAGAGCGGCTGGGAACCGCACTTGTGGAGATGAAAGAACAAAATTTAACTTTTACCTCCACAAGTGTGGTCTCCTACCGCCCCCTAATAGCAGAGCTATCGTCTTCGTTAGAGGAACACGTGGTCTGGAGACTTTTGTCCCCGACTGTACAAACGGAAGATGTACCAACTAGCTCAGATCACGGTTTTTCTACAGTACAAACGGACAGACAAACGGACGGACAAACGCACCGACAAAAGGACGAAGAAGCAGCAGGAGAAACAGAAAATCCGACAGGCGGCTAAAAAAATTCAACTCGATCAGATCACGCGCCCTGGACGGAACTACTTGCTGTTAAGCAGACTGAGCTTTAAGCCTCCGCTACATAACGAGCGCAGCGGTTGCCAGTCGGCCGCCGCGTGAAGAGTACGGCACACAACGGAACAGATAAAGCAGCTCTCGCGAGAAGTCAGCAGCCAGGAGGTTTCTGCGAAGTTCGTTATAACGCAGCTGCCTCGCGCCCTCTCCCTGGCTGGCAAGCGTTTTTGTTTGCTCGTGCACATGGCGCAGCACTCAGCGCTAATTGCTCGCTGCACGCGGCAGGACCTCCGCGCGGCCAGAGCGAGGCTGCAGTGTCGGGATTCAGTAAAGACACGACGCCGTTCCAATGGAAGCGCGTTCACGTCCTTTTTGAACATTTTTTCTCAATGTGCTCGCAGAATCATGAACGGGATATAAATGGTTATTTCTTTTGCAGGCGGGCGCATGAACAGTTGTTTGACATGTAGCGTCGGAGGTTGTGCGATGTTATATTGAACGGAAAGGCCTAATATTTCCTCAGGTTTTGAGGAAAAGTATTGCACCCACTGGGACCCGCTTGTGGAACCGGCAGATGCCGTGGAGATGGTCGTCTACCCTTCTATATTTAATATTTTTAGCAGCCATTCATTTTCTCCTAAAGGTAAAGCATTTCTTTAAAAATTTGATACACTTGAATTCAGTTATTTTCAACATTTCACAATGTTCACGGTCTCCCAGGCAAATACCTGTAGCGAAAGCTTGACGAGGCCTGGGAGCGGCGGCAGGCAACAATGAAAGCAGTACAAAAAGTTATATGCAAGATATCGTTGGCTATATCTGTAAAACAGTCGTATCTTATAATAAATATACATGCAAATGCAAACACAATCTCAGTCACATATTTATTATTGAGAGACACAGGAATATAAATTTTGATACATTTTCTTTTGAGAACTGTAGAAACAATATTCATAATAAGTGGGAATCTTAAGGAATACTGGAACTTCCCAGAGTTTATAACCTAATTATTTCCCCGCTGAATTGCCAGAGAGTCGCTAAATGCTAGTCGTTTTGCGAAATATCAAGACTGCCTGCAAAAGCACAGCGCAGTAGTTGTCGCCGTTATGATGCGAATCCTGTGTAGTCACGAATGCTGTGCTCTGTGCTTGTCCTCCCCATAGTCAACGCTGGACGCCGTTGCTCTTACAGTTTACCGTGGCTCCTTGGTGTTAAGGGCGGCTATTTTGTTCTTTTCACTTCCTCCTTTTTCTGAAATAAATATCTCCTAGGAGAAATCATCGGCAGAGGACGCCTTCATCGCCTACATGAATTAAGTAAAATATTGCATTAAAGCTGCCTGCCCTTTCCTGCCATCATGCCATGCCTTGGCACGCCTTGCACTGCCCTGCCCTGCTCTTTTGCCCGCCTCCCTGCCTGCCATTTTACGGCGAGAGCTTCGTCAATATGTAATCAAAGCCCGCTGTATATATAGTAGCTATAGTTGTCCATTCTTGGTATGCATGCGCAAGGCTTTCTTTGTCATGGCTTCGCCCTGAACTGCTTAGTAGCCAAGCCAAGTGAAGCCAAACCAAGTGCCAATCCATTCCTACACAGAGAGAAGCGAAGAGACAAAGGCAAATAGGAACAAAGATAAAGAGAAAGAAGAGAAAAAAAAGAAGACAGGATGGAAAAAAATGTAGGCGCGCTACCTTAGAGGGAGAAATGGACAAGATTGCTCTTACCGCTTGTTTTAACTAAGTGGTGTAGCCTACTAGTTACTAATGTTTACAATATTTTCGTTTCGTTCTTGATTCCTTCCTGCGTTTATTTCAACTCATTTCCTCTCTCTTTGTCTTCATTCCTCATGAGCTTAGTACGGTTGCCGAAGACTATTCGTACTTCAGAGCATTCGTGCTCACAGCACTCATCCATACGGAGTTGCTAGAAAGCACGCGGCAGTACTATAGTGCCTAGAATATACTGGCATTCTAGGCACTATAGCAGTACTGACGGCAGCGCTGGCGTCGTCTTTGAAGGAGCCGAACTAAAAAAATTGGCAGAGGCTCAGCTTAATTAAGCCCGGAAATTGCGAAAGCAACTTCATCCGTTTCCTCAGCCCGCATCCGCCGTGTCTACCGCCGCTCTACGCCGACGGCATTGATTGATTGATTCGTGACTGGGGAGGGGCGAGAGCTTTACACTAGGTTGGTTGGTTGGTTTCGACTGAGAGAAGGATGAAAAGGAAAGTGCACGGGCCTGCCAACTGGCTCAAGCCGAGCCACCACCGCTGCCACGTGCAGACAGAAGAGAGTTGAAAGATAAGAGGACAGAGTAAAAGACAGAGTAAAGACGGGAGTCGCAACAACCGCGTCCGCCGGAACGGTCGCTGGCTGAAAAATACAGATACACGGCCGCAGCCCGTAGGCTGCAAACCGAATGCCACAGATATTGCTTTTTTCGCCGACGGCACGAGCTGGAGCTCTGTTTATACAACTGGTATGACGTCACTCCGACCGCAGCGCTCCTAGTGGGAGAAGCGAGAGGCTCATCGCCCGCCGTGTCTACCGCCGCTCTCCGCCGACGGCACAAGTTCGGGCTCTTCTCTTCCACAGATGGTGTGACAACACTCCTACCGCAGCGCCTCTAGTGGGAGAAGCGAGAGGCTCACCACCCGCCGTGTCTATCGCCGCTCTACACTGACGAGCCGAGCTGTGGCCCTGGTTTTTCGCAGCTAGCATGACGTCACGTCTAAGGTCGCGCTAAAGGTCAAACGTGTCCACCGCCGCGCTACGCTGAAGGGCTCAAACTGTGAGCAGTATTGCTTTCGTCATAAACTTCGCTGCCAGTGCGGGATCCCATCACTGATCGCCATTTACGCGGTTGAATGAATGCTTATGTGAATCGGCCGGTGCGCGTCGGTCCTTTCGCCCATGAGAAGGTGACGCAGTGTCTGTATTGCGCCAGGATGCAGCATACGGGTATGTAGACGTGCCAGAGAAGCGACCTTGAGTCCCCATCCCTTTACTCGTGCATAAGTCGCGGCTTTCTCGTTGCTCTGTGCAGCCGACGGCTCAGATTAATCGTGGCCGTCGCCATGACCAAAAACTGCATCGTCACATTGGCCATCACATCCCATTTCAGGTTGAGCTCGCTGCGGAACAAAGCACACTGCTGATCACCTTCCACTTCTTTAGTGATTACCAGCTGCGCTGCCTCTCCCCTCGGCTAGTCTCTATCATCACATACCAGCAGGTTTCCCAATAACAGGCTCTACTTGAACCTCGACTGCCTTTGATCAGCCTTGTTCCCACACGAATGCCATTTTTTCACTGCAGAAGTAATTGTTCTAGCGCTAATTAAAGTAGTGCTAGTAGCAGTAGTAGTAACAATTGTAGTGGTATTATTAAAAGTAGTTGTAGTAGTAATGGCAGTAGTAGTAGTTGCAGCAGCAGTAATAACAGTAGTAGTAGCTGCATTATGAGATATATGACGAAGGGAAATGTCTGCGGGCACCATAGCTGCCTCACTGAACAGTCTGCTCCCGAACTATTCTCTGGAAGAAAAAGTAATAGCAGCAAAGGCGGAAGGTGGGACGTTTTGCTGCGGTATGTTGCCTGCAGAGGACACCGAATATATGTTAGATAATGATTTCCTAGTAACAATCAAACTAAAGAAATGAACAAGGAAATACGGGGCATGAAATGCGAAGCCAACATAGCTGATGGGCCCCTAGGGTGATGGAATAGATTATTAAAGAAGGGAAGCAGAACAAGGGACGACAAGTCCAGGTGGGCGGATGAGATGAACAAGTTTGCTGCAATATGGCCGCAGCTGGCACAAAAGAGGGCTAATTGGAGAAATATCGAACAGCCCTTTGACCAGCAGTGAACATCGGTAGGCTTTGATACTGATTGTTCTTGTTCTGTTTACGAGACATCTACTAGACCCTCGATACGACCCATGGCAGGGCAGCTGGGGTGGAAATCTGTGCTTCAAAAGGTCGGGCAAGCCCTTTAACCACCTCCTGCCAGGAGAGAAACTCTCTTAAAGCCTACTTTAGAACCGAACTTTACGTGATCTTCATCTTTGCCACAAAAAAAAAAAGTTAGGCTCACAAAACAATTTGAGCCCCCTCGTGCCCTTCTTTTTTTGTCACAAGCTCCCTTTGTGCAGCTCTGCCCATGGAGAGCACGAGCTTTTGAGCCGCCATCTCGAGCAAAAGAGCACGGGCTCCTGGAAGCTCGTGTTCCGAAGAAGGAGAAGGCAGACACGATGCAGCAGCAACTCACGGGAGAAGATTTTCTGTCGCCCCTTGGCAGCGCTCGCCCGGGAACTCGGACTTCCGTCTTGCCCAGCAAAGGGCTGTGGTCGTTCGGCATCTGCCTTGGCTGCGCCTGCGGGGTCTTCTTGTCCATAGCAATCAGCGCGCTGGTGTGGTTCGCGATCCACTGGACAGCCGAGCAGCAGCACGACGACACGAGTGGCACCGAGAAGCCGTTTTGCTGTCCCAACGAAGCAGCCACGCTGTTCGCCGTCATCGACCGCGATCAGGACCCCTGCACCGATTTCTACGCGTACATCTGCAAGCATGCCATTGAGGACGGCCTTGTTGAGAACGACGTGGCCTACGACATGCTGGTGAGTTTGTACTCGGATATGTGGGATAATTACGTTGTAGTAGCTGCGATAGATTCCACGAAGCAGCCAGCAGCGAAAATTAGAAACCTCTGAGTGGAGATACTCGGCCTATATTCTAGCCCAAGCACTTTTTTTTCTGCTCACTTGTTTTTTTCTGGTGCGCCCCATTGGGGATATGCATGCCGCGACCCATCTTACGACATTCACACTCGTTACACTGCGAAACAGGAAGTCAGCGCTCCAGACATCTCGATAATGTTCCCGTCTTTCTTCAAGGGCATATGAATGAATGTTTTGATAACTTCAGTGCACAATCCCACCTTGTGCAATTTACGGAATGGGAAGAGACCAGGAATTGTCAGATTTATTTCTCGATATACACCTAGACATACGGGTCCAAAATATCACTTCTGCTGATATTCCTAGCTACAAATATTTTGACAGAATTTCATCACAGTGTGGTTTGTTTTCAAAAATGTTCTAGCATTACAGGTTGACAAAATTTTCCACTAGCCGCACGCAGATGCATGTTTCTGGCATGAAAGAGAACTGTTAGGTGCACCTAAGAAAAGCGTTAATTTTATGTCAGAGGTAGAATGAATGGGAATAATGATATGCCTAGACCTACACTTGTCAGAAGGGAGCACGACCTGTTATATTTCAGTGAGTTTGGGGCTGAAATCAATGCCATCGCCCTTATGAAAGGTTGCCTTTCTCACTGCCTCGAATCGGAGGTTGAAAAACTGGACACGCTTCAATAACGGGTGTCCAATCTTCTACTTTCGATGCTTTTTACGTTGTGTGTGACCTAATCGTAAGTGTCCACCAACGCCACCCTCGTCCTTAGCGGCGCACGTAGTACGTCCTGTGTTATTGCGAGTGTCACGTGGAACAGGATCGAATGGGGGAGGATGGAAGCTGTGCAGGAACCCTCTGATGCTACGTGTGGCATCAAGACTCTGAGAACCGATGCCCTCATTAACCTAATGAGCAAAGAACGGTAGGGAAATGAGGGCCTGGTTACGACGTATAATTTAATAAAGCCCACAGTCATTGAAGCCAAGTAAGGCATAGCGTAAAAGTTTCTATCTTTTTTACTTGTGGCGTTGATGAATAGGAAATCAATAACGTAATCACTTTATAGCTGAAAGATAATTGACTGTGAAGTTAAAAAAAAAAAACCATATGCTGCCCGTATGATGGGAACCGACGACTGAACAGATTGCACCGAAGATTTAAGTTCAAGATCGAACGAAATAACACTAGCCACTGAGTCCTATAACGCTGCCTAAAAGAGAGCAGTTCCGCTTACAACGAATCTGAGAGATGATTACCACATTGATGAATAAACTATTGTTTGTGTCACCGCGGACTTCGGTTTGCAGGCGGATGTTCGATCCAGTATCATCAAGGGTACCCACAACAACGGCAGTCAGTCTGCAGCAGCGCTCCATGCCCTATTCACATCGTGCATCCAGGAGATATGGCAGAGAGATATGAGAGCCAAGGGTGCTGTAGCCGCCGTCCTGGAAATTGTCAACTACACCAGGCGAATGAGTGGCGCAGACCTACTTCGTTTTGGGCTAGCGGCTCGTGAGTGCTACAAACTGTCGTTCTTCTTCGTGGTATATCATGGCTCTGCTAGCCTAGCAAGGTCGATCACGTTCGACAGGGTGACACTCCGGGTAACCAACTACAAGAGGTACTGCGACGCCTCGTGCAGCGCCATCGCTCTCTCCACCCTTAATGCCCACTTTGGCACGAACTACACCGACGAGGAGATGTCCAAGTGGGGAGATAAATTACCGCCTGCCAATTCGCACTTAGAAGCGGCGTCTTTGGAGGAGATTTCGGAAGCTTTCGGTGGTCTGGAAGTTGCGAAGTTCAAGGACATATTGCGCGAGTTTCTTATTGACACTGACCAGCTGAAAACACTTCGCGTTGACTCCAAGGCGAGACTCCTTGCAGACATACGGCTCCTAACCGACCCACGAAACCAGCCTATGTCATTGTGCTACATGCTGTTTGTTGTCGCTTTGGACGCCATGCGCTCCATTCAAAATGACATCGCAGTAAATTCCCCAACAATGACTAGCGAGAAGATCTGTCAGTCACACGTGTTTCGAAGCAGCCAACTATGGCGAGTCACATACGTGGCCGGAATTGCAACTCCCGCCAAAGACCGCCAGCTGCACAACATCTTCGAGACCACAAGACGTAGGTTCGTGGAATACCCCCCAATAATGCGGCTAGTCGCGGCCGGGAATGACACGAAACGCTTCCGAGAATTGATCGGCAATATGTCTCTCATGCTTCCTGGTGACCTCGTCTTCAGGGAGCCCGCCGTTCCCAATATGTCCGCGCAGGGCTTTGTCCGGAATTTATTCCTTGCGCTGAAGTTCGAGTTCGACACCAAAAAGAAGAAAGCACGACAAGGCGTTCCCTGGATTAGCGATGACAGCGAGAACAGGGTTGTGGACCGCATCTTTTTTGTGAACGAGACTACCCTCTACTTGACGTCAGCGGGGTACGGTTGGTTGAGTTCGGGCACCATGGACCCGCTGCTCGCCGACGCAGCCGTGATTGGAAGTCGTATGGCAGCCCTGCTGTGGACCAAAGTGGCCGAGTGGAAGGGCTGGTCTAGAGAAACGAAGGCCGCGTTGGAATCTCACAGGTGACATATGCCGAAATGCCACCGCTAATACCGCAAATAAGAGACACGCCACTGCTAAAGGGGCTTTGTGGCTTTGGGTTACGGTCGCGTGAGATAACACTGACATTGCTTTTTGTGTAGTGGCCAGAGGAAAATCTTTATAGAAGATTTTTAAATAGTACTTTATAACAATTACATTTAGTTCCGCTTGCAAGATATGTTAAGGCGCCGCTGATAAACTACTTTATATTTATATCGTTGATACCCTCAACAAATACAGCGTTGTAGAGAAGAGTACTAAAGAGTTAACTATAGAAGACAATAATAAAAACTAATTTTTCAAAGGGTAGAAAATTATAGCATGTTCATACCTTATATTGCGTACAACGTTTCAAGATACCGAAAAGTCAGTAATCATGCCAAACAGAGAATTTGTTCACAGTTATTGGACGTGCTTTGGATAAATAAATTGCGAATCTAGATTTAGAAAACGTGGAATAGGGCTAATAATATTCGTGCAGTACAGCCGCCTGATATGTTGGCGTTCTGAGCGAAAGTGAATAAGAGCTCTTAAGAATAGCGTCGCTTGCATATCGCGACCACCCATGCGGCGTTTTTATACCGCTGTGTGCAGTCATCAGAGGACAGGGGAATCATGTTAAGTAGTAAGCTGTTTAGCTAAAATGTATTAGAATTTTCAACTGCTGAGTTGAGGCGTCTGGTTACAATTATAAATTTGCAGCCGGCCGTTTGTTATGGCTATACCTCTATTAATAACTTCGAGATTACCGTGGGAGGCTTGCCAAAGTGAGTTTTCTCCATATCGCGCCCTTCTTGAAAAACCGCGCTCCTTCGACGTGCCCTGATGCGAAGACTGTCAATCACGTCACTCCCGGCCACATATGTTGTGTGCAGCGGAGAGGACTGCAGTGAGGATGTGAGAGTGCACGTCATGTGTTACGTGGCCCACAGAGCGACGCATTGCTATGGAGATCGTATCTCGGCGCGCGCTTTTCGAAAAGGATGACCAAAATTTGTTTCGCAGCAGCGCCGAGCGAAGGCGCGTTTTCGGAATTGTAGAAAGCGATGTGGTTGTTGCTAACACATGGCTACAAATCTGGGACTGCAATGGGACTGCAATCAAGGGCCTAACTTAATAATATATTTATTTAAAACTCGTTAACCAGTTGATATCTCAAGGAGGCTTTTTTCATCTTCGCTTAAGCTACAAGTGTATGAAGGTGGAGGAAGGGCCTCACTGCGCAGCTTGCCGCGATGACGATTCTTATGAAAGACTCGCAGCCGTGCAGTGTTTCGACTTGTGCAAGAGATTTTGGGCCTGGGCTGGGTTTAACGCTTGATACGCTCGATGTACTATTCTAGTTCTCTTCTAATAACTGGAGTAATGAAATCATCATCATCGTCATCAGCCTGACTACGCCCACTGCAGGGCAATGGCCTTTCTCATGTCTCTCTAACTAACGCTGTCCTTCGCCAGTACGTCGGCCACCGTATTCCCGCGAATTTCTAACGTTCTGGGGCCTTGGACTCAACCTTCCAGACAACGGAAAGCGGTGAAAGCGCTCCTGACTTTCTTAAAAGACTCGGGGTTGCATTCCCGCCTATAATCTTCAAGTTTTCAGTGCGCGCCCTCTGTCCCTGTGACATGGTGGTCGCTGGACACTTAGAAAACTCATTTCCTTGCCGCTCTTTTTCCTTTTTTCCCCTTTGTTCCCCTCCCCAAGTGTAGGGTAGCCAACTGGGCATCGCCTGGTTAACCTCCCTGCCTTTCCGTCCTTTTCTCTCTCTCTCTCTCTCTTAATCTTATCCGCCCACCTAATTTTCTGCCGCCGCTGCTACGCTTGCCTTCTCTTGGAATCCACTCCAATACCCTTAAGGACCAGAGGTTATCTCTCCTTCGCATTGCATGCCCTGCCGAATTCCATTTCTTCCTCTTGATTTCGGCCAGGATGTCATTAATCCGCGTTTGTTCTCTCACCAACTCCACCCGCTTCTTATCTCTTAACGTTACACCTATCATTTTTAAGCCGAAATCCTTTAATGCCTCATGCTGTCGTCAGCAATCCGTGTCGGCAGCCGTGTCTGTGTCCGTGTCGGCAGCCGTGCCGACAGATGTGTCCGCGTTTTGACGGGTGTCCGCCGAGATATGTGAGACAGTTACTGCGTAATTTCCTTTCCTCAAATAAAATTTTCGTTTTCTTCATTACGGCCCTTCTTTCTCTTTCTTCGTTCATTCCGACTTCCTCCCTTCCTGTACACTGCGGTTCAGGTGTACACCGCGATGACAGAATTACTGCGCCATTTCCTTTCCTCAAGAAGCGTTGCGTTGAAAGGGCAAGCTATCGCGCCGAACGGATGGTGGCTTTTCGTGGACTCCCTGGCAGCGCTACAACACGCTGTCGCGTTGCACTCCAAAAGGCAAAGCTTAAGCGCCATTAATTAGCAGTCATTTAGTGCTGAGTCATTGATCAGTAATTAGTCATTAGTAATCTGTCATTACTTCTTCACCAGTTATGTGTGACGTCATCCAGTGGTGACGTTACGGGTGTAACATAGGCAAAGTGGTGCGGAAAACGCTTTCGCCTCTACGCACTTTAGACTGTCAAAGTGCCCCCTGAATTTTTTCTTTCCATAACTCGCTGTATCCCAGGCCTGGTTGTACAGTCCAATCGAAGCACTGAGTCTCCTCTGTCTAAAAAACCCGGGACCCGGGGAGAATGCGAACACCGAGGACCCAGGGGGGGGGGGTGGGGGGAGCCAATGGGATACTTTTTCGGACGCATTGGTGAAATCTAGGAAGATAGTCTCCTCAATGCAACAAAGGTATAGATTGGCATTTGTGCAGAGAAATTTAAAAAAATTGCATCGTCTTACAGAAACCATGCGGAACGTGGTGCCCAATTAATTCGGCTCGAAAAAAATTTCACGCTGTAAAGTATTGCACAATTGTCATGAGCCTAACCTCATCCGCTGAAAAAGAATGGCCTCTGATAACTCTTCGAGTCACCACCCTCTATGCCATCTCAAGCAATCTCATCTTTAACGGGCACTGACATCGCACAGTACACGGGCCTCTAGAATTCCGCCTTTGTCGACGGCTGAATTTCGTCCGAGGCGCAATTCTAGAGGCCCGTGTACTGTGCGATGTCCGTGCACGTTAAAGAACCCCAGGTGGCCGAAATTTCCGGAGCCCTTCACTACGGCGTCCTTCATAGCCGGAGTTGTTTTGGGACGTTAAACCCCAATAAGCCAACCAAACCATCATCTTTGCGAACCTCCAAATTTCATCCACCTGCATTGCCCTCCCATGCCGCCTTCCTACGCTTGCCCTCCCTTGGACTCTTCTGCGTCACCTTAACGGAGTAGCGGTTCTCTTCTCTTCTCATTACATGTTTTGGTGTACAGTCGGGGACAAAAGTCTCCGGACCACGTGTTCCTCAAACGAAGCTTATAGCTCTACTATTAGACAGCGGCTGGAGACCGCACCTGGGCAGATGAAAGAACGAAAATTTACCTTTTACCTCCACAAGTGTGGTCTCCGGCCGCCGACTAATAGCAGAGCTATCGGCTTCCTTAGAGGAACACGTGGTCCGGAGACTTTTGTCCCTGAATGTACAAATCAAAATTTGTAATAGCGAACCGACTATTCTCAAATTACATTTATGGAACGAATCAAACAATGCATGTTCAGGATCAATTCAGGATTAAATGAAATATTTTATTCAAATACAATTTGAAATGTAGTAACAATTATCGAATATTTGGCAGCAAGTTGAAATACGACGCCTCATATTTCTACAACGACTCTTTCTGCCGCGAGCAGTCTCTGCGGGGAGAAGGACACAGCCCCGTAAACGCGGATTCGTGCGGCGGCTTTCGCAATGCTTATACCTATAGCCTTCAGTAGTGGGCGCTACAACATGTTTCGGACAGGCTTAGCAAGATTCGCCCTCATGGCCACTCTTGCTCGCCATGGCTAATCTCTTGTCCTTCACGGGGACTGCGATGTGGCGCTGGTTTTCTTGCGGAAGACATCAGTAAAAAAAGTGACTGTTTAGTGTGGATGAAAAGACGGTCATAGAGTTAATATGCTTACCTATTATTACGCGTGCTCTGGTGGTGGTGCGTTATCCGTTTTTCGACAGCAGCTGCATCCTTAACTACGTCAATTAGAGCTCCACATGTCACGCTTCGATGGTTTCTATGCTTATTAGGTTTTTAGTAATATCGCACAAGAGGTCAAAACAATAATTCAATTATTTGATTCCTAATCTATTCCGCTCTTTCACTATTCGATTCCTATAAGATTCGGTTCTTAATTACACTATTTGTATCTGATTATGTTCTAAATTATACTATTACCACGCTCCTAATTGCATGCCCTTACCATGCGTGTTTTTTCCTCTTTATTTTGACGGCAGCATAATTACCTCGCTTTTCTTCCTGGACCCAAGCGAGCCTTTTTCTGTCTCTGATCATTGCACAGCTGGTTTTCCTTGCTATAGCCTGCTGCGGTCGCCGCAATTTAAGTTCAACCCGTGTCGGTAGTCTCCGCATTTCTCCCCATTAAGTTACGTGCTACAAGTTACATCTGTTATTTTCTTTTCGAGGCATATATTTTCTTTTCGAAGAGTCTGAATACCTGTTCTGCAGCGATATCCCTCATTCCTCTACTTTCCCTCTTCCCGCTATGCCACTGATGGGCTTCCGCTTCACTAGTTTCTTCGTTCCCTCTTGAAGTTTGAGCAAATTCGAGACCTTACCATCCTATGGTGGCTACAACGCACATTTCCGAAGACCTCCACATCCTACACGATGCGAGGTTGAGCGCATAGTATGAACTATATTTCATTTTTAGTCTCTCCATTGGGACTCTTCAACGACGACTTGGGAAGCTAGGATGCAAACGGAAATTCTCTTCCGAAATGTGCTTTAGAGGCTCGACAATGGTTGGAGACTACTTGGCGAGCCATCCGTTACATGGATGGTATGGATGCGTGGATGCCCGCACTGGTTACGGCGTGCTTTTGTTGAAAATGTCATATATGAATGATGGCTGAACATTTGAAGCGCCCTTTTATTGACTTCAGGACACGTTCGAAAAACTTGCTTACCCTCAAATTTTGCATGCTACCTCGTGAAGTTTTCGCCAGAGTTACTAGGGAGGTAGCAATGTCTCGTGGGTGAATGAGAAAAGCTTATATAACGCTTGCCAATACGGCGCCGATAATTGAGTGAAATTTTTTCTGCTATTTTCAAGTAATATTTAAGCAATGTGAGTCATTTTTATTGCCCGTCGGTTTTTGACAGCGGGTTAAATTTTTATAGGTCACGTAGTTTAACCGAAAAACCTCCACGTATGATCCAACAGTACCATAAATCATTTTGGATAGGACTATTGCTCTATCTATATGCTTCTTAACACAAATTAAAAATTAAATATATATGTAGGAACACGCACACATCTTGCAACGCTATACGCTTGTGCGAGTACTCTAATGCAGCCTTATTTCAGAGCGCACGCTTGTACAGAGTCCTAGTTAAATATATTACTTTACTTCGCAGAAGATAACCTTAAAATACATGACGTTTCATTTGCAGAGGAGGTTTATTTCATAATACAAAGTTACGGATTTTTTTTTTTGCTTTCTGTTGTGTGCTAAAAATGTTTAGCAAATATGTGTGTAAATGACACGTTATGCTGCCTTGAACTGTGGGGGCGCAGAGGCTCTGTCAGGCATTTTGCCTTTACCTCTGCCCCCTACACGGAGAGAATCCGTGACACAATAAAGAAAAAAAAAAAAAAACTTTCGTAGGAAATTAATATTGTGCGCTCACCCAGGCATTTTGCAGGATCGGAATGGTGAGTTGTAGCGACCACAGGAAGATAAAGTCTCAAATTAGCCTAGACTTGTAGAGTGAATAGAAGCATCTATTGAGGCTATAGACCGACAGGTTGCAGGCTTGCTATTTCAGGAGGCGAACGATCTTACTGTGAAACGCCAAAGCATGAAAGCCGCTAATCCCATACAGAATAGAGCAAGTAGAGCTCTCAGAACTTATCAATAAGCACAAGGTAACCGACTTAACGAACTTAATATGGAGAGAATCTAGCATGCTTTAAAGACGGGATGTAGCCCAAAAGATGGCGAAGAGGAAATAATGTGTAGACGAAAATCAGATATATGCATTAAGAGACGAAGAGGGAAATGTCATTGGCAATATGGATAGAACAGTTAATCTAGCCGAACAGTTGTACAGAAATCTATAGAGTAGGCAGTGGAATTAGGACGTTGAAGGGAGAGGATTCAGCGTAAAGCCATGGCGCTTCCTACTAGTAAAGAAAGATGAAGTAAAATAAGCCTTAAAAGCATTCCAAAGGGGGAAGCAGCTAGCGAATATCGAGTAACACCAGATCTGTTGAAGGACTGCGGGGATACTGTACGCCGGTAGCTTGAAAGAACGCTAACATCGCCTTTATCTATAAGAAAGGAAACGTCAAAGACTAAGAAAGTCACGTACCAATCAGCTTACTGTAGTAGTCGTAAAAACATTTATTTGGGAATCGAAATGTTGGGGCATATAGGTTGAGGGAGCGATACATTTGCAGCTTCAGGGTTGGTGTTCCCTATTCCAGGATCCCGTAGGCCGCCGCCGCAGCCTTGGCCTTCGTCACCCGCATAAGCGGTGTGCTCGGTTCGGAGTCACTCAGGAGGGCTTCCCACTGCTCTAGATTAGGGCTATTTACCTTAGGTAGTAAAGGGCTTTCTCAAAGCCCCAGGTAACGTTTTACGTCGTAACCCCCCCCCCCCCGTGTCTACCGGCCACATTTTGTGATATATGGCTCTGCTTGAGTAGGTGTCTGCCGTCGTCGGAGCGTGGTGGCCTCCTCTCTGTTGAGGTTGTCCGCCGAGCACAGCACTTTTTGCGCGCTCCCAACAATGCCTTCATTGCCTCGCCGAAAGATTCTGCTGTGCTGAAGGGTTCGACCGGCAATCCCGCCCTCCGCTTCGTCAACTCTCGCGCAACCCTGACGGATAACCGCGTGTGGCGCGACATTTCCCTCAACCCCAGTGCCGGGGATCCAAATATTGGAGTTTTCTGTGCCTTCGTTGTTTTTCTTCGGAGAGGATCCTCGCGGCTTTGCGGCCGAGCCTTCCAGCTGTGTATGCCCATAGATGCAGCCTGCAGCCTGAGTATCCGTCGCTATACATTAACTCACTCCCTATCAGTTGACCTCAGTCAGGGCTACAGCCACGGCGATTTCTTCCGCTGCCTGCTTTGACTTTGTGCTCACTGACGCACCGGGGATTATTTTTCCTTTGGCGCTCACTACAACTACCGCCCTCGTGCTTTCCACCGTTCTGTGCTAAGACGCGTCCACATACAAAACCATCCGTTTCTTCTTTCGGAGCCTGTCCAACTCCGAAGATCTCGCCGCCTACTTCCTTTGTGGTTCTTAGTCTACATGCTTTTCTGGGCACCGGTTTAACCAAGAAAGTGTTCCTCCTTTTCCTGTCAATGTCTGTTTTCTCTTCGCCCTCGCCTTCTGCGGGGTATCCCAGCTTTACCAGTAGCGCTCTAACAGTTGCCTACAATGTATTTACTTGGTAATCGCTAATACAGTCAGGACAACCTCAGACTTCTATCAACCAAATGATCAAGCAGGCTCTCATAAAGGCTACTCGACAATAGACCGTATTCGCGCTATCAGTCAGGTGACAAATTTTCTATATATGTAAAAAGAACTATATATCCTTCACTGATTACAAGAAAGCCTTTGACTCAGTCGTAACCTCAGCAGACAGGCAGACATTACGAAATGATAGTGAAGGTCAGCCTCACGTAAAATTTCTGGAAGATATCTACAAATGATAGTGAAGATCAGCCTCACGTAAAATTTCTGGAAGATATCTACAACGGCTGCACAGTCACCATAGTCCTCCAGAAAGTCGGCAATAAAGTTCCAATATCGAAGGGTGCCAGGCATTGAAACATAATCTCTGAAATACTGAAAGAGATTTGGGCTGGGAATAGCTGCGGATAATAGTGAATGGCGAGTACGCTAGGAGCTTGCAATTCACTGATGACATTGGCTTGCTAACTCATTAAAACGATGAATTGCAAAGCATCATCAATGACTTTGACAGCGAGAGCAAAACGGTAGCTCTAAAAATTAATACACAGAAAACGGAAGTGATGTCCAGCAGTCTCGGAAGGGAATGGCCGTTTGCACTTGGTAGCGACGTGAAGGAAATTATGCTGGAATACGTCCAATCAGCGCAGCTAGTGACTGCCGTTCCTTATCACGAGATGGAAATAACTTGAAGAATAAGAATGGGGTGGACCACAGTTGTCAGGTTCCCTCAGATCATGATGGCTGTTTGCCAGTATCCCGCAAGAGAATAGCACATAACAGCTGTATCTTACCGGCACTCACCTACAGGGCAGAAACGCCGAAGCTAACGAAAGGTTTTAACTTAAATTGAGGACAACGCAGGGAGCTATACAAAGAAAGTTATAGGTGAAGCGTTAAGAGACGGGAGATGGCAGATTGGGACATGGAACAAACACGATATAATGACATCCTAAAGCAAGCCAAGAGATCGCCTATGCAAGAGCATGTAATGCGAGGACAAGATAAACGGGGTCATTAAGGGTAACATTCTGAACTACAAGAGAAGGCAAGCGTAGCAGAGGGCGGCAGAAAGTTATCTGGGCAGATGAGGTAAATAAGTTCGCGGGGATACGGTTACCGCAACTTTCAAAAGACAGGGTCAGTTGGGGAGTTATGGAACAGGCTCTGTTCTGCAGTGGCCGCATTCGGGCTCATCATGATGAATTAGTGCACAATTCTTAAAACAACGACATGCGTAAATGTTAAATATGGGCGTGTTATTTCCTGTTTACGAGTTCTGACAGTAGTTTTCACGCAGGCAATGCCTCATCGGCGGCTCAATCGACCTCGATGTGCTCGATAGCCTGTTTTCACTGGTGGGGCTCAAGCACGGGCTGCAAATCGCTGCCATTGTCGGAGCGGCAGGCACCGTCTCTACAGATGACGTCACACCGGCGGCTCCAAGAGCAAGCTGGCACAAGATTCGAGACGCCTGGAGCCTCTACCGGATGTCAGAAGCACAATTCTTCTACGCACGCCTTGTGTACTTCCGCTGCAGCAGCACGGCATTCTTCGTTCAGCCTTTGATTACCGAGCTGTTAAGAGGCAACGCTGACTTTGAGACCGCATTCCAGTGCCCGGCGAGCAACAAGTCAAAGAAAATCAGCGACTGCATGAACCTTACTGTGCCACGTAGCTGATGCACTGTGCAGTGAAGGGACCCTTGTGAAGATGCAACGCGCATGTTCACCTTTTAACCTATTTTGTACGGCCGCTCGACATGTAATTTGTTTCTTTCTTCGATCGGAGAGGCTCTCGCCGTGGATAACTCGGTTGACATCCGATCATTCATAGATAAGTATCAGGGATCAGGTGATTACCCAGCTTTTGTCAGTAGTTTATTTACCCAGCTTTTGTTAGTAGCTTATTCATCATGCTTAATCTTGTTTAGTTCTGTACCTTTCAGATTAACCTCTCGCTTCTGTCTGAAGGAAAGTTATACACGTATAGAAAATGTTAATCGAATATTTTTCTCGGAAAGAGCTTTTCTGCTCCTGTGATTGTTGACGGAACTAGCCGGCTTACCTAGCCAACCACTAGACTCATGCATCTGTGCATGAAAATTGAAACAGCGTATAAACAGACCCAAAATGTGTCATTGTTTACCTCAGTAAACATTCTATTGCACTGCGTTGCAGTTTTCATTTGTTTTTCAGCTATGCCCAAGTCAAAAGTACAATTTTGACGACTGGAATATCCGCGTGCACTCACCGTTCTCCGCTTTCTTGAGTGTACCAGGATCATCGCAAAGAACTCCAGGCGGTCGAATTTTCCGGAGCCCTTGCCTATGGCGTCCCTCATAGGCTGAGTCACTCTGGCACGTTAAACCCCGATAAACCGTAAACCATAAACTAGAGGAGTGTGCGAGTAAACTTGTCCCTGATATTGGCAACACGGGTACCCGCGCTCACTCACACAGGTCATTGTCGGAGGTGCTGCTTACTGTAGACTGTGGCTTTGAAAATGGCATTTGACACTGTTAGGAATGAGGCTTAGAGCGCACAGTTCCCAGCTCCACCCTTTTATCTCCAAAACATGTACTGAAAATGAAGTTATTTCTTTTTAAGTCTGCATCGTCTCGATTTCCGCATGAATGCAAGCACAGTTGTTTATTGCGTGCTCCATATCTGTCATCGATATTGAGGGAAGGAAACCTGGCGTAAAATAAGTGGATTCTTAGGTTACCTTACGAGTGGAATGCGATTGCTTCAGATTTCACATCCGTCGCAGCTTCTGTTGCAACTTCTGAGTGTGTTTGCGACAATTCGTTTGAAAATTTTATCCATCAACAGCCATAGTCCTGTTGTTTGCGGCAGTAGTATATTGTCACCTAGTGGTGACCGCAGTCCAGCGAGCAGGAAAAGAATTGCTTCTAAACTCTTTACTTGGGCTGACTTGTGCCAGCAAAGGACTGAATGAGTCGGCGACGGCGTAGGCACAAGCGAGCTCGATGGTCGGCGAACCGAATTCCCGACGCTTTCGGCTGTGCTGTATTTAAAGCTGATAGCCAACTGTCGAGATTCGCGACAATATAGTGGAATTTTTGCATTACAGCCAAATATACTAAGTTCGTGAAAAGTGGCGCCCATTCCTTAAGAACTCTATCATGCGCGTCTATTTCTGAAAGCAGGCCTACCACGGCGCTTTGAATGTGTCCAGGGCGCTCATGTTTTCCTCGCCGAGAACCTTGCAGCCAAATATCAGCTCTAGGGTCGGAATCAAACTAGGGTCGGAATCAAATCAGCTGGTGGGAAGTCGGCCCCCTTACGCAGGTACCTAACGGTGTATACTGCACAGATTTGTGGCAATTGAATTGGATTCCAAAACATTTATTGCGTCGAGAACAGGTTGCAGGAGACAGGTACTAGATAGCCGCTAGCCGATGGCTGGCGGCGACCTGATTGGCCAGCTCGATTGCCCGTACTTGAATCTTGGGGTCCGAGCTGACCAGAAAGGCCTCCCACCTGTCGGGAGAAGGGAGCTGTATCAACTCCGCCGGAGAATACTTCCTCCCACCTTCCTCCCTCCCCTTACGGCGCGGTTCGGGTGTCCACCGAGATTGCGACAATTGCTTCGCCATTTCCTTCCTTCAAAAGCCAGCTTTCAACTTTGCACTAACGCAGAGGTGGGGCGCACAGCCCGCACGCTGCGTGAAGACGACGAAGGCCTCGCGAGGTACAGTGTTAACGTAATGGTTACGTGATAATAGAAGCTACGCCGGGGTCGTAGTGGGACCAGAGTAACTTTGCTATTCTGTAAGAGTCATTGCTCAAGAAATGTTTGCTGCCTACCATAGCAGCCGCCACGTTGGCTCAGTGGTTGAGACATTCATCTACTGAGCCGGAGTACCCGGGTTCGAACCGGACCGCGGATACAGTGTTTCAATAGAGGCGAAACGCAAAAGGCACCCGTGTGGTGTGTGATGTCAGTGCACGTTAAAGATTCCCAACCGGTTGAACTTCTTCCTGAGCCCTTCACTCCGGCGTCCCTCATAGCCACAGTCGCTTTGATACGTTAAACTCCCATAAATCATAAAACACTATTACCGCTTCTCGAGCGCCACTTGACGGCAACTTTGACAAACATCCCGTGCTGTGTTTCCGGAGGCGCCAAGTATATCAAGCTCACGCGGCGGTAACGCATGGTTCCATTTGGGCCGTCATTCACGGGCTGATATTTCTGTTCCTGCATATCTACCATGCAACACGAAAAAGCCCGTAGACAGCTCGCGAGGAGAAGCTTACCATCACGGGTTTCGCACCGACTGCCTTTCCGCGCGTTAGGGACAACACGGCGGCACAGGCATAAGCAGCTTTCGCAGCAGTTAACGCAGTTTAAAGACGAGGATAGGAAGGTTGCCTCTGAGCAAATAATCTCTTCTGCATACACAGCTCGTCTTGGAGTGGTTTAGGGGACCAAATTAATGAAAAATAATCCTGATTATGTTCCTGATGATAATGCTGATGAATGAGTTAGATTTCGTTCAAAACGTAACCAACGTAATCAACGGGAGAACAAACCCTCGACACCGACAAATCCGCACACACAATTGCTTGCAGCTCGAATGATTTTCCGCCGTATCGCGCTAAAATGATGGAAACGTAAAACAGATACCAATTTCACGGTCATAACTTTACCATTCGCGTTCTTCCTGTGTGTATCTTGATCTGGTATGCAGGACCAAAGAGGGAAATTGGTTTAAAGCATAAGTTCTCCACTCGCGCTTTATAACCAGCACTGTTTTCGCGAAAAAAAAAACGAAATTTTAGTACTTTGTTCATGAGTGCCGCGTCTCCCACCGAATAGTATGTGCCACACTTTTAGACTAATCAAAAAGTTGCACAGCGTAACCTTCTTTTCATATGTGTTTGTGTTTAGAAAACTGCTTTGGGCGACATCAGCGTGTCATCGGCTCCGAAGCAGAAGGTGTATGGGGAGCAACATAACAATGCTGCCTTTTTTATTGTTGCGTCATAGCACTTTTTCATGTGAAGGCAAACTGCAAATGTACCAATGGCGTATGCTGATCGGGCAGAGAGCCATGCTCTCTCAGGTACATGTAACGGTGTTTCTAAGAGATGGGCGCATCCTTCAATTCTCACACCCGTTTTTCCCCCTTTACAGGATAAATATTAAGGCTGCTATAGACTAGTCTACAGATGGTATATTGACCATCTATAGACGGAAGGACATTTAGGCAGTCATAGACATTAGCCTACAGATAGCATATAGACCATCCATAGACAGAAGGAAATTAAGGCGGTTATCGACTTTAGTCTATAAATAGTCTATAGTTCCTGCGCAAAAAATTACAGTGGTTATAGTTTCTAGCCTATACACAGTTTATAGACTGTCTATATATAAAAAAAGTATCAAGGATGGATTGAGAGTCTACAAAATGTGTATTGAAAGTCTATAGATCATTTTTATAAGGAAGGGATGACCCAGCAGAACGGTACCAGTAACCGCCGAATAGGTTTGGTTTGGTTTATGGGGTTTAAAGTCCCAAAGCGAGTCGGGCTATGAGAGACGACGTAGTGAAGGGCTCCGGAAATTTCGGCCACCTGAGGTTCTTTAACGTGCACTGGCATCGCACAGTGCACGGACCTCTAAAATTTCGCCTCCGTCGAAATTCGACCTCCACAGCCGGGATCGAACCATCATCTTTCGGGTCAGCAGCCGAATACCAAAACCACTGAGCTACCACGGCAGAACAGTACCAGCGAGTGCCGAATATTTCAGTTAGTTGCATAGCACACAAATCAACAACACCAACCGAATCCCGAAAGATACCCAACGTAAACACAGCCTAGCGAAGCGACAGAAGAAATAAAACGATGCCCAAGAAGTAGAAAGTGAGGAGAGGGGTGGGGGGAGGGGGAGATGCACCCTAGAAGATAAAGCAGGCAACAGCCAATCGATACGAAGCACAACACCAAAAGATGTTTCCATCGCACGATCAAGCCTCGTCAATTTCGTTCAACTCAGCGAATGTTGTGTCCACTGTACACATAGGGTAAGAACAGGGGATAACCAGTAGGGTTGAGCAGATGAGATTACCTTGTACAAGCTTCGGAGACAGATGAGACAACACTATAGGTTTTGGAGTTACTGCTCTATCCGGGTTCGTTCTCTGACCCGCGTTCTTTGTGTCCCGTGTTTCCAGTTTAGCAAGAGATTATGCGAGATTGCATTAGATTGCATCCGATTACCAAGTAAAAAAAAAAATTGGTTAGGTGAAATTGTGTTGAATCCATAGCTTCCCCGCAGCGACGGAAGTTATCAATTTCGTGCGTTGCATGATCTGACAGTTGGATTTTATAGATAAACTTTCAGTACCTGCCTCACCGTTCGGAACCACTGGAACCCTAAAATACCTCATATTTCTTCAAAGCACGATCAGAACGGATTAAAAGATTTTATGAACCTTTCTATTCAAATCAAGATGCATCTAGATTTTTACTTACCGTTTTCCGTACACTCTGAAGGCGACGGGCGTGGAGCCACTTATACATCATTACTTTTCCTCGATATAGATGCTCAGACTATTTGTGAGGAACGAGTAAATGATATTTGCTTTGAGGTTTTCACGTGCGCAAAACTTTTTCTTCAAGTGCGAAGGAATGGACTTGGAGCAAATGCGAATAACTTAGGTGACAGTAAAGTAACAAAGAAGCGCCGGCGAGAGTTGTTGAAGGTAAAGTGCGCAGGTTTAGAAATCGACGAGCTTAAAAGAGTGGAATGTGTAAAACTTGCAAGTAAAGCATAGAAAGTCTTTTTGAGCTAGCATTTGAACTAGTGATGTAATCGCCGATTAAAATCGCGACGCCCTTCAAGTTTCTCCGCGCATCTCAGCGCCAAGTTGGGGGCGCATGATGACGTCACCGAAGGTATCGGTGGGATTCCAACGGACAAACGCCTGCTTTGAAGGAAAAAAAATAGCTGCGGTTTAGCTCTGGTTAAACGTTTAGCTCTTTAGGGTTTAGGGTTTGGCTCTGGGGTTTAGCCCGGGATACGTCATCAACATGGCGCCCGATGCGAACGCATGTGCGCGCTGCTCGCAGCCCATTCGTGGTAGGCAGCAATTTTTGCCGTGCGCGTCTTGCAGGCAGCGTTTTCACAGGAAGTGCATCAACATACAGGCCGAGGAATACAACATGCTCATGGAATCCGGGGCCAGCAAGTACAGATGTGTTCATTGCGTGAAGCGGCGTGATCCTTCGGCGGCAGAGCTTATCGGCGGAGCTGGCGACACGGAAACGCCTCCCGAACTGCAGCGCTCTTTTCTGGATTTTCAAGACTCAGATTCCATCAGTGCTTCTCCGAGTGTTATCTTAATGCTACAAAAAATGGCTAGTCGAATCGACGCGTTAACTGATGAGGTGCGACAGCTTCGTGCGGAAAACGCGCTCCTGCGTGGAGCTTCGAGTGGCCTGAGTGCATCTGTTCGTACCGCCAGCCAGAGTGAGTGTTCGCATTCCGACTGCTCGGAATCTCGCAGCTACGCTTCAGCCGGGGTGGCAAATCTGCCTGCTCGAATTTTGGCCCCTCCATGGAAGCTTCCTACTCAGGACCAGGCTACTCATCTGCCACGCCCGTCGAAAGCGGTGAGCTAACCACCTCGCCCTCGAGCAACGTTTGGCACAGCTAAGCAGTCTATGCTTAAAGTAGCGCCCAAAGTACCGGCGAAGAAAAGCTTATTTGTTTCTCGCCTGGACCCGATAACAACGGCTTAGGACATACAGGAACTTTTGGCGAACACAGTAGGTGACAAGGTTGTTACTTGCACAAAACTGATAACGTAGTACGATACATATTGCTCCTTCCACGTTTCTCTGGATGAGCATTTATTTGAACTTGTCAGCAAGCCGGAAGTGTGGCCTGATAATTGCGTATTTCGCCCTTTTTTATGGAAAGCTGTGGTCCTCACGGCGCTTTGATGACTCTAACGGTGCTCTAATTACATCCAAAAATGGCAGAGGAAATTAAGCTGTATCATCAAAACACGAGAGGGCTGCGAACTAAAAGGGAAGCTCTCTTGGCGAATGCATGCGCATGTGAGTATGACATTACGTGCCAGACGGAAACGTGGCTCAGCTCATCATGTTCAAGTGCGTCTCATTTCTCAGATGACTACACTCTTTTCAGGGCCGATAGGGTGTATTCTGACAGGATTAAATATGGGGGCGGAGTTCTGATAGCCTGCCGTTCTGTGCTAAATGCATTTAGGAGTCAAGACCTAGAGACATACGAAGAATCTGTGTGGTTGGAAATTCCAACGTGTGACAAATCGCACTATCTAGTTGGCTGCTACTACTTTCGACCAAATTCTGCTCCTAACGTTTTTACCGAACATTTTTTTGGATATTGGGGAGAAATCGATTTTTCGAAGCACAAGGTTCACATCTACGGGGATTTTAATCTTCCTAAGGTAGATTGGTCCACTGGTTTGGCCACTAGTGACTGCACAGCAACTCGAGAAAAAGCCGAATATTTAATTGATTTTTTGTAATTTCCATGGTTTATATCAATGGAATTCAATGAGGAACTGTGCTGGAAACATTTTAGACCTAATTATATCTAATGTGCCTCTTTTTGGCGTGCAAGTGGTGCGCGATCCTCTTGTTCTGGTAGACAAATATCATTGCCCGTTTGCCTTGTCGTTCTTCTTGTCTTTTGGTACAGTGCGTGAGATGATACCAGAAAAATTTAGATACGCGTATGGCAATTACCTTAGGCTGTACAATGATCTTCTGGCTTACGACTGGTCAGAATTGCTTGAGATTGAGGATGTAAACACAGGCGTTGAGCTACTTACTTCACTTGTACTGGGTATAATGAAAAAATGTATACCTCGCCGCAAATCGAAGAATTATAGATTTCCTTGCTGGTTTTCGCACGATTTGAGACATTACTTGCAGAAAAAACAGAGGTATCACAAACTCTACGTGAAATCATAAAGTGAATATTGGTACCAAATATATTCATTGGGCAGAAAAATTGTGAAAAAACTGATTCCACGTGATGAAGCCGAGTACCACAAACTTCTTGAACAGCACTTTAAAAAGTAGCCAAGCAGTTTTGGGGATTTTGTGCGCAAGCAAAGAAATGATAAGGTTAGTGCTGCTGTGATAAAAACGCGCGATGGCATCTGTTTTAAACCTCTAGATGTGTGTCAAGCTTTTGCTGATCACTTCAGCTCTTGTTTTGTGCGCCATGATAACACAACTGCTATTATCACTCTTGAAGACAGTGCTGACTGTTTAGCTTATGATATTGTCACCGAGCATGAGGTTCTTTCGGCGATTCAGAAACTTAATCCAAAACTTTCAGCAGGAATTGATGAAATTCCCAACTTCGTTATCAAATGATGCAAGGATATTTTTGGCCCTGTTTTGCCGCATTTGTTCAACTTATTGTTGCGAACTGGTGTTCTTCCTTGTCATTGGAAGTTGTCAGTAGTTGATCCTGTATTCAAGTCTGGCGATGCTTGTGATGTAAACAACTGTCGACCTGTGTCACTAATTTTTTTTGCGAAAGTTTTTGAAATGGTTATGTACGAACGCATGGGCTCATACTGCGAACAGAAGATCTCAATTCTGCAGCGCGGTTTTTTAAAAGGTTGATCTGTGTAAACTAATTTATGCAGCTTTCTTGATTATACTGGGCCACAGGTATTTAATCGTGGTCAGGTAGTTGCAATCTATTTTGACATGACTAAAGCCTTCGATATGGTTTCCCATGAGCTACTTCTGATGAAGATGGAAAGATACGCACTTTGCCCCATGTACTGCAGGTGGCTCAAAAGCTATCTTTCCAGCCACCGTAACATGGTCCGATTTTCCGGCTGTGTGTCCAACGAATTTCTATCATCTTCGGGAGTGCCTCAAGTCTCCAAATTAGGACCGCTGTTGTTTTTAGTGTTCGTTAATGATTTGCCGTTACATGTCAAGAACTCGAGAATTTTGCTCTTCGCAGATGATTTCAAATTATTCCGTAATATTGGAGATATTGAGGACTGCCGCCGATTGCAAGCTGACATTAACAACGTCGAGAATTGGTGTTTGATGAATCGCTTAAAATTGAATATGGTTGGTTTGGTTTATGGGGTTTAACGTCCCAAAGCAACTAAGGCTATGAGAGACGCCGTAGTGGAGGGCTCCGGAAATTTCGACCACCTGGAGTTCTTTAACGTGCACTGACATCGCACAGTACACGGGCCTCTAGAATTTCTTCTCCAAAGGAATCCAACCGCCGCAGCCGGGATTGAACCAGCGTCTTTCGGGTCAGCAGCCGAGCACCATAACCGCTGAGCCACCACGGCGGCCCAAAATTGAATATTAACAAGACTTCCGTCCTGTCTCTAACTAGGAAACGCGACACAGTTACGTTTGATTATACACTTTTGGCGGGTCAAATTTCTCGTGTGGCCCATGTACGAGACCTTGGTGTTGTTGTTAATTCAAGGCTTGATTTTAGACTGCATGTAAATTCAATTTTGTTACGCGGATTTAGGCATATTGGTCTTATCTCTAGACTAACAAAAAAATTTCGACGGCACGAATGTCTACGCACTCTATACTGTGCCCTTGTGAGACCGCGTCTTGAGTTCGCGTCAGTAGCCTGGAATAGCGTATCTGTCGCCTATTGCACGAAAATAGAAATTGTCCAGCGTAAGTTCATACGCATCTATTATGATAGATATATTGGTCGCCGTCGTTTCTTCGACCATGATTCTCTCTTGGCAGATCTCAATATATGTACCCTTGGTGATAGGCGACCCATACGCAACAATACAGTTGCTGCAAAAAGTCGTGCGTGGTTTCATTAACTGTAGCACCTTACTGATGTCGCTGAATTTTTGTGTGCCGCATGAAAAAGCCCCAAAATGTTTCGACACATTTTATCCCGATTTGCACGCCATCTGTCCACTGACTCGTTTACAAATCATGTACGACAAAAAAAATCCTGTATAAACAAAGCGACGGTCCTGCCGCCTGGTGGAGCGCCGCTGAAACGGTTGCCATGGCAACGGCGCTCCATCTGTTTGACCTCGCTGCGGCTGAAGGTCAACCGTGGCCACCGCCGGGAGCTACGCGACGGCTGGAAACCTGGCGCAGTGTTGCTTACGCAATAAAAACCAACACCACCGAAGGCAAACCCCGCCGAGGGTTGTTTGGCAGCGTCCAAAGAGACACGATAGGGTTGGGCTGCCGACAGCGGTAATTTGAAATCATACCTTCCGTGACGTCACGCTGAACTTCCCCACACTCGTCTGTCGCACTAAGGAGAGGCGCAAAATTCAATCGTCGATTACGTCAATATTTGAAATGCTAGTGCAAAAACACTTGACATACTTTACTTACAGCCTATGTAGATTTGAATCCTTGAATATTGCAAATTTTTTTCAAAGTGGTGCAGTTGCCCTTTAAGAGTAATAGCTGTAGCACTACTCGGCGTTCAGCAGCATGTCAACGCTGGCCATTGTGCGTCAAAAGCAGAGCAGTTTTACAATCTGCTCATGTATTTCGCAATAGACTGCAAGCAATGATCCGCAAAAAACCACGGTTTGAGTACAGGTTTACAGAAAGAAGTAAATGAGGACATATACTAGGGCAAAACTTACAATGTACCATGCAATATTTCACTCTCGTGTTAAATATTGTCACTAGGTTCGGGGTACAAGGACGGAAACTAATATTCAGAAGATTTTAATATTAAAAAAAAACACAGTGACATGCAGTCACAGGTGCCACATATTTAGCACCTACAAGTTCATTATTTTTAAAACATCGCATTTTGGATTCAAGCGTCATCCATCAGTACTGTGCGATTAAGCTATATAAATCACAAGCACACAGTGACACTAAATTTTTAACCGACCTTGCTAATCTGCGGTAAAATACCGTTCTTCATAATACAAGACACTGTGCATACTGGTATGTACATACCTTGCCCACGCACAAATTGTGGACTTCGTTGATTCGGTTTATTAGGGTTTAACGTCCCGTAGCGACTCAGGCTATGAGGGACACCGTAGTGAAGGGCTCCGGAAATTTCTACCACCTGGGGTTCTTTAACGTCCACTGACAGCGCACAGTACACGGAGCTGTAAAATTTCGCCTCCATCTAAATTCGGCTGCCGCGGCCGGGATCAAACCCGTGTCTTTCGGGTCAGAAGCCGAGCGCCGTAACCACTGAGCCACCGCGGCGTGTAATTATGGATTTCAAGCACTAAGATGTATATTATCGTCGTTCCTGAACAGATACTTTCACTAATCCATCCATTCTATCCGTTTCATATAACAGTATCAGCAGCATGTTCCTACAAAACCATGAATAGTATCCAACCGTAAATATACAAAGTATCCACGTGATGCGATTAGTTTGTTTCCTTTGCCTGCCTGTAGCAGTGATGCGATGTAAAGATAAGGTACATATTTGTTATTTCATGTAATTTCTTGTTTTTGTTTTTACTGCTATCTTCCATCGCTGAGTCGAACCGCTACAGGAGATGGGAGCTTTCGCAAGCTGCGTGCGCGGCTTTTTTTCCTTTCTTTTCAGCCATTGTACACGACTGAAATAAACTGAACTGAACTTAACTGATATAGCAATATTTAAATGAAAGATAGGAAAAGTTATGTACAATTACCTTTTGTTCTCGAAGCCGCTAAATGTTTAAGCCATCACTAAAGCTTGGTTGCATGGAATTAGAGGTTTACCCCAAAGAAAATTTTGTAGGTGAGCCGAAAGGCACTTTTTTATTTTCTGTTCAAAATAAAGAAGAAGTTTTGACTCTACAGGTGACGAAAAATCAGTCTACTTCAAAACCTCAAAGCACACGTGGTCTCTGCTTTTCCTGTAGAAACGCTCAGCAGTTTTTTGCAGAAAAAAAAGAATGACGCAGGAACTGCGCTCTTGTGCTTTCTTGCTTCGGCGTCCTCCCAAAGGGAGAGGTTGCACAAAACTGGCTGGATGGTATTTAGATCGAAACCCTGAGGGCAGGTTTCTGGTCTTCTGTTTTTATTTCATTTCGTGAATACTTCGCGACAACAGCCAACCTTTTTGGGGTTTCAGTCGTTTCGAAAAGTGCAATAGAGAGAGAGGGGAATTTTACAGAGAGGAAAAGGAGGAGAGGTCGGCCAGTGATAACATGGCCCTGGCCATGACCGCCTATCGATGAAAAGCCTTTCTTTTGTTATGTCATGAGCCCTGGGTAGCCAACGTTAAATACCAAAATGAACTCGCTTATTAAATGTTCAACGTGAAACTCAGGAGGGCGTGTTGTCGGGCTAGTTGGTTCTGCATAGTATATAAGTGAATTGCCAACAACTTAGACAGGACACAGAAACAAACAAACATACAACAGTTCACGAGCGTAACTACCAACTGTTTAATGGGGAGAAACAACAGCATATATAGAGAAAAGCAGAGCATGCGTAGAGCAGGCACACACATCACAAAGACCGCAATTTTATCCAAACGAATCAAGATGTGAAACTTCAGCATCATAGATCTGCAACGAAGCATCACTTACGCAGCGATCAGATAGTTTTTTAACATGGAAGGCCTCTAAGACAAGCCGGGCTTTTACATTGGTATTCCTGCCTAGAATCTTTGTCATCTCAAATCTTGCCCTACACGTGCAGGAAGAGATGTGCCTTACAAGGTTTGAATTTTTATCATTATTGTCAACATTTTTTGCGTTAATTACCGGCTACGGGAGCATGCAAATCTTGCCCTGCACGTGTAGGGCAAGATTTGAGATGACAAAGATTCTAGGCAGGAGTACCAATGTAAAAGCCCGGCTTGTCTTAGAGGCCTTCCATGTTCAAAAAACTATCTGATCGCTGCGTAAGTGATGCTTCGTTGCTGATCTATGATGCTGAAGTTTCATATCTTGATTCGTTTGTATAAAATTGCGGTCTTTGTGATGTGTGTGCCTGCTCTACGCATGCTCTGCTTTTCTGTACATATGCTGTTGTTGTTTCTCCCCATTAAACAGTTGGTAGTTGCACTCGTGAACTGTTGTGTTTCTTTCTGTGTCCTGTCTAAGTTGTTGCGCAATTCACTTATATACTAAACGTGAAACTCGCCGCTCCACTCTGTTAGCAGCGTCATTTTTGCGCCTCGAGAGCTGCGTACAGAAATGATGACGCACGCACATGCACACCCCCGCCAAGTGCAACTTCTACACACGCACACACAAGCACACCTCTAAACAAGAATAATGCGCAAAATACTCTTTCGCGCAGGCAAATATGCAAGCACCACTCGTCGTGCTGAACGAGATAGGCAGTCCCCAATTCGGGTAAACAAGCTCAAACGTCCGCGCCCTCCCGCAGGAATGAATGGATATAACATGAACAGTATACACACACAGTGTCGAGTTCAAATATGCACTTTAAGCTGGTACCGTTATCGAACCCTGACGCTAGCACAAACACAGAGGGGAGCCTCCGCACACGCACGCAAGCAGGACTCGTATGGCGTCCGCAAATTTATCACCGAAAAAGCGCGCCGGGGCACGTCTTCGTTACACCTGCGCGTACGTGCCTGCCGCTCCCTATAGGGATCTCTCGGCGACGGTTACAGCAGTCCGGAAAAAATACGTGCGTGGCGCTGCATTCGCACTTCGGCCGAGGTTTACTGCACGTTATTTGGCCTTGCATTTGTATGCATATATTTTCTCTGGCACATGTGCGAACAGGCGGAAAGAAAGGCATGGCGGAAATCCAGAGCCGTGTTTTCTCCGCTGGGACGAGATACACTCTTGGGAACAAAACTCGAATGTACCTATTGCCTCATGCCAAGCTAAATTAATTCTGTGGTGCTAATGAGAGCAAAAATAAAGAATTTTTTTTTCAAGTGTATGTTAGTGTCTTTTCTGTGGCATCATGAAGCTGGGAAGTAATGCCTACAGTAACATTATCAATCACGTGGTTGTGATACGAAGACGACGGAACACGTAAATGTTTCCAGAAAGGGGACTTGAAAGGTATGGCTTAGATGGGGTTCTTAACACAGAGAGGGCAAATATGAGGGGCGCTATCTTTAACCAGACATGCTGGAAGCCCACTAAGTCGGTCTGGCCGCTTGATGGCGCCTGTGAGGTGGCCGAGCTCTGTTTTACATTTTTTTTTCCGGATGCCTGAGTTAAAAGCATGCACATTAAGAAAAGTTCAGGCGCAGAAAATCGCCAACACGGAGCCTTGTAGACGTGTGGCAACCATGCCAGGTGAAGCGTGACGCAATTTGGGCTGGGGCGTTGTAGAACTTAACTGTAGACTCAACCACATGGGGGCATTTTCTACTCTTGCTTGGCATGTAGTTTACTGGGCTAAGGCTCCTAAAACCTGGTCTTCACCGCAGTTGTGGTTCAGAGGTTATGGCCCTAGGCTGCTTACCCGAAAAACGCAGGTTCGATCGCGACCGCTGCGGTCACATTTTGACGGAGGCAAAATTCTAGGAGCCCGTTTACTGCGTGATGTCAGTGCGATGTCAGTGTTCTCAGTAGACACGCGTATATTTATTCTGGCGTACCTGTTTTTTGCGTCGTCCTGAGCGACATCCCTCAGATCAAAATTATCTTGAACGCCTTTGGACACTGCCGAGTGTCCAAAGGCGTTGTGAAAGGGAGAGCGGAGACGCCATCTTGGCTCTCTCCCGCTCCTTAGAAACGCCTTCATGCTATATTCTTTTCCTAGTGTAAAAAAAAAAAATCTATATCGCTCTGTTGCTTCGTCGCGGCGTTCATGGCCCTAAGTCAAATGACTTCATGAAATTATTTTCTCTGCAGCTTGGTTGCTTGTTGCCTCTGAAGGAATGCTGGCCAGGAAACCTGGAAAAGACGACGTCAGGAGATGAGGGACAGCTAGACTACCATGCTATCAAAATCTTTTTTTTTTTTTTTTTGCACAGGGCACATGGAATGACTCGGCATGGCATTTCGCCTATCCATGGATGCTCTTCATTCAATTCTGTTGTCACCATCTTAATTAGCGTCGCGGGACAAACGCCACTGCCTTCGTCACTGTCTTCGATTTCCCTAAGCTAGGCGACCACAATATCCGCACCACAACTTTCCCATCTCCACTTCCTATTGCCCGCCGTGGTGGCTGAGTGGTTACGGCGCTCGGCTGCTGACCCGAAAGACGCGGGTTCGATCCGAGCCGCGGTAGTTGAATTTCGCCTTCATCGAAATTCCAGAGGCCCTGTACTCTGCGAGGTCAGTTCACGTTAAAGAACCCCAAGTGGTCGAAATTTCTGGAACCCTTCACTACGGCGTCCCTCATAGCCTGAGCTGCTTTGGGACGTTAAACGCGAATAAACCAAACCAAACTTCCTATCACCGATTCAAATTAAGGTAAAGTGAACAAAATAGTAAACAAGGATCTTTCAAATCCCTATATCCATCATTTACAGCTATGGGCATGTAGAAAAAAAAAGCAAAGATACAGGCTACTGGGCTTCGTGAAGACGCGCAAAGAAAGATACCGGTTAACCTACGGGTGGATCAAGCACGTGATCATAAAAAGACACTCACTGGCCCATAAGAGGTGGAACAATTTGTGAAGGTGTTTCGGCACAGGAACAAACAAGAGGCCTCTCTAGAAGACATTGAGAGGCTTGGAAAGGGGGCGGCAGATATACGATCATCCTGCTCGCCGTAGAGCTTCATACCGGGGCAGCTTGCAGAAAAGACCGCAGTCCTTTTATTTCCCAAACTTGCGTAGTTTCCGGCGCTACTACCGACGACGAACGCGCTTGACAAGTCGGTGAGTCGGTGATCTGACGATGGGGCTCTAAAGAAGGCACAGGACCCGGTGCGTTGCCAGAATGTTCCACACAGGCTGCTAAAGGGAATCTTCGCCACCTAGTGCAAACTTGTTCAAGGACAAAGGATCCAAGGAGACGAACATTACAGGAAGTGTGACTTACTGCTCCCAAAGAGAAAGATTTATCAAGTGGCTTGTGGAAAACAATAAAAGCAGGAGCCTGGTCATGCTCTTGCAAGAAACAGTCTGCGCTACGACGTCTTCTATGCCGTCAGCGCCATCTTATGCAATATGGAAAGTGTGGGAAATAAAATAAAAATCCGGAGGCCACTTATTCTGAACAGATCCCCGCATATTAGCCTGAAGCTGAAAACGACATTGTGCTGCTTTTATTGGTGACCGGGGATCACGTGATCTGCGCGTAGCAGACGTTAGGCAGGAGTACTATTATAGCATCAAGATGACGTCGACACCATGAACAGCAAAACGCTGGTCAACTTGGTGCACGGCAATAAAATCATTCATCAGAGACTTGTACAGTGAAGTGAATTCAGACGGAAGGCAGACAACAAGCTTCGCACACGTTTCTTCCGCAGGTGAACCTGACCACGTAAGAGGTTCGTTAACGATTCCTCAGCGATAAGGCCGAACATAGAGGAAAGAAAAAATATATATACTCGACATGACGACGGCAATGAGGGTAGAAAGGGCCTGCGAAACCGGAGGCAGCAGTTGTTATGGTACATAGTTTTCTTGGCTCGATTTACGTCTACATCACTGAAAAAATCAGGGCGGAGTCTGCATAAGAAGTGTTTAGGGGAGTGTGGGGTAAAACGTGACAATTTATTATCATGCTCCATATAATAATAACGTGATATTTCTGTTAACATATGTTAAATTGATATTTCTGCTAATACTCGCCACACTTCAACTACAGTTTATTCCAACTGTGATAAAATTGGCTGTTTTTAAGCAGAGAAAAAAAAAACAAAGTAAGCCTCTTTTAAATAGAAACCAGTCGCAAAAGCGCGAAATTTTGTACTTTAGATGTTTAAAAACTCTGCCTATGAATTAACCTGGCTTTTTAGATTCACGCATCTGTTCAGTTATTAAAAGTGGTTATTGGTCTTATCTGTTTCAGGGTTTGGGAATTTTTACGCTTTTTATAATTAAGATACAATTATTTTAGCAGCAGGAAACATGTGCGGCAGAACGCGACGTAATGATGTCATGCTGCGACTAAAGTAAATGTAATCATTTTATTGCTTGCTTTAAAGCTATAGCCACGGTTTTCCCTCATTAGGATAGTCTGAATGCACAAAAGAAAAACAGTGAATGTCAACTAGAACGCAGAAAACATGAAGAAAGCTCCGGAGAGATGCAAGCAGCACGATTTCCATCAATAATTTTAGTGTTCTCAAAGGCGCCCACAACAGAACAGCGCAATAAATGAGAGAATATGAAACCAGAAACTGCTTAAAAGGGCTTGCGAATCTCAGCTTCACACAATGTGCGGGCATGAGATTCTATTTATACAACGCTTTTTGATAATGGAGAAAGCTCTTTTCGGACTGGTCTACAATTACATTAAAAAACTTGTTTTCAGGTACCATGGGAAGAATCAAATCGCGTGTCCGTTCAACACTGCCGAGCGAACGAACAACATCTGTAACATAAATAACTTCTCATGAAGGAAGGAAATCCGAAAACTTGGCGCTGCCAGGTGAGCCTGACAGCATTCAGAAGTACGTAGACTGTAGTGTGCCATGGAATAAAACATTGCCGGGATCCGTCTTAGAACAGTATCTGTCATTGGAATAAACTTGTCTTAAACTTATCCGAATAAACTTGTCATTTCAATAAAGTAGTCTACACCCATGGAACCAACTTTGTGAGAACTTATTGCAAGGATGGGTAATATGGTGAATATAAAAGGACGTTTCATTTTACCCCGTGCACTTTCTTATTTCGTCGCACGGGGTGGAGAAAAATGTGACGTCGTAAGTTTTCAATTTTTATTCAATTTTACTGTGTTCCTATTCAGATGGACTTCTCATATTTCGTGAGCAATGTGCAAGGACGGTATGAAAACTTTCGGCGCATTTATTTTTGTATATCTCCGAACAAAAAGATAACGGTGACGATCTCAAATTTTCTGTTTTGTCATGCCCACCCTCCCCCGCATGCTCCATATTATGCAGCGTAGGGTAAACGAACACAGGTAAAAAAATTCCATCCATTAAGAGAGCTGATACATGTGATTGTTCTAATGCTGCCCATAGCAGTGCACTGTGAGCTAAGCCTTTTTTTTTACTATTCTGAATTTGGCCACCAGTGAACGCAGACCGAAAGAGGTCGAGTGCAATTCTAAACTAGGCCAGCATTACACTCAGAAGAATATGAGTACAAACTACAAAAAAAAAATCGGATAAAGCAAGAGAAGAACGCCCGCGGTGTGCAAGACAATTTAGCGAGCGACGCTGTGGAGGACCATCCAAATTCGCTGCTCCGCCTACCGCCGCCGCTCGATCCGAAGGAGCCCAGTGTGGGAATGAGAAAGTATGGTCGCACGTTCCGTCCTAATGAACAAAGGCGGATGGTGGGAACATTTTTTTACACGACACCGGCGAGTGCTGCGTAATTAATTGGCGGGATACTCGTGGCTCAATGAGGGCTCAGTTCTCGAACACAACGCCCTGTTTCTTTTTGTCATGCTGTAAATACGAGAGAACGAGAGCGAGGGCTTTGGATTAGAAATAATGGATTCACAAGAAATAGGAGTGTAGTTTTTTTTCTGTTTTATCTATGCTGAAGCTCCCATAAATAAACAGAAGAGTCTCTCGAACTGGGTCGTCGAAATAGCAGACTTCCTCATCATTTTTGGTTTGTTAGTAACGAAACCTTTCGATCTGTTTAACTGCCGGTAGTTTAATGCAGCAATGAAGTAAAAAATAAAACAACAATGAAATTAATTATTTGAGCCGTTTTGTTTCTCAGTTAACCATCATACCAGCAATAACAGCATCGATTAAGATAATGCAGCTGGAGATAACGTGCAGCATGTACTGATTTTTATTTAAATAAATATTTGTGAATAGCGTCTTAAGCATTTTTCTTTGCGATAATTACGTACTAGATCTGCGCAGTATCAGAGTCAGGGAAACTAATTGTGACTGGAAGAGTCCTACCTCTATCGTGTCTCTGATCTTCTTCTAATATAAGCAGAGCTGAATCCCACCATACTGCTCAGTTTTTGCTGTCTTGCTGTGCAATACCGCATTCGGAGCCTGTACTTTGAAGTTTTATCCGTTTTATTTGATGAATAGGAATGTGTGAGAAATAGAGCATCCATCCACCTCTCATCTCGAGTGCTGTTTAGCTTGTTCAATCTTGATTTCTTGTTTGTTTGCCACTTTTTCAGTTTTTTTTATTTTCCTTTTCATGTTTGCATATTGTGTTTATATTACCTTTACTATCGTCGTTCATGTTTAAAGTAGGGCGCCTAATTTTCTCAGTGTCTTTTTGGCGCCATTCATTGTTCACATTTCTTGCATATCCTCAACAGTACTGCGTAGTGCACGCTATACCTGTATTCTGTTTTGTATTATGTCATCGATTATTGCGTGATTTTTCTCCAATGAGGGAAGGACTACCAGAAGCCGCTCACAGCCGTCAACCTTTCCTTCTACGTTAATCGAAATAACAATAAAGCTTGCGGCATGTTCTGTTGTCCCGGCAATGTCCTACAGGAGTGGTACAAGAATTAGCGCAAAGTAAACCGGGATATAAGAGTTTGTTCGCTCGCAAGTGGTTGGATCAAGCAAGCCTCTAATAAAGGCGCAGAGTGAATGTATGTACTAAGAGCCCCAAATCGAAACTACATCATTGTTTTGAGGCCCGTCCAGCCGTCCGGGAGCGCTCTCAACCCCGGGGTGCAGGGTCTCTTGATGCGGCCCTGAAATTCACTTTCGTCAGCTCCAACTCGGCGTATTTTTTCTAGAGGGCGGTGTAGTTTGAGCGGCGTGCTGTCAAGGAAATATTGCAGGCCTTTCGCGCACTTGCTTCGCTGCTGAGAGAGCGTGTTTTGAACAGTTTTTGGAAGTGGAAAACGAAATGTAGAGCCGCAGACGAAATGAAAGGAGGCGCAAAGATAGAAAAAAGAAGAAAAATAGTTGGAAGAAAGGAGGGGATCGCGAGCCGGAGTTGAGAAGCAAATACGACGGGAGGCCCTGAAAGTTCTTCGAAGAAACCGAATCTTGCCCGTGCAGGAACTTAAACTCAATCAGAAATTCTTGCGATCGATTCCTTTTTGGTGTTGCCGAATGAGGGTATGGAAAGAAGTAGAGAAAAAGAAAACGACGTGTATCTGAAAGTATAAGCAAAAAAAAGGCATGAATTTAAAAAAAGAAATGTAGATATCATCTCGTTTTAACTGCAGAAAAAAAACCGACCCAATGTCCGTTCGGCACGTGTGCTCACGTCTCCAGACTGCTTGAAAATGACGAGTTCTTTTTTTTTTTACTTGGTTGTCTGCCGGTCCATATCTTGTGAGTTGGTAAACATGGGGACGGGATCGTTCTGGCATGTCAAAAATAAATATTTTTCGCACATTTGAAATCTACTTGACACGTTGGCGGCCGCTTGACAGCTTCGCACGCCAGACATATATGAAATGCAAGGAAGGGAGAAGGGTGCAAGAGAGAGGAGGAAGCATTTGAGACGCAGGGATCGCCAAAACTTTCTTGAAGGCAACGATATCAACAGAAATTACTCCCGAGAGGCGGTTCTCGCATCTGTCCAAGTAAGTATATGTGTGAAAAGAAAACCGAATTGCGTTTCACAATTCGGTAGCGCCGTCAGCTTTTCACTTGTCACCCAATGCTGTCTGAGCTAAGTGCAATGACTTTGTGCATGTCATTAAAGCATATTTCTTTCCCCTGGTGACCGTATCATAAGACGGAGCTATTTCTCACCTGACCTTATCCCGTAACCCGTGAAACGTGAACTGTCACGTAACCTTGCAGCTAATGAGAAGTTCATCCGCTTAGGCCGAGGAGTACGGGCTGCCAAGAGCGAGTTTTGCAACGTCATGTGTTCCAGATGGATGCGAATCAACCCTAAGGTCTTTATAGAGAGTCCCATAGATCTGAAGCAATTTTGGGTTGACAGGGCGTTGAAACTCCCGGTATAAAATTCAGACGCTTGAACAATGCGTCGAAAATACCTGCGAAAGTCGCGCTATGAGCCCATAGCTGCGGCTACCATGCAGCTCTGCTTATTAGCTGATTTCGTTACAGGAGATTTTAGTGCTGTTAGGAGGACAGATAGCTCTTGCAACGCTTCGCTTAATTAGGAAGCTCTACTAATTTACGTAAGAGGTTTGGGCTGGAGGCCAAGACTATCATGCATATCACGAGCTCATGAAAAATCTTTAGACAAGAAAAAAAAACACATTGCGTATAAGCATTACGGCAGTGCCGGTTCGCAACCCTTCTCACAATATGCCCGTAATAACCTGACTTAATGGATGGCTCAACAGCTAGCGCTACGTAAGTAATAGAAATTAAACTTCAGTGGTCAACAATATGCAAACTACACTTCAACTGCTGCACAACTGAGCCGGTCAGTGCATTGAGCCTCTCCCCAAGAAGCACAGGTATATGGCCCAATATTGGAAATGAAATGTTTCGTTCTGGTCCTTTGTATAGGACCGCCTTTGCCAATACATTCCCAGTAATGGGCCGACTAGATGTGCTGCTGGGCTCCATAATAACGCCCAACCATAAGAAAAGGAAGATGTTAAAGGGCCTGTGGAAAAATAACAACAACAACAAAAGAAGCGAACATCTGCAATTTCGTTATTGCTTGCTTCTGGGTAACACGAATGGTTAAGAAACCTCGTAGATAACTTGGTAACCATATATCCATATTAGAAAATTACAATTATTTATTAACTTCCTATAAAAATCTGCTGCACACAAGCACGCACAATTATTCAGTTTAGGAATTCGGACTCAGATGTCAGATGATGATGTCGTAGCATGCTCACCCAAATTTCAAATTGTAATGACAGCGCGGCTACGGTTCTAACTAATCTTCCAATATCCCACTGCAGAAAAATAGCTCTATGGTGTCGCCGCGGTGGCTCAGTGGTTATGGCGCTCGACTGCTGACCCGAAAGACGCGGGTTCGATCCCGGCCGTGGTGGTTGAATTTCGATGGAGGCGAAATTCAAGAGGCCCGTGTACTGTGCGATGTCAGTGCACGTTAAAGAGCCCCAGGTGGTCGAAATTTCCGGAGCCCTTCACTATGGCGTCTCTCTTAGCCTGAGTCGGTTTGGGACGCTAAACCTCCCCTAAACCAATAAACCAAACCTTTGCGATGTCGATGTTAGAGAAATAAAGGAGATCATTGAGGACCAGATTGTTCGGGAACGTTCCAAGCCAATGTGTCAGCAGGAAGTTCGTGACAACGACACGGCTTCTGTCATTTAAGTTCTTAATAAAGCTGAAACTCAAGTTAACTTTCACGACATAAAATGAGAAAGGAAGCTACGCAGTTGTGCATGTGCGTGTAACGGGCTAACGACACTCTTCGTTCAGCGGGGCAGCGGCCGGAGCGAGCACGTCGTACCGCTCTTTTGACACCAGCGTGTTATTACTACGGAGCTCTGACGGGGCTCAGCAAAGGCCGACAGGCGCGCCGCCAAGTGGTTCGTACGAGACACGCTCGCCCGAAAACTAATTACTGCGCAGTGGCTCGAACTACAAGGCTGGAGAGTGTTGTGGTGCGTGATAGAAAGGTAGGAAGATAGAAGGAAAAAAGGGAGTATGAAAAAGAGATGGAACGAAGAAATTAGAACAAATAAGAATGAAGGGTTAACTAGGAAAGAGGATGGAATAAATCATGGAAGAAAAAAACCCACGAAGAATGAACGAAGACGGAGTCTACATACAGCGAAGGGAGACAGATACGAATACACACAACAACAAAAAAAGAAAAGACAATGAAATAAGCAACTGAAGTAAGAAAGAGAGAAGAACCTAAAAGAAGTTAGGAATGAAGAGCTGAAGAAAATAATGAAAAATGAACCAAACAAAAACAGGACGAAAAGAAGGTAAGGAAAGAAGTAAGGGGAGAAATAGAGAGTAATCGAAAGAAGACATTGCAAAAAGAACACGCATAGAACTGTGTAAAAATAGTCGGGGAAATAGTCCAAGATAACAGACGGTAGCTGGTGTATTTTCCCGCCCAGCCCGCGAAATGAGTATCAATAGAATAGAGGTTCTAACTCAGCAAAGAGAGACAAAGCAATACAAATGATGGCTGCTTTTTCGCTTGTTATGCAAAGGTTTTTTTTTTTTTACGCTTTCTCGCCCGCTTTCATAAGGAACGGGAAGTGGCGGCCTTTTGCAGTGATCGCCCGACCTTCATGTGATGATTTGATGTGTGAGCTCCCGAAATGAGATGAAAATATTGCATAATAAAAGCAGATATAGTCCAAAACTTTTCTTCTGTGGTTTTCAATCGTTCTATTTCGAAATCGCGAAGGGCACAGCTGAACGTGACGTGAACAGAATTCTCCAAATACTCTGTTTTTGTAAAAGTTATGCGCCATCTAACGAACTACGATATTATGCTTAGCATCTTTTTGTTCTTCGATCCTCGATGTTTCAATGCGTTGGCATCAAAGCACTCTGTGCAAGAAAGCAAACGGACCACGAAAGATGGAAGCAACAGGCCTTGTATTACAACACCTCTGACAGATCACTCGATTCACATTGAGATCCCTTTCAAGGCCTCTCCTTGTGATTTGGCACCACAAATGCTCAAGCCAATGTTTACCATAGGCTTGAGATGCTCTTTGGTCTGGCGAATGACTGTTTGCAAAAGCGGCGCCTGACGAAGAAAAAAAGAGAACAAGCATTTGTTTGCTTGTTTCTCGCGTGGTGTCGCGATTAATTGGGTTTGATTTAGGTTTACGTTTATGGGGGTTCAACGTCCCAAAGCGATTCATGCTATAAGGCACGCCGTGGTGAACGGCTCCGGAAATTTCGACCACCTGGGGTTCTTTAACGTGCACTGTCATCCCACAGTGCACGGGCCTCTAGAATTTCGCCTCCCCTGAAATTCTAGAGGCGTGTCTTTTACTTAAAAAGCTTTTCGCTTGTATTGATAGTGTCTGTGAAAAATATTCAACTTCATTAGACAAGAACAAAAGAATCTCTTATTGTGCTAACGGACAATTCCTTTTCATGCTGGATTTACCTGTAAATCATCAATGCTGGCTTTTTTAGAGTGAGCAAGCTACTACGAAAGGCATGAACGTAATGCGTTCTTGCTGATGTGACGGAACGAGAAATACGTAACTGACGTAAATTGAACGCTTTTTTTTTCGCAGAATGCACTTTCCCGTACATTCTTTAAAGACACTATAGACAAACAGCGTCGACCAACAGCGCAGCTTCCGGCACAAAAACTGATAGCGACTGCGCGTAGGAATCCTCTGCCTTCTCTCTTTCAATGCATCTGAATACGCCCTACCAATCTTCATTTGCAAGGAGTTTTGTGTCTCTTTGCATTCCCGTTTGTGCATCTCCGCTGCCTGTCGCTGTCTATACACTCCCGAATGATCACACACGCTTCAAGACGATGCAGTTGCGTGGGCCTTTAACGGCTACCGGGAACGGCGACCTAGCGTGCCAGATTGAGCGCCAAGAAAGAGTTCCGGGCAGCAATGGTGGTTGATCGGATCCGATATCCCCTAGCGATATTAAGAGATCGCCTTGGCTGCCCGCTTTTTCTCCATGCCAGAGGGGAAACAGCACAAGACCGCCTTTGTCTCGCGCCAAATCCTCATCGGCGTTCCTCTTTCGCCTCTCTAGTTCTGTGCCCTCTGGATTTATCCTCCGAAGAGCTCAAACGTAACGCCTGGTAGACTGCTGCCAGATTAAGGACCGTACTCTATTCTACGCTTGGAGTCCCCCGAGGCACAACACTGCCCCGGAACTGCTCCGTGCTGCCGGAGCCTTCTTTGTCCTGCTGAAGATCGCGGAAGTGTAAGAGGAGGGTAGAGAGGGTGGCGGCGGCTCTTCGGCTGTTGCGAATACGTACTCTTCCCTCTGTATATAACGTCAATCTGAGTGTTCCTGAATGGGAAGCGCTGCTTTTAGTGATGGCGCCTGAGAACAGCGTTAGGTTCTCTTTTGTTCTTTTATGAGCCCGTCCAGTGGAAAAAGAAGGGCGTGGGTAGGGAGAAGGTAGATGTTGAAGCTGCGGTGAACGGTGAGATCAAGTGACGAAGAAAACGAAAGTGTCTTGAAAGACGGCCTTTTTTCTCAGCTGTTGGAGGAGAAAGTCGTGACGCCGTTCGTGTGTTGGGACTTGCGAGCATGCTGTTGACCGATTTAGCCGCAGGCAAAGTATATCTCGTTAATGTCCGGTGTCCGGCTGTCGGTGGAGATTAGGCAGAAAGTTAGTCAACCCCTATCGGGAACAAGTTTTAAGGCGAAAGCCTTCAATGGTTCATACTGTTGTCCGTTAACAAAGCGTGTCACACGCGTTTAACTCGGGAACTAAATAAGATAGAAGAAAGCTAATGCCTGCTTCGGATAGAGGTGGAAGAAATGAACCAAGAAGCCAACTCTGATGACCATATAATAATTAGTTAATAAATATAGACGGAAATGTCGAAATTGCGCCGAAATAGCGCGTACGTCTATATAGCCATGGGAACGGTGCGACGTCACATCCACCGGAAGTCGTCACGGTATAGTAAAAATTGCCGCAGATTGTTCGGAAAAATGTCGGATTTGAGTCAGATTACATGGAAAAATGTGTAATTAGGCGTAATTAACTCTTAAGAGCCCCGAAAGATGTATAATTTGGGTATCAACATATAGCCACGTCAACGGTGTGGCGTCGCATCCACCGCAAGTCGTCACGGCATAGTGTCCTCGGCTTTCGCCTCTCAACACTTTAGTTGCCAAAGTGTCCTCGCAATTTTTTAACCCGTATTTCACATTTTCATCATCGCCTTGGTGACTCTTAGTGCGAACCTTCTTTTCGACAGTGTTCACAAATGCCCCAATTGGATGTACGGGACTTCGGTTCTGTCACATTTGCACAGGTGCGGACAAAAGTAAACGGAGCGTGCTATTGCCTTCTGACATTTTTCACCTATTGCCTGATGGAAACTGGCAACTGTGGTTTGTGCAGGCTGGTGGAGGACTCTAGTGTGTTAGTCCGCACCAGAACAGGCCTGCAGCTGAACTCTGCTTATAGGCACATGGTCGGATACAAGTAAAATCAGCCTAACCTTTGCAAAGCGGTCGACTGAACGACCGAAAAATTCTGAAGGACTTCGTGATACGATGAATTGAATCAGGAGTTCCAAAGCATTATGAAGACTTGCGAACCATTAGTGTCAGTTTTTTTTTTATTTTTCGCCAGTTCCTGTCTAGTTGCATCACATCGCTGTCGAACATCTGGCTCAAAGAGAAGCTGAAGTTAAAGCCGCATTTTCTTTAATAAACCACCACTACCCGTAGTGCTACTAGTCCACAGCTCCCTCGATAAAGCAGTGGCCGCTGCTCTCCAGTCAGTAGAAAATGGCTTCTCATTGTTGTGTGTAGCCTTGTGCACGCGGTAAAGATAGAAAGAAGAAAGGGGACAAGATAGGAGCACGTTTTCAGCAATGATTTCATGAAGCAAGCAAAACAGAAATGGCAGCTTAAGAACCAAAACGAGGGCCCACAGCATTCCTCGCCGTGCCGCTTACCGGCTGTTAATTTTGTCGTGAGTAAACCTCCAAGGCTGCTGATGCTCTCGTGCTTAGCGTTGTCATACTGCTGTGCCCTTGTTGTTTATGTGCGAACCTGTTACGAAGAGGTGAAATGCAAGAACAGTTTCGCTCGCGCTGCCTGTCGTGATTTATGTGCGCGCGACACTACACTGCATGTGCATAAAAGCGGCAAACAGCAGCTTGCTTTAGCCCACTTGACGTATCTGCGGCGTGGGCAGATATACCGAGCTAAGCCCTTGAGACCTTAAAAGAGTGTCCAGTAGCCATCTATAAGCAAACTAATCCGTCTATGTCGCCTGTTGTGATGGGTAGCGTATAACTGGGGTTTAATGCCGAAGATTTATTTAACAAAAAAACTATAAATTCGAATAATATCCTACAGTTAACACAGAACATGAGACCGGTACGATAACACAATACATGCGGTGCGGAGCATTAGGAAGGGAATCAAGGAGTTTGACTTGACCGGGTGTAGGCTGGCATTTGACGAGTCCGATGCAGATGCAGAACGGGAGCAAACGTGGACTGCTCGTCGTCGCGGAAGTACTGTGAGCGCGCATAGGTTGCGCCATAATGCAAAATCTTAGAAAAGTGTTATACGTTCTTGAGCACCGTGTGCGCAATGAAAAGTCTGCGCAGTACGTCGGAATGAAGGACCGCCGATAATCTCGCCGAATCTCGTTGAGAGAGGCGCCATTCTTCATATTGAAGCAGTTAATGCACACATGCAGCTAACTTCACCGGAAGGTTTTTGCTCTCTGGAAAACAATGAGCGAACAATAAGGAAGTTTACGAAGTGCGTCCAGTGGTGTTTCGGAAATTCAGATTGTGCAGCCCTACCCCGAAAGAGAAATTGGAGTTTGTGAGAGCGAGCCTTTGAAAACCGATTTTGTTTAAATTTCCGATATAGATAGAGGGCTTATGTAAGATCCACAGCAATGATACATTCTTGATGGCTCGCCGAGAAAGATCTACAAGATAATGTAATAATATATAAGCGCTTACAATAATTTGGAACCATAAGGCTCGGCGTACATCTGAACCGCGACCTAGTATGCCTTACACTCTTGCCGTCTGTACACCGCATTACGCTCAAAAAGCCGCTATTGCCACATCTATAAGCTAAGGACTCACACTGATCTCTTCTGTCTATTAGAAATACAACCATTGTCGTTTTTAATTGAATGTGGCGCCCTCTGGGGAGCGGATGAAAACTGGTTGAAAACAAACGCACGTGGGAGACGCATGCGAGTTCTAGTTCCACTCGCCGCGTACTGCGCCTGCAAATTGACGAGTGTGTGCTTGACAGCTGCCGCCATCTGTCGCATGGGCCTGTCACTAACATGAACTGCGCATGCGCAGTAGGAGCAGGTGGCGTCATTTTCAACCAGTGAAGCAAATTGGAGTGCCGCTGGGGCATCGCAGAGAGCGAAATCTTTCCGCTACACCGTCTGACCAACCTAACTTCCACACACGCAGCAGCATGACTAGCTCCTCGACGGAGTTCAAGACAACTAAGCGGCCGCTTCCGCTGCCGCGATATAACTTGACATTTTGAATGTTCCATTTAGTAAACGCGACGCACTGAGGAGCCGTAACAGAGCATGGAATGCCTTATGTGCAGTCTATCGACGCGGCCATCGTCTGAGTTCTTTTTTTATATGGCACTTGCTGAGAGGTAAACAGCCTCGGGGTAACAATGCGTCTCAGCCAAAAACGCCCCGGAATGTTATTCACGCGATTCTTGCAATAACATCTAAGTGAGACGCAGAAGGGACACTTTTTAGGGGTTGCGCTTGACGCGTCGGTCATGCATAATGAATCACGCGAACAACTGCATACATTCACTAATGAACGCTGCTTTCATCAGCCGAGATCCAAGCAAGGGGTAGCACTAATTTATGGCTGGTACAGACTAAGCCGAACACCGGAGGGACACGTCCACTCTGTCATCGACCCCCCGTAGCCGAGCAAAGGGGATGCCGTACATTATGCAACTTCGTCTCCGAACAAGAGTATGGGTTCTCCCTAACTACGGTAATGCGTGTCACACCTGTGGTCCTCCACGCACGAGCGAAGGAGAGAAAACTGTGGCACTGCTGTCTTCGGCTGGGCGGCGCGAAGGCACGTCGCGCCTACTGGCTATGTTTTCGCAGCCAACAATCATATACTGATTGTACAAACGAAAGGTGGCGTGACCTGGTCACGTTTGCCACGGGGCACACGGACAGCTCCCGTAGACTAAGAGCCGCAGGGCTTGAAGCCACAGTGAGAGAGACATCCCTGCTCTGTCGCAACAACTTTGCACTTGCCGTAAGTATTTCGCAGTGAGGATTGCGGTGTGCTGGTAATGATTGATTCGCTAAAACGATGGAGCCACTCTAGTCTAACAGGTTTGTTCGCTGAACATTAGCGCCAGGCTTTTCCACTTGTGCAATGTGCTGCAGCGCAGTGTGTTGCTATGGTGTGGTTTTTGTGCCTGTCCTAATCGAGAACACCATGAAAAAGGAGCACGCAAGAAGGGGCTTTCATTTCCACTAATAATTTCGAGAAATTCTTCAGTCCATTGTTTTGATCCTGCTTATACATTTTCGTTCACTTCTTCAGAGAGACAGAGAGCAACAAAAAGGTTTTTTATTCATTATATATAAATTCTCAGTGGGTGGACCCGCTTTCCAGGGCTCCACTAGAGATTACCAGCCGCTCTGGTCTGTCCGCTAGGCAGGCCAGCATATTCCCCGTGTCGGTTTGGGTGGGGGGTCTGAGAGTATTGTTTGTTTTTCGCATATCCATGTTATAGGTGCCTGGGTGAGTTTACTGCCACACCATGGACAAGTTTGTGTCAGAATGGATGGGTGCAATTTGTTCAGTATGTGCGGGTTGGGCACGTGTTTTTCTTCTCTTCTCTATCTGCATCTCTATGTGCATCTTCTTCTCTATGTGTGTTGTTGAAGCGGTAATGCCCAGGCCTCTGTCTGAGGGAGGGTGTGTGTTCTCCTGTCCCTTCGGCATTTACTTTTTCGTTCAGAGATAATTCTGCAGGATTAAGAAATTAAACGTAGGGTCAACTCATTTCTCAGCTAACCGTTTTTACCGGCTCCCACAGCTGACTTCCCAAATGAGCGTTTTAGCATAGTGTCACCTTGTACACCTGTAGTATGCACGTTATAGCCAGCCGCTAAGAGCGCATGCGCAGATGCCTCGGAGGAGCTCCTACGCATGCGTTGGTTGCGTCATAGTGGAGGCAGCAGCGTTCATAGTGGAGGAGTTGAGTAACACTCTATAGTTTCGACTTTGGTACCGCGCATAGTCAAAGTAGACTACAGGTTGCTTTTCCTTCAGGGTTGCTGCTGCGTAGAAGCATCGTAGTTGAAAGGCAGCGGAGTTGAGGAGACCGCCGTATCCAGCTAAAGATCTAGCGTCCTAGCTGGCACAGCGCAATGAGGTATTCACAGGAAGTGTTTGAATCCTGAAGAGTAGTCGCAAGAAGTGAAAGTTACACGTATTCTATGGCGTTGTGTATTTTAGCGACGTAGGCGGGGTTGTCTCAAGCCGCAGGAGTAAATTCCTCGCGATGAACGTTGTAAATTCATTTTACTCTCCCATTCTGACATTCCTTTCTATTTTAAGTGGTTTCGAAAACTTATCCGAAGGGATTTCCTTTTCATTTCTTGAATTTGCAGGCGAATGTTTTCAAATGCAGATTACAAATGATCTCTCACCCTTTATGATGATAAATCGCCTAAGATTCGAGAAATGTTTAAGTGGCCGCTTAGTGCTTCCATTTTTCAAAATCAGAGCTTTCGTCGTTTATCACTCAGCCATATAGTATTCGCCATATTTTTTGCGTCCTTTTATTTAACGATTTTGGAAGCTCCTGCGGCCTAATTTGGCGGCCGATAAGCGTTACAGCTCGCAGGGTTATTACACTGAGTGCTGGCGAAACATATCACTACCTCGCGCAGCCCATTGGAAATGCAGTCGTGCGCATCTCGCATATTTCTGGTGATGAATTTCAGAAAACAGTACATATAGTAAAATACGACACAGGGTTTGTTTTCTACATGCTTGCTTGCATTTTTCCATACATGTAAGGCGGCTGTATCAAACATCAGTGGTGTGCGTCCAGAACTCACATTACTTTTTGCATTAAATTACATTACTTGATCAGAAAATAATGCATAGATAAAATATTGGCAAAAAATTATTAGTCGCAGTAAATCTAGTAATTTAATTACCATTGTTGTCTGATCTGATCACGCCACTGAAACGTAAGCCCCCGCAACATATTGTCCAAATTTCTTACTCTCGTGAAAGACATATATCGTTAGTAATATTTGTAATTGCAGTAAGGCATAATCATGGAGAAGCAAATGGCCAATAAGTATGAGTTCTGAACAAGATGAGCTCCCTCCTGGTGCTTGATAGATTTATTCATTTATGCGCATAAATGCCTTTGTTGAGGCCACTTTTTAGTGACAAGCAGGCCGCGATTAAAAAAAAAACGAGGCCGGAAAAACTGAATCAGACAAACACATGCTATGATCTGCCACGAAAGAATATGCCGCAAGATATATTCTCCCGTATGAATGAAAATAAATCCACCGTTTGTCATCCCTCTTGCCCCAGTCGACTTCCCTTTTGTGTAATGCACATTGTAAGGAATACCAGCGAATGTCGAGATTTTATCTTCGGTCATCGTGTTTCTCGCTTCTATTGATCGCAGCAGCGTATCCATAGCGCCTTCGTGGCACAAGGTCTCCAGGGAGTTAGTTGAAGCGCAAAGCTGAGCAATACAGGGCGTCCCTTGTTCGCGTACTCTGCAGTCTCTGGCGCCCGTTGTCTCATTACACGGGTATCGTCTGACGTCAATTTGAATTTGCTTGCACTCGGAGAAAAAAAAAAAAGAAAAATATCGTAGAATTAACACTATGGAATTTTTACTCCGGGCATTTTTTGAGAAGCCGCCGCGGTGGCTCAGTGGCTATGGTGCTCGGCTGCTGGCCCGAAAGACGCGGGTTCGATCCCGGCCGCGGCGGCTAGAATTTCTTTGGAGGAGAAATTCTAGAGGCCCGTGTGCTGTGCGATGTCAGTGCACGTTAAAGAACCCCAGGTGGTCGAAATTTCCGGAGCCCTTCACTACGGTGTCTCTCATAGCCTTAGTCGCTTTGGGACGTTAAACCCCACAAAACCAAAACCAAACCATTATTGAGAAATTTCGGCCATGCCTCTTTTCTTTTACGTGGTATCTTCTTCTTTCTCCTTCCTTCACTCCGATGTTGCGACCCAAGAGTGCGCTTACTCCTCGCTAGAAAAACTAAGAATTCTTTCGCCCTCACACAACCGAAGCCGCATCGCTCCAGGGTCCAAGTGGCAAGCAGAGATGCATGCGCTGTATATTATATTGAAATAATATCGCTATTTGGGTAAAAGCACCAAAGGAAATTCGTCTGGACAAAAATCCTCAAAACACATTCCGTGTAAATGGGCTGAAGTGTTTCCTTTACAAAAGGCATCGTGCATCAGAAGTGGCTTAGTGTCTTCCTTGCTTCGCTTCCAACACAAAGCGGCAAGTAATACGCCGCGAGCATTTAGGGGTTGCTTCACCTACCGTCCAGGAAGCGAAACGCTGTCGGGGCTGCCGGCCCCAGTTCTCCACGCACTTGAGCATGAGTGGTGAATTAAAGTAGCCAGAAAATTTGAACTATTGACTCTGGAAATATATGAACAATGGCAAAAGCAACTTCCATGCAGTCGGCTATTCAAACAGCTGCTGGAACTCCCCGGGAATGCATTTCTTGAGCTTTTCGGAACGCCCCTAAATGAATGGGAACAGCGCATTGACTGCCGCTGCCTGAAAGAGTTGAGCAGCTGAGAAGCTCCCATCTTATAAACTGTCCTGGGAAAGCTCCTTTCTTATAAATGCCAAGGGTCTCCACAAAAGGCTTGCCCTATGTTCTTGGGTTACTTGTGGAAGAATCTGGTCATGTCATTATTACATAGTACGCAATAGCTGATATGTGTTTGCTGTGGCTTCCTTTTGCTGCCTAGCTCGCGAATGATGCCTCCTAAAAGGTAAACAGCGGTATCTTCCAATAAAAAAAAATATTTTAAAGAGAAATTTGAAAGAAAACTCAGCAAGTTTTCAGAGATTACGCTCGACAAAACAAGCGCCTTTCCAATGCGCGTTTAAGAGTTCTACAATTAGAACGCTACAGAATGAAGCGTTTCTATTTTATGTTAGAATCAAGCTTCGCAGCGATACTTAGTCACGCGTCGAGACATCTCACAATAGAGAGGTGAGGGGGACCTCTTTCGGCGGCAGCGTGACCGCTGGGCGATACAGCCTGAGTGGCCAAAACAGTGCCTCTCACAAAAGTAAAGCAGTTTTTCAAACTAACTTCCGTTGGCATTTAAACGATATGGTTTATCGTGTAGTAGTTGGGTTGAATTATCTTTACAATATATGTTGTGAGCAGGCGATGCGACCGTGGACAGCACTTGGAGAGCACTTGTAAACTTCACTCATTGAAGTTTAGACACTTCCGTTTCTAAATTGATCTAGTCGATTAAAATCATAGCTGATTTTCATTCAGCGTACTCGCCACATGACTGCCTCGGATCCACTTTTCTCGCGCGCTTTTGTCGCGGCCCGCTTTATTGCACACGTTGGGCAGACATGAAACGCACTCCAGGAATAATATTAGACCGGTAAGATCTTCCTTCAAACGCAAAGTGCGGACAAAGGCACCCTTTCAAGCCAGCAAAAAAAAAAAAAAAATGAGCTCGTTATCAGCTCCACGTAGTAGCAGGCCTCTGTGGAATCAGATTGCCGCAAACATACGTAACCAGCCCGCCGAATAGATTTGCCTGCATAGCTGCGACGTCCGACGCATGTCCGCTCCGTTTTGGTGGCTGTCACCACTGAAATACTATATCGTGCACCTACGTGATCGGCAAACGTGATCGGCATCGGGGATGTCGAACGGCGACCCGAGCCTGTTTCCAGCGGACGCCATTAGCAGGCGTATACAAATCTGGCTTAATCTTAATTTGGTATGAAAACTTAAGAAAATGTTTCTATTTAGAATTTTTTTTTATTATAGTACGACAACACATTCGAGCTAAAGCCGACCTTATTGGTTAGCAGTGACTACGGAAAGTTGGATATACAAACCAAGAATTTTCTTGGGATCACAGAATTTCGTTCATTCTCTAAAGAGCCTTGAAAGACTAACACTCGATTCTATAACAGGCTCAGGTATCAAAAATCAAAAGCGAAAACCAGCACTTTTTGTATGTTAGGAGCGACATTTTTATGGCTGACGTCTCGGCACAGAAACGATGACGCAAGCACGCAGGACTAATGCGCAAAACGATTCATGAACGCACGCAAATACTCAGGAGCAGCTCGTCATCCTGAATTATATAGGCAGTCCTCGCCTTGCAAAAACAAGCTCAGACGTCCACGCCCTCAGCCCCGTGGGACGGGACAGATATAACCGGGACAGGAGATCACATATAAAAAGCCAGGGTAAAAAGACAAGGGCTAGAAAGGCGGAAGCGGAATCAAATCCTCACGCCAGCACTCAACAAAGACCCACGCATCCGCACTCATACGCAGCAGGAAGCGTCTGTTGTCTGTTCGTTTACCATCGAAAAAGCGAGCCGAGTCACGTCTTCGTTACACCTGCGCGTACGTGACACTCGGGTCCCTACGGAGAACTCTCGGCGGCGGCTCGCGCGGTGCGGAAACAATACGTCCGCAGCGCTGCAAAGGCATTTCCACTTCCACCGCGACATGCACCGCGTTATCTGGCTTCCCATTTCTATGCAGGTACTTTTGCCGGAAGACGTTCGGGCGGACCGAAAGAAAGGCTGGCCGGGAATGCACAGCCGTGTTTTGTCCGCTGGGACGAGGCGCACTGCTGGGTATAGAGCCTGAATGTACTCAGTGTTTTGTTCTGGAAGCGACGGCATCAAGCGAGGTTAAGCAACGTCTGTCGGCATAAGGCAGAAAGAAGGAAGCTTCCTTTTTAGGCACGTGTTTGTGTCTTTTCTGTCACGCCGCGAAGCGCAAAACAGGTGGTTACGGTAAGATAACAAAGGAACGTGCAAATGTCTCCAAGCGTGGAACTTGCAGAAGATGAGCTCCAGGATGTAGCTCAGGTTATGAATTTCTTTACACAAAGGACAAATATGACGAGCCGCTGGCCTTGACCAGGCTTGCTGGGATGCCCACTGAGGCGGTCTGGCCGCTTGGTGGCGCCAGTGAAGGGGAATATATAGAATGTATAGAAATATATATGATGCAGAATATAATACAGACACCGGCTTAGAAGAACGTTAAAGAAATATAAACAAAAATCAAAGAAAATAACCCGAGCATGCTGACACCATCCCGGTTCAAAGGACACTCTTCCATCCATCCAGCTCTGGCACAGTTTTTCTTCGTAATGCTTGTATACAATAACTGACATACTCAGAAGAAAACTGCCCTGGAGGGGTTCTGTGAGCCCGTAGCCAGGTGATAACAGCAATTAAAATGGAGGTTTCTAGACGTACGGCACTCGGGCCTGCTAACGTTGGACGCTCGTTGTTCTGGGGAGTTGTAGAACACTACCCTAGAGGCAACCACATTCGGACGATTTCTCTCTTTGTTCGACGTGTAGAAAAACTTCGTCTTCGTCTACGCAACAGAGACAACTTCCGAAAGCAGAAGCCTGCAAAAACACGTCCGTAGCAGATTCTACACCTCGACATTGTTAGTTCGCTATCTCCTACAAAGGGAAGCTATGGAATGCGCCGCTGTACATCAGAGATGCAGCCGTTTTCATCCTGTGGTTTTGCTCCTGGGTCTGTAGTAGTCAGCAGCTTCTCATTTCAGAACACTGCACTGCACTAATTTTTTTCGAGCTACATCCGTACGAATTTTCTTTAACCGTCCCGCACGCCTTAAAAGCCCACAGTTTTCATCTCGGGGAGTGGCATTTTGCGGCAATCCAAAGTGTGGTCGGAGTTTTTAAGTTTTATTGTCTCAGTGTAGTGAAATGAAGCTTCTGCCTTTTAGCCAGTGATATCTGAGAACGGGACATTGATTTCTTCCTCAACCAATGTCTCAACCGGCAAAGAATGCTTCGCATGCCGCTAGACGTTTCCTTTGGCACAATGAACAGGTTGTTTTTGTCGCCGTCCTAAAAAGCCTTATTGGATCTCGGTGGTGTCCGACTTTGTTTAGTATAAGATAAAGAAACCCCGAGCTAGAACGTGAAGCTAGAGGAGAAAAGGGGAGGTCTGCGCCAAAAAGCTTACTGCGAAACACAGCAGGTAATGCCAGTCACAACAAAAACAGTACCTGCGAACGTGCTCGTCTGTGAGCGATTCTTCGCCTGGAGCTCTGCTATTTAGGTTACCCGGTCTATACCGCAATGACTTGCTTTGAGAGCGGGATCTAAGAACACAGAATCACGTCTCGGATATTCCGTAGCGACTTAGAACGAAAGAAGTTGAAGCTATGCCGTCGTGCAGCAGCTGCGGCATTTAATAGAGCTACGAAGTTCATTTACATTTCGGACCCACCTGCGCATACAAATGAGTTTTAATTTTATCAAGCGGGCCTCGTTGGGGGTGGTCCCACGAAGGTGTTGTTGTAGTGTTATTGCTATCACTTTTTTAGCAGGATTGTACCCACGGCTTCGTGTTAAGCTAGCAGAGCGTTGCAGCCAAGGGACTATTCTGCTTTGATTTGCGTTACAGAATAATGATTGGTTTATGGTTTAAAGAGTTTAACGTCCCAAAGCGACTCAGGCTATGAGGGACACCACAGTGAAGAGCTCTGCAAATTTCGACCACCTGGGGTTCTTTAACGTGCACTGACATCACAAAGTACATGCGCCTCTAGCATTTCGCTTCCACTGAAATTCGACCGCCTCGTCCGGTATCGAACCCGCGTCTTACGGGTCAGCAGCTGAGCGCCATCACCACTGAGCCACCATGGGTGCTTTATACGACAATGATAGTATACTTTCCTGTGCTGTACGAAAATTGCATAGTCAGAATACGCGCCATAGTATCAGACTGCAAGAGATAAAAAGAAACCTAAACCCACCATTGGAAAACATATGCTAATTAAAAAAATAGCATAAGGTACCAATTGCGGTAATACGGACCCCGATGGCTTGCCGTTTATGGCGTTTGGATTGGGAGCCCAAGCTCACGATACCAAATGTCGGTAGCGGCAGAAAATTGACGTAGGCGGAATGCCAAAATGCCCCTGTACTGTTCAATGTGAGCGCAGGTCTCAGGGACATTGAGGACAAATTGTTGTTGGCTTGTACCGAAAGGATAAAGTACTTCAAGAACATAGAGAGTATCCTAACTAAACAATGAACTTTTATAAACTATAAATGACCAAAAAACGAAAGGTAGGTGTCATAATCACCAGCCTACTTCGCAAGTAAACTGGGTGTCGACGCCCAACATCTGGATAGTGTCCCTGAGGCTATGGTATCCGCCATTCACTTCTAAACTACGGCAACTGGTCCTTCTCGGTGTGCACGTCACAAGTTTGAATGGAGTCGAGGGAAAATTTTTGGTGCACGTTTCTCAGCCATAGTTTTTTCTTGCTTTCCGACAAATGATACCACTACTTGGAAACAGTGAGAGAATTAATTTTTACACCTAATAATAATTGTACAGTGTAGTCTTCAGCGTCGCTTTAAAGAACCCCAGGCGGTCTAAATAATTCTGAAGCATTCCACTCCCCCATCTCTGACAACCCATGGGCAGTTTTTTGGGATGTTTAACCTCACATACCACTTGCTGATTGCTCCCAAAAGAGCTGATATCACCACGGCTTGATTGTTGAAATAGCTGGCAGTGGCAATATCTAACGGTCATTGTTAGCCATTTTTAGGTATTGAGATTTACCTCCTTTTAAGACAGGACGCTTCGTTGTTAGGAAGTGTTTATTTGACTGCGGGATATATTATTGTGTCCGTCATGATAATCTTCAGTTTGTCTACATCGTAAGCTCGACTGAAGTACGTATTATACAGAATTCCTACTAGCATAGCGGGCGATCATTGCTTGTGTACCTTTTGCGTTCATTACCATACACCCAGAGCGGCTTTGCGCATGTATGTACCATTCGATATCTTCTTGCCCAGGGGCCATGACACCTGAATAGCTTTCGATCCAGCGCTGTAGTTTTACACGGTGTAGAAGTGTGTGCAAGTACGTTATCTTCGTTTTTGAGTTTTAGATTTTGGTCTTTTTTTTTCACTCTATTTTAATATTATTTGTCTTCAGATCTTTCACAGCAGTTAGCTCTTTCCTTCAGTTTTCTTTCGTTCTGCGATACAGAGGACGCACGATATTAACACTGCAGGCTCCTTTCCGTTTTCCCATTCACTTACTCCCTCCTGCCACAACCATTGTCATAAACGAAGGGCCACCGCCACAATCGCTCTTGGTGCACCGGCTGCAATCCTTTGTATTATTTCTGGAATTTCTCGACAGCGGCATACATCGATAGAAACATGCCGTCTTTAAACAATGAATCCTACGCACCGAATCAATCGTAAGGGACTGTATGTTTACTCCGAACTAGCAAGTACGATAAGACATGCGGCCTACAGATTGAGTTCTTTATCTAACATTTGCACATTGCAGAATGTCTTAAATAAACACAGTTCGCTACTCTTAAGTTTGTGTAAAATGACCCTCGATGACAGGTACTATTTAATATGACCACGTCCAGAGCTAGGGGTATTTCGTCGTTTTGTTTTCAACTTAGCAGAAGAATCATTTCAGGACGCACCCTACAGGGGTCAGTAATAGTGTCCAATTGATCAACGTCGGCAGAATGCAGGTTCACAATAAAAGCCTCTCGATCAAGTCTAGCGTGTGTACAGCCCATCGACAAGGACTACATGGGGAGTTTGTGATTTTGCTTTGGCTGGCTCGTGAGGGCTGGACGCTTTAGTTAAGCCTCAGCATGGCGTCCGTGACCACAGCCATACACCGACTAATGTCTAACACTACCACGACGCATATTGAGCGACGAGCAAAAAAGCAACGTAAATATAAAGATAGAAGACTACACTCCTTTACGATATCTTTCATTCCCTAGCCTGCATTGTTGGCTTCCTTCAGCTAATGTACCAGCTGCCAGATTGATGATTCGATGAAACCAGGGGTAAATCCACAAATGTCGCCGTTAATCTTGCTGAAGCCAAACGGGGCTCTTGGATCGTTATCGGCTTCCTTGCTCGGCAAGATGTTTACGAAGCGCTCTACCAAACAATCGAGATGTCCGTCTATTGAACGGCAAATAAAACATCAGTTCGAGATAACCAGAAATCAATTCTCTTGCAAGGGCATTATTTTTTTTCTTTGATCATGTCTCATCGCTCCATAATTTTTATTCCAGGTCACAGTGTCATTAAGTTCAGGGGGCCTTTGCGCAGGCACCACCCTAGAGTTTAATTATTAACCGGCTGCAGGCCAACTTCTATAACGCAAAGGGGGGAACAAAGTTTCGCTCAAGCGATATTAAGCCACACAGTATGAAGTCGGCGCATCATCGTAAACAGCTTCATATGCGAAACAGTATGCGACAGAAGGAGGTGCAGGAAACATCAACGCTTCTTGCGCTGGTTGATGAAGGGCGCGCATTGAAATATTGTCTTCAAGACATGAAAAAGTGTGTAATGGTAATGTAGAAGACAAACACAACGGAACTGGCTATAAATTGTCGCTATCTGTCGCGCTCTAGGTGCATGTCATCTTGTTTGGGATATACAAACACGCATAGCTGAATTAGAAAGCACTCAGCGCAAAGCAACAAAATTAATTTACAACAAATACGATCGTAAGACTTCATATCCCGAATTCTTAGCTATATATATATAGCTACCGAGCAGGCTAAGTTCTTAAGTTTGAGAATTCTTTACCAGATCTACAACAACTTCCTGCAAATCGAGAGTTGCACTTTCAGTGCCAGGAGCTACAGGAGGAATTACAAGAAACGCCTATTAGAATACGGGTTGCTAATGGGCACATTTCGTTTTTCGCGGTCCTCATTTTTCTAGGCGCATTAAGCGCTCTCAACACCAGGAGTCCATCGTCACGTGGCGCGCGCATTGAGTTAAACAGTTTGTAATTGTAAGGGGCAGTTAATATTGTTCCTGAAGTACATTACTCTTAGCTGTCGAAAGGCGAAACCTAAATGGGGGCAGCAGAAAATCCTGATGGTCATTGCCTCGTTTCGACCGTTGCAGTGCGGCATCGACAGCAGTACACCTGTCTGTGCAGGAGACTGTTATAACGTGCGCATAGATTCTGATGTGTACTGTTGTATTGACGTCTGGCTATTACGCGTGCTTTGAGTGCTACCATATCTTGCCTCATCAGGGCATGGGCTAGTTACGCACTAGTCATTGCACCAAATCTTCAGGGTTAGCTAGCTGACTTCGAGAAATGGCTGTGAATAGCTTTGTTTTTCAGTGAAATTCCTACCACCGCAGTTCAGTCGACGTCGAATGGTTGAAAGTCCGTCGATGGCCTTTTAGAGCTTTTCTGTATTTTTTTTTCATGCCAACGAGGCTTCGCGCTCATACGAGGAGGTATGAGCCACGAGGTTTTTATCAACGAAGCTTCCCTATTCACAATCTTGCTTTTTATGGGGGAAAAAATCCACGTTTTTTGATCTCTCCGAATATTAGGTGAGAATAATAATGCTGTAGAATCTCCTAGCTCATTCCCTTCAAATAGCGAGGCCTAATAGGCCTTATACTCTCGCATGCGCATCCACCTTACTCTCGTCCTACTGCGACATGATGTGGTCCCGTTACTTTGGGGCGAATATTCCAAAGATCGGCGAGTGAACAATGTTTCTCACCGTTCTAATTGTTCACAGGATGATGTTGTAACTCCGCAGTTGTAACGCTTTGAGTTTCCCGTCGTGACAGGCACACTAATGTTATGAATTAAAAGTCTAGAAAGTTCAGAATAGCCTTCGCCTGCACTGAGCTCGCAGACAAATCTGATCTCATACGCTACTTGTTAAAGAAACGAAGGGGTTATTGACAGAATTACAATGATAAGGCACCCGGCAAAAAATAATAACGCAGTATCAATCAATTCTACAAAATTTACCATATGTAACTGGTTGACACCAAAAAAAAAGAAAAGTGTAGTCGGCAAAAAAGTCTTTTTTTTTCTGCTGTGCAATACACAATGCAGTCGGAAGGCATAAAAATTTAAACGTCCGTCTGAAAAAAAGCTCCCATGTTAAGGTTGTTTCCAATGCTGGATTCAGTCATAAGCGCAAAATCAAAATATCGTGCTCGAAAATACAAACCGAGTCGGCACTTCCCGAATATCACATGCGCTTGTCGGCAGCGCTGATGATCTAGGCCAGTAGTGCGCTGTCACCCAGACTTCGCGCACTTTTAAGTGGGAAGCTCCCAGACACCCTTAGAGCGTGTGGGGGTAGCAGTCTCGGACTCAAAGGAGATGCCCTCGACTCAGCGTGGCAAGCTCAGCGGAGACCAGCTACCAAGTGACAAGAGGTTTTTGGGCGTTCGGTGCCCAGCTTTCGCTGGTCGCAAGCCAGAGAATGGGTCGGAGCCAAAGGTTTACAAAACAAAACAAGGTTTATACAGCAATTGAGACGATACAGAGGATTTCACAATCACTAGTACAGACAAATACGAAGTGATTAATAAAACAATGCAACGCGTGCAAAGTTAAACTCGAGAGGGAATGCAATACAAAGGCAATATTGCACCTAAAGTGCACTAGCACACGAGAGAGAGGTAAACAAACAAAACACAATTTGTTCACCGGGCACTGCGACAGTCCGACAACCAAAGTTCCTCGACGATGCCGTCCCGCAGACTGGCGAACGTTGCCTCGTTGGTCCGTGGCTGGCCGAGTGGTGTTTTCCCCGGGAGTCGAACGGGCGCGCTTCTCCGAAGCTTAAACGGCGGTCCGGACTGACTGTTGTTGTTGTTGTTGTTGTTGTGACTGAGAGAAGGATGAAGAGGAAATTGCACGGGCCTGCTACTGGCTCTAGCCAAGCCACCACCGCTACTGACTGATAGCTGTCAGCGTCCTTCTTTTATAGGCTCGCTCTCACGTCTGTTTGTTCTACGCGCCAAAGTAGGCGCGCACATACGCTTAGCATCTCCTGTGCTGTCTCCCTTCCTTTCTCTCGCCGGCCGCGCGTCCTCATTGGTTAAAGTCAGGAGTCGTTTCGCGAAGGTTCCAGCGTGTTCTAGGGTGGCGCCGTCGTGGCGGCGTAGCCGACGTCCGAGGGCAGAGTAGGGGGACGTGACTTATTGCACGCAAGGCTACGCCCTTTTCCTCCGGTCAGCAGTAGAACCGACTCGCATGTTCGAGAATCTTCGGCGTGGATGACTCATTCCTTCGGCGCACGCCGTGGCGATGGAGAGAGAGGCACGCGCTCGGCCGCTCGGCGGGGGCTTTCCCTCTCTCCCGTTGGGCTCGCGCCGGCGAGACGCCGTGCGCGCGGCGGTTTTTCTTTGTTTGTTTTTAAAATGCGCCGAATTTTGTGACATGCGCTTATTCCCGATGCAAAGCTCCCCCACCCTAACAGGGAGAACTCACGGGCTTGTTCGAAGCGCCGAATTCAGTCACCAGTGCTCAGTGAGCGCTAACGCTTGTCAGCAGAGCTAAACTAACCGACCAATGCATGAAGAGCCGAAGAGCAGTGCTGAACTCAACTATCTGTGCAAGGCAAACACAAGCGCTTGCTGGCAATGCTCAACTCAACCTGCAGCGAATGTTGGGCACGAGCGCTCATTGGCACTTCTCGACTTTGCAGTGCATAGTGAGAACAGGCGCTTGTTTGCAAGGTTAAACTAAATCATCAGTGCATGTAAAGCATGAGCGTTTGCTTGCAATTCTCAACTCAGCAGTGCATGGTATGCTCAGGTGCTTGTTGGCAGTGCTAAACTCAGCCAGCAGTGCATGTCAGCAAAGCGGTTGCTGTAGGTACTCAACACAGCCAGGAGTGCACGATGAGCACAAGAGGTTGCTGGGGACGTTGAGCTGAGTCACCAATTCACGACGAGTGCAAGCGGTCAATCGCAAGGCAGCGAAAGTTGAGAGCTTCTTCACAAACCTCGAATGAGCTGGCACCGAACGAAGAGCAGGAGCGCTGGTCGGCAATGCTGAATTCGGCAATACATGCAGCGTGAGACAACCGCTTGGTGGCAATGCTCAAAGCAAGACAGCCGCACAGGGAGACCTGGAGAGCTTGCTAACAATTCTAGATTCAGTAATCAACGCATTAAAAGAGAGTGAAAGACAGCCTAGACTCAGATGACTAAAATGACGCAAGAAAAGAAAGTAGAGTGCAAGCGTAGCAAGCAGCCAAATGGAAGGCCAACAGAATTCACTGCCCCGCTCGCCGCTGCCGTTCGATCGTACGGTGCCCAGAGCACGAATGAGAAAAAAATGGCCGACCATTACGCTAAAATGAATTAACAGGGGAGATTGGGAGAACACTTTTTTCGATGCAGGCCAGTGCTGGTTAATTAATTAGCGGAATACTCCTCCTTCAATGAAAGGTGAATTCTCGAACACGAAGGCTTGCTTTTTTTGCATATAGTGGATAAAAAAATGGGTCTTCAGGAGCGAGGGGAGAATTTTATTTTTCTTGTAGGGATGCGCACGTGCCCGGAAATGAAAAAAAAAATTCGTGCCACAAATCGGCTGATCAAAAACGCGCATCACCTAAATTCCTATTTAAAACGAAATACTGTCCCAATTCTGGATGTACACCTCAACTCCACATTAAGGGAAGGGAGGAAGGTGGAAGTGAAAGAATAAAGAGAAAAGGAGGTGCCGTAGTGGAGGGCTCCGGAACAACTTCGGCCACCCGAAGATTTTTAACGTCCACTGACATCGCACAGCACACGGGTGCCATTGCGTTTCGCCTCCATCGAAACGCGGCCGCCGCGGCCGGGTTCGAACCCGGGACCTACGGCTCGCTCCGCTACCAGCTCTTGTGTGTCATTTTTCTCCTGAACTCAAATGAGCTCTTGAATTCACTGTGAGGCACCACGTTTCCTTGCAATTCATTTGAATAAGAAAATGAACTTTCTCCGTGTTATCTTGTTTGCATTGTTCTACAAGGGTGCCACAAGCTTCAGCGCAAGAGAAAAAAATATATATATATACAAGTTTTCTTCTGTGGCATCTGCTAGGACATGTGGGAGGTCTCTGGTCAAGGAACCAGGGGGGGGGGGTATGCAGTGCAAGCCCGAAATGAAAACTACGTGTGTGTTTTAGCCCCATACTGCCGTCCTGAATGCTCTAGCGCGGGAACGGAGAGCATGCGCTCTGAAAATTCACTTTCGTGAACTTGAGCGGTTCGCATTTTTATTCAGAGAGTGGTGTTGGCTGCTGGGGGAGTGCATTCTGAAGAGTTCGGGGTATCGGAAAGCGAAATGCGGAGGCACTGACGAAGTGAAGAAGAACGTAGAAAGAAAGAAAAAGGAAGAAGCCATTCAGCCCGAGGACATCATCATCATCATCATCATATAAGGGGCTCGCGAGCCGAAGCGAAGAACGAAGTACGAAGAGAAACTCTCAACGTTCGTCAGAGAAGCAGAATCTTACCCCTGCAAGAACTCAAACTCAATCAATCAGAACTTTCTGGGTGGCGATCCCTTCTTGAACTTGTCGAATGGGGATATGGAAAAAAATATAAAAGAAATGAACAATAAAGAAAAACTTTTGGAGGATATGAAGAACGAGAAGGTTCTTGGATTGGATTGGAAAACGTTTATTGTCAGCACTGAGCCCTAGTGGGCATTATACTAGGTGGCTTCGAGCCCATGGCTCTTGGCGACATTGTGAGCCCACTCAGTGGCCCGGACTTGCGTCAACGGGTCTGAGCTGGCCAGTATAGCCTCCCACCGCTCTAGAGAAGGGACTGGTAGTAGGTCCGCCGGTGGCGGCGCCTTTTTGCAGCTCCATAAAATGTGGTCATATCCGGCTATCTCGCCGAATTGTGTGCAAGTAGCGTTGTATTGTGTTGGATACATGTGTGCTAGTCTCGACGGGCTAAAGAAGGCTCGCGTCTGGAGCCGACGCCACGTTACCTCCTGGCTTTTGTCGAGCTTTTTGTCTGGTGGCGGATAGATCCTCCTTTCCAGTTTAAACTGACTGGTGTATTCGTGAAATGATATGAATGCATCTCTCGTGAATTTTGGGGACTCAACCCGGCTCACTGCTCGGCTGACATAACCTCGAGCTATACTGTGAGCCAACTCGTTTCCCCTGTTCCCCGAGTGTGCCGGCACCCATATTAGTTCCACCTCTCTTTGGTCCCAGTCTTTGTCTTAATATTCGTTCTGCCTCCTGGGAGATCATACCCCGCGCAAAATTGTTGATAGCCACCTTGGAGTCGCTAATTATGGTGACTGCTTTGGTGCTGGCCATTGCCATGGCGATAGCCGCCTCCTCCGCTGTCCCTGAGTTTTTTGTTTTGATCGAACCGGCCGTTAATGTTTCACCCGAGTCGTTCACGGCCACGACCACAAAGGCGTCGCCTCCTCCGTATTCCGCCGCGTCTACATAGGTTGTGTATTCCGAGCCTTCGAGCTTGGCTTCAAGGGCCTTTGCTCTGGCTCTCCTCCTGCCTTCGTGATAAGCAGGGTGCATGTTTTTTGGAAGTGGTTTAATAGTGAGTAATTTTCTAACTTTGGTCTGTAATTTTGCCTGCGCGTTTCTTTCCGGAATTCTGTCATGTAATCCTAGGTTGGTCAGGATTTTTCTTCCCGGGGGTGAGGTCGCAAGCCTCCTTAATTGCGCAAATATATGTGCCTCGCATAGTTCCGTGGTGGTGTTGTAGATCCCCAGTTTAAGAAGTCTTTCCGTAGGAGTACAGTGGGGCAGCCCCAATGCTGCTTTATATGCCTGCCTTATGATCCCATCTATTTTGTTCTGTTCCGCCAGCCCTAGCTTGAGGTAGGGAACGGCGTAAACTATTCTGCTTATCACGAAAGCCTGAACCATTCGGCAGAGATCTTTCTCTTTGACTCCCCGTCTTTTGTTAGCTATTCGCCTTATCAGCTTGGTTGTCATGTTAATTGTGGACTTAAGCCTGTTTATTGTCTCTGTGTTCTTTCTATTGTCCTGTATGATAAGTCCTAGGACCCTGATTTTGTCAACTCTGGCTACCGGAGTCTCATTTACCAGTACGTGAATGTCTCCTGCGTTGATATCGCGTTTGCTAGCCCCCCGGATCACCAGAAGTTCGCATTTGCTTGGCGAGCATTTTAGTCCTGCCCATTCCGCGTATTCCTGGACAATATCGATCGCGTGTTGGAGATTTTGTTCTATTTCCCCATCGTTTCCTGTATGCGTCCATATTGTTATGTCATCCGCATATAGCGTATGGTTTATACCTTCGACAGTCTTCAGTAGCGGCGGTAGGTTCTTCAACGCCAGGTTGAATAAGAAAGGAGAGAGCACTGAGCCCTGCGGAGTTCCCTTGTCTCCCAGCTTAATAGTTTCTGACTGGATGTCTCCTAGATTTATTTCTGCGGTTCTGCCGGTTAGAAAGTCCCTTACGTAATCGTAGGTCCGCTTTCCAGGGGCAATCTCCGCCAGATTAGTTAGTATGACCTCGTGTTTGACGTTATCGAAGGCTTTATGTAGGTCTAGGCCCAGTATAGTTCTGGCGCCCCCTTTGTTGGGCGGGTCTATGATGTCTGCTTTGAGCTGGAGCATGACGTCCTGCGTGGACAACTTGCTCCTGAAGCCTAGCATCGTTTCAGGAAATACCTCCCTTTCCTCTGCGTATTCCTGGAGTCTGTTTAATATGACATGTTCCATCAGCTTCCCCAGGCAGGACGTTAGCGATATCGGCCTGAGGTTGCCGACTTCAAGTTTCTTCCCGGGTTTTGGAATAAAGATTACTTTGGCATGTTTCCATTGTGAAGGTAGACTACCTCGTTTCCATATCTCATTTAGGTAATCTGTGACTGCCGTGACCGAGACTAGATCTAGGTTCCTTAGCATTTTGTTGGTTACCCCATCTGCCCCCGCTACCGACGTGGTTCTTAGTTGACTCATTGCTCTCCATACCTCCGCTATCGAGATGTCCTCATCTAGCTGTGTGTTCTCTGCTCCTTGGTAAGCTGGAGATGAACCCCCTTTGTCTGTGTTAAGGTACCTGCTCTTCAGTTCCTCTATTAGGTCCGCGGCTGTTCCCTGGTATTTGTGAATCAATCGTTTAAGCTGCCATTGTGCCGCCGACTTTGTTTGTCCTGGGTCTAGTAAGTGGCGAAGAAGATGCCACGTGTTCTGGCACCCTAGCTTTCCATTCATTTCATCGCAAATTTGTCCCCAGTGTTGACGCTGAAGCTCGTTTGTGTAGTCTTCTATCTGTTTTTCGAGTGTCGATATTCTCTTCTTTAGCCTTCTATTGTGTTTCTGTTTTTTCCACCTCTTCAAGAGGCTCTCGTGGGCTTCCCACATGTGGGCCAGCCTCGAGTCTGTGATGTCATGTTCGGTGGTTGGGGTCTGTCTAGTGTGACTGTTTACGTCTCTTTTGAGTGTCTCAACCCATTGATTTAGATCCGATATCTCCCTCGGAGCGGTTCTGTCCCGGAATTTTCGGAGGGTGTCCCAGTCTGTCAGCTTCGTTTCGCGCAGCTTCCCCTTCATCGGCCTGGTTTGTGTTTCAATCTCTATGATGTAGTGATCGCTACCCAAGGTGTGTCCTGTGTTTGCCCATCTTTCACCCTCGAGGTCTTTGCCTAGCGTCAAGTCTGGGGACGTGTCTACGCTGACGCTATTGCCTATTCTCGTGGGGTCTTGCGGGTTGTTTAGTAGCGTGAGCCTTAAGTTTTGGATTTCTGTCCGTAGTTTGTTTCCCTTAGGGGAGGCCGTCCGATATCCCCATGCCGGATGCGGGGCGTTGAAGTCCCCCGTGATTACTAATCCCTTCTTATAAGATATTCTAATGGCTTTACGTAGTAGGTCCGCCAGCCCTGTGCCCCGGTTTTTCGGTGAGTTGTATATATTCAGAATAAAGAGACTGTTGTCCCCTTTTCTGTTTGGGATTATTTCTAACATCACGTAGTCCTCGCTTGTGTTTTCGAGTGCGTGTTGTGTTGCCGTTAGATTTCTTTGCACTAGCGTGGCCGTGAACGACTTGGGTTTGTGCTCTTTTTGCACTTCTAGCGGGGTGTACGCGGCGTAGCCATTTAATTTGACCATGTCGCTTGCCTCCTGCAGCGTGATTACGTCCGGTGTGGTTATGTTTTTTTTTAATGTATGCCTGCAGGTTCCATCTTTTGGACTGGAAGCCTCTGCAGTTCCACTGCCAGATTCTAATTTGTTGGCGAGGGGCCATGATGTCCTATAGAGGCTGCTGCTGCGGTTGCAGCGAGGGGAGGGTGTTGCCGGCAACAGGGGGAAGCCTGGCTTCTATGTTTGCTAGTTGTTCCAGAATTTGCTGGAAGCAACCCATGGTGCGTTCCCTGAACATGACGAATTCCGCCGTCAGATTGTCAGCACGTTCGGCTATTTTGTCTACCCAAGCGGTAAGGGCATCAATTCTAGCGTCTTGAGCGTCAACCCGCTTCAGTAGTGTGTTCATGTCCGACCTAACCTTGATGTGGGTTTTAGCCGATGCGTCCTCGTTAGGACTCTCTGCCGCCTTTTTGGGAGTACTGTCGTCTGTGTCTCCCTCTCTGGGTAGAGGTCTTTTCGAGGGGACTCTGGTGTCTGTATCCATTGCGTTTTGAATGTCTCCCCCTTCATGTGTGTCACGCGGGGGCGCCTGACTCGCGTTTTGTGATTGTTGCAAAGGAGGCTTTTCGACCACCTTCGGCTGTTTTGTGTTAGCGTTAATGAGTTTCCTCAGCTCCGCCATTTCCTTCTTTATGGTGTCTAGCTCTCTGTCTCTCTTACCGAGCTGCTCTACCAGTTTCTTCTCCCGAGCGGTTTCCCAAGAAGAGGCCTTATCTGGCCAGCTCACCTTTTTGCCCGCGTCTCTGTCCTTGATTGAGCCTCCTCCTCTGCTCGAGCTGCTCTCTCTGTCAGGACCAGAGCTTGCACCTCCGGTCCCCGGTAATGGTGGGAAGGAGCTCGATCTGCTTCTCCCCCGGTGGCCTTGGCGGGTGCCGCTGTGGTCCCTGGTCTTCGGTCTTGGTTGGTGTCCGGGATCAAGTTGCCCCAGGTCGTTCTTGGCTTTATAAGATTCTTTCTTTGCCAGCCGATACTTGCAATTCCGGCTGCCGGTGTTGTGTGGCCCCCCGCATACGATGCATTCGGGCTTGCATGTCGGCAGTTCTCCCTCCGGTGGGTCTGGATGGTCTTCGCCGCATCTGCGGCAACGCTTTACCCATGGCTTATAGCACACATCCGTCCTGTGTCCCGTCTTCCTGCAGTTGTAGCAGGTCTCTACCCGCTCTCGGTACGGGTAGACGATGAACACTGATCCCCAGTAGAAGACTTGTCTGGGAAGCTTCTTCTCTCTAAAGGTGATGAGAATAGATCTCGACTTGCCAATTCTTCTGGCGTTGAGTACTACGATGTCCGGGTTGCGTTTGATGAATCCTTGACGGACTTCTTCCGGTGTTCCGATATCATAGGCGTTGTACACCACGCCCTTAATTGCGTCGTCGGGAGCCGCGACGTAGGGTGCCATGGCGAGGGTCTTCTCCCCGATAACTATCGTCTTTATCCTCGCGTAGGTGCTCGCGCGTTGACGATTCGGTGTGCTGATCGTGTACGTGTTGTTCAGGGAGTTGATTCTTGAAGTGTCTTCGTCCAGGACATCTCCGTATGGTAGTTGCGCGGCCGCGCAGGTGGCCTGCAGTAGGTGACGTGGCACGTAATCGTTCAAGTTCCAGCCTCTGGGCCTGAAGATTATTTTATAGTCGCTCTCCGGGAGAGAAGGTTCTTACTTTGAGGTTGGAGACGAAAGCGCATTCGACGTCCGTTCCTCTCATACGCTCACGTCTCGACCCTGCTGGAACAAGACGAGCCACATTCTCGTATCTCGCTCTTTTATTGTGTACATATATATATATATATATATATATATATATATATATATATATATATATATATATATATATTAGTGTGTCGTCTGTTGGCCGCGATTCTGTGCATGGGTCAACGTGGGGAGGGAATTTATTCGGCACGTTTTAAAGTTCCAAAATGCTTGAGATGACCGCTTCCCACATTGACGGCCGCTTGATAGTTGCGAATGCCGGGCGCATAATAAATGAAAAGGGAAGAAGGAACGACGCAGGAAAAAACACAAAGTTTAAGAGAGATGCAAGCTCCAACACTTACTTTGGAAAGACTGTCCACTCCTCTGCAACAAAGTATAAAGATAAGGAATGCAGAATCGCATTTCACCTTTGTTAGTAATCTCGTTTTAGGTAGTAGGATCATAATTTCCTCCCTTACCAGCCAAGTGTTGTCTAAGTGAGATACAAACACTTCTCACAAGCAATTAACACGCATTTCAGACTAGGTGGCCTATTTCGTGAGATGAAGGTAACTGTCACGTATCCTAGTCTAATGGCCTTATTGTGCGAACTGCCACGTAACCCTCCTTGGCAATGCGAATGCATCCCACTTTAGCCGAGGTGGTGGTGGTGGTTGGATTGGATTGTAAAACGTTTATTGCCAACAGTCTGAAGGGCATATAGGCCCCCCGCCTAAACGACGGCCAGAAGGTCTTGGCTCCTGGCGGCGTCTTCGGCCAGTTGGACGACTTTTGTTTGAGTCTCCGGATCGGAGCTGAGTAGGAGAGCCTCCCATTGTTCAAGTGACTTTATTTTTTGTCCCTCCAGGGGGGCAAAAGGGCATTTCCAGAGAATATGGTTGAGATCCGCTTTGGCCTTACATTGCTTACACTCGTTTTAATATTGTCCCGGATAATAACGACTACACATAACCGGGTTCGGAAACGTATAAGTTTGGAGACGGCGCCAAGAGGTGGCCTGACTCTTTGTCAATGATTTATCAGCAGCGGGGTACTTTGTTCGATTGAGCCTATAATGTTGTGTGATTTCTCTGTAACCTACAAGACGATCCCTGTCTGCGAAGCCCTCGGTATGGCCACTGGCTCGGAAAGCAAGACCTCGAGCCAGTTCGTGAGCTGCTTCATTTCCAGCCAGGGATGCGTGTGCAGGTGTCCAGACTATGCGAATTTTGCGGTCGTCCCTTGCAGTCCGCAGGATTCCGTTCGTCAGAGGGGAGACCCTCCCCTTGGCAAAGTTCATCACTGCAACCTTTGAGTCACTGACTATCATTGACGCATCCGTGCCCACTATTGCAAGTGCGATGGCGGCTTCTTCTGCAATTTCGGGATTGTCCGTCGTGATCGAAGCGCCGGCTCGGAGATATGTCTCGGCGCTAGCTACCGCTATCACCATTCTCCCCCTCCCGCAATTAGCTGCGTCCACGTAGGCCACGTCTTCTATCGGATAGTTTTTGAAACATTTGCCGAGGGCTTCAGCCCGTTTCTCTCTGCGATCCTTGTGGTGGACGGGATGCATGTTTTTCGGTAGTGGTGGGATCATCAGCCTATCGCGCACGCTCTTAAGCATGTCCACTTTCGGACCTCGCTGACTCTCGTAATTTATTCCTAGTTTCGCGAGGATTTGCCTGCCTGTAACGCTTCCCGACAGCCTTTCGTACTGCGAGACTGTCACGCCTTCCACAATTTCATCCAATGTGTTGTGAAGACCTAGTTCTAAAAGTTTTGCGGTGGGGGTCCGAATTGGTAAACCCAGCGCCTGCTTGACACTTCTGCGAATGATCCCTTCCAGCTTGGACTTCTCCGCTGCCTTGAGATTAAGGAAAGGAGCTACGTAAGCAATCTTACTTATTACAAAGGCTTGAACTAATCTGATTAGATTCGTTTCTTTCATGCCATAGCGCCTATTTGCGATTCTGCGGATGAGCCGCATAGTCTGTTGCGCGCATATCTCCAACTTCTTTATTGCTTCTCCATTGAAACCGTTGTTTTGAATGTACAGCCCTAAGACTCTAATCCTGTCCACCGTCGGGATATCGAGTCCCTGAGCCTTAAGAGATATCCGCGGGGGATCCGACCGTGATTTCCTCTTTGGTTGGTAAAAAAGCATTTCCGATTTTTGCGGGGAGCACCTAAGCCCCCTATCATTTACATAATTTTCAACTTCTCCTATGGCCATTTGGAGAGTCTCCTCTATTTGACCGTCAGTTCCTTTTCCAATCCACATAGTAATGTCATCCGCATACATGCAATGACTGAGACCTTCAATCGCTGCTAGTTTGCTAGGAAGCCCGATCATGGCCACGTTGAAAAGAAGCGGGGACAGTACAGATCCCTGCGGGGTCCCCTTGCTACCTAGCTCTATGTAGTCTGATTTACTTTCCCCGAAGTTAATTTGGGCCACTCTGTCGGAAAGGAATTTTTTTTTAACATAGTTGTAGGTTTTCGGGCCTACTCCCAGGAGGCTGTTGGTGGTGTGACATTTTTATTCGAACATCCTTTCTGTTAGGGGTTCAGTACATCCTGGGCCAAGGCGACGAGGGCACGTTGCAGTCTCAGATCCAGGGAAGCGAGCCAGATGGGCCACGGTGGGGGTGGGGGGAAAGGATAGGCGGGGGACTGGAAGGCTGCGTGGCACTGTGTAAGGCAGTGTTCTATGTCTGCATATGTGTGTGGACAGTTTGGGCACTGAGGTGTGGAAGTGTACCGGTATAGGTTAAGTTTGGCTGGTGTATGTAGGAGATTAAACTGTATTCGGCGAAGAATGCGAGCTTCATGGATCGATAAGGATGGGTGCGGTGGTGGTAATTCAGCTAAATCCAATTTTTGCTGCGCGTAGTATTCGTCGACAGTACGTTTGTAAGCCCTGACCGCCTGCTCCGTCGGTGGGCTCGTCCATGGGATCCCCGGCGCCCGGTGTATAGTTTCACAGGCAAGCTGGTGAGCCAGCTCATTGCCGGGGATGCCCATGTGACCAGGGATCCACCGAAGGGTCACCGGTTGTGAGGAGTACACGCTGTCGACAACGTGTTGTTTGTCGTCGTGTATTACGGCGAAAGTCTTAAGCGCTCACACTCGCAGCCATGACTGTCAGTCTGTCCCTTACATCTGAAGTGAAAGTCGCGGCTAGTCAATGCAAGTCGCAAGTCATGACTAACTAGTCACTAACCGGTCATGATTACTTATTCATGACTGGTCAGTCATGGCTGGTTTGTCATGACAGGGTAGTCATTAACCAGTCATGACAAGTTAGTCATTAACCAATCTTGACTAGTTAACAACCAGCCATGATTAATTAATCTTGACTAGTTAGTCATTGGTCATGACTGACTAGCCGCCTCGTGTGTGCCTACGGCCGTCGTCTCGTTGGTTGCAAGGCTTTCGCCTCACACACTTCAGATCGTCGAAGTGCCCCCTGAATTTTTCCATAGTAGCCTAGCCCATCCCATGGGCATGTTATAAACGTTTCTTGGACTTGGCACTCTTTTGGCATGAGAAAGCATTTAAGCGCTCTGTGAAATGATTGGTTGGTTTGGTTGGTTTATGGGGTTTAACGTCCCAAAGCGACTGAGGCTATGAGAGACGCTGTAGTGGAGGGCTCCGGAAATTTCGACCACCTGGGGTTCTTTAACGTGCACTGACATCGCACAGTACACGGGCCTCGAATTTCTCCTCCAAAGAAATTCAACCGTCGCTGCCGGGATCGAACCCGCGTCTTTCAGGCCAGAAGCCGAGCACCATAGCCACTGAGCCACCACGGCGGGTCTGTGAAATGAGTGAACGCGACGATCATTTATGTCTAAGAGCACTTGCTGCTGGTCTAGTTGGTTTTGGTTCGTCCTGCGCTTCGTCCTGTCACCTACCTATGTGTCTTGTTTTTTTTTTTGCGCCTAAAAACTTTTTGATTATGATCATTTATGTGCTTATCGCTCTGCGGCCGCACTGCTACCACTTCTATGAAGGGAAAATTGAAAGTGGTAGGACCGTTTTCGAAAAAAAAAATAATGTGTTGGCGTTAGAAGGGTCTGTGCAAATGAAAGTGGCGACCGGCGTCATGCGTGACGGAGTGCGCACCTTGCAACGTCATCACAACCTGCCCACGATGTCAGGTGGCAACCTGCGAACCGGATTTTGAGCAAACTGCCCACCGTTGCCGGTAGGAGTAAAATTAATGATTGATTGATCGGAAAAGGCTTCTCGGGAAGCCTTGGGCTTCTCGGGACCTGGGTCTCTCAAGCCTCACCGGTGGCAGTGTTTGAAACAACCACCTGCCGGGCGAGTGACGCATCGCTTAACCGCTGAACCACTGGGCCTGTAGTGGTACGAGGACTGACAACCAGCTGTGAATGTACAGTAATGAATTAGCAATGCCGCGTACATGGACGTTAACCCATTTACGATATCGCGTCATCCACTTAAGGCGGAGTTGCAACAAAGTCAGCAGCAACAGAAAATGCTCACGCATTCAAACGATCCAGGGGGGATTACGGCTGGGAGTTTTTACTTTTCCCCTCTTGGTGCATGACAACAAGTTCCAGCAGTAAAAATTAGGGAATATGCGACATGCGAAAAACACACTCGACAAACTGTAAGAGACATTCCTCAAAACTTTTTTCCATGATAATATTTTTCTCTCATTTTAGATTCCTACTGGAAAAAAGTAATGCGGCAAAATGCAAGTAAAGATCAGGTTCTTCTTCTCCTTCTTTGCACCAGAGGTGCCCCGCCAGAGACGGGTTGGTTTCAACTCGAAGACTGAAGCTCTTCGCACCAGGGGTGCCCGTCAGAGACGGTCTTGTGTTCAGTTGAGACGCAGGGGTAAGGCGGGCACTTCAAATTTTATGTACAGTATTTACAATAGATACAAGTTAAGGCACTAGAGACAAATGAAAACAGCAAAGGAATAACAACAAAAAGGTGGATCTGGCTAATACTAGGGGAGGCCCCTACTCGGCGTGGCCGAAGATGCGTAGCATCTCACCTTAGCGCAGAACCCGCTTCCAGCTCCGGGGCCCGGTTTTAAAGCCATAAAGGCCCGGCCCACATTTCGTAGCTTCCAATCATGTTACAATGTTCACATGATTGGTTTATCAAGAGCCTAGCCAGCCCTCCAGCTTCTGTAGGGCAAAACGCCCTTTCCACAAACACAAACGCACGGTCGTGCCAGTACGTGCAGAGAACATTCCCTCCACCACAAAATAAAAATAACACAAACATAAATACACATCCGTGCCAGCACGTGTGCGAATCGGTACCGCGGGGTGGGGGGACACCCGTACTTGCCAGCGCGTTCGCGAGCGGCCGCGTTCCAAGAAAGGAGACGCTTCGCTTTGAGCACCCCCAGCCGCGTTCCGACGACCCCGCGTACACTAACGATCCCTTACAATGCAGGAATACGAATCCAGTGAATCCAGCACTTTTTGTGGTATCCACTCCAGTAATGACCCTTGAAAAGGGCTGACGGTATCGATAAAGAGGAGTTACCCGACTAGTAGAGCTAACGGTCTAAAAAGAAACAGGCCCGAAATAACTTTTCACACACGATGCAGCTACAGCAGGAGCGAGTGGCACGTGATACATACAGGTAACAGCGAATACAAACCCTTAACTGTGTTATTTGTGCAGCGCTTGAGGAAAAAATGAGATTACAGCGAAATTATAGCGAAAAGGGCAAGCATATTGACGAGAAGGAGCTCGCTCAGAGCAGACAGTAGGAGCAACCTCAACAGGATTTACATCGGAGAAGCGTTATAACTGGCTCTGTAGCAGCAGTAGACGCAAAGGCATGCCGGGCAAGAACACACAAAGAAGCGCAGAAATTGCACTGCGGTGTAATGCAATAAGCCACATCTTGCCTTCGTTCTTCTTCTTCACCATATAAAAATGGCTCCTTCACCTTGAACTTCCTCCTCTTCTTTTTGGTACAAATTGAGTTTCGTTTCCCGCCACCTGCGTAAGGCTGTAGGCAAGGCTTGCAAGCGTTGCAGCAGGCGAAAGGTGGTGCCTCTACCCCCTCCATGCATAGAACAACGGCAGCACGCGGATTTTATGCGAAGCATACTACTTTAGCTACCACTTCAGCCCTTCACCGTGGTTATGCCAACGTTTCTAGAAACGTTGGTTATGCGCTCAAATCACGTGATACATGACGTCACACCACGTGACGCGATGACGTCACGACAGTGGAGAAACGGGGGCCCACCTCGCGCCGTCGCTGTGGTTGTGCGCCTCCAAATCACATGATACATGACGTCACACCACGTGACACGATGACGTCACGACAGTGGAGAAACGGGGGCCCACCTCGCGCCGTCGCTGTAGTTGTGCGCCTCCAAATTACGCGACACGATAATGCCACACCACGTGACACGATGACGTCACGACAGATCGCCGTCACGCGCTGGGAGAGGGAGAACGATGCCATCGCACAGACGCCGGAATGTCCTCGAGCGGCATTCCCGCGCATTTCGAACGCGCGTTCACACTCGGTGTAGGTGAAACGCTCGCTCCACCGGGCAGGCGGACGCGGCTTCCGTGGCAATCCAGGCGTTCACCCAACGCGCGTCTCGGGGTTAGTCGGCGTTCCGCTGTAGCCACGCCGTTGTCTTCCCCCACGACGAAGGCTTCTAGTGGTTGTATTAAAATGACCAAGTATTCAACCAAGGAAAGCCATGTATTACCAAGCCTAGCCATCAATATGCTTCGCATCTGACTAGGCTTAACCTTAGCTAAGCCTCAGCCATTTTTTTTTCTCTCTCTCTCTCTCTCTCTCTCTCTCTCTAGAGTCCCCCACTACGGCATTTCTTTATCTCCTTTCATTCCCATCTTCTTCCCTCCCTTCATGATGCGATTGAGGTGTTCACCGATAAGCGAGAGAGCGCTTTCCACCTATTTTCAATAACCGTGGGTATGCAATCCCAGCCTGCATTTGAAGCAAAATATGCGCGAGTTTCAAGGCTAATTTGGTAAACTTTTCATAAAAAGCCCGCACACTTTGCGAAAGAAAATGTATTGCAATAGCAAGAAGCATTCCTTTAAGAATACATGACAATTTTTCGCGACTTCAGAGCGAAAAACCTAGTGCATATGTTTTTGTCCTGAGCACTGGCGTTTGTCGTGATTTGATTTTCGCGAACAGCAACTCTCAGAGGTTTCTTATCTTCACAATACAAGTTTATCTGCGTCAATGTAGGAGATTGTGTTTAGATTCATTTACGTTTAATTGTTTTGTGGACTTTGCACCGGTTCATTTTTCGTCATTTGTTTGTGCTCACCTGTACTGTATGTAAGGATCGATCGATTGTTTGGGTGTCGATAAACTTCCCTTTATGTATCTGTTGATTTCTGGAAGCCCATTCCTTTGCATAACCAATGTTGGTGGTGGTGGTGGTGGTGAAAAACTTTTATCATCTTAAATTTTACTGAAAGGCGATTGGGGTAGGACCGTACTGGCCATTTCCCCTCACAATATAGGTGGAGCCCCTATTCCGGGGCACCATTGGCAAGCAACGCCGCCCGCGTCCGTCGAACCAAGGCCTTTTGGGTCTTCAGGTCGTGACAGCCGAGCAGGGCCGCCTCCCAGACCTTTCTGGTGAGGTTGGGGAGGGGATAGATTGGTTTGATTGACATGCCCAAACCATGTGGAAGGTGTCAGCCACCTCCCCACAAAACTGACCCGCACCATCAATGGATGTATAGAAAAAATCTCTGCCTCTCCGGTAACCGAGAGTAGAGTAAGCATGAAATGTTTACGGGCCTAATGTCATCTCGGTGGACACCCGAACCGCACCGTACAGGAAGGCAGGAACGCCACCACCCGTTCAGCGCGATGCCTTGCCATCGAGCTTACGGCCCCCAGCCGGACGCCGTGTGGGTGGACGCTGCGGGCCATACACCATCGGCTCGAGGGGAACACCTCAAGGCGCGGTCCTGTCCCCCCTCCTCTTCAATTTGGCAATGCTTCATCTTCCCTCCAAATTGTCTTCTTTGCCCGGGATACATCACGCTCTTTATGCGGATGACATTACTATCTGGGCCACGCAAGGTAACCTGGGGCACATGGAATCCTGCCTGCAAGCAGCGGCGACCCTAGTCGACGACTACGCGGCCTACTGCGGACTCCAGTGCGCCCCATCTAAATCAGAATTTGTGCACATACGTCCCTCCCCTCGGGACACAACACCGCTTTGCATCAGTCTCCCCTCGGGACCGATCCGGGAGTCCAAGGAGATCCGCGTCCTTGGTCTCTTCATACACCATCAACGCAGGGTCGACACTACCCTAGCCAAACTTCGCACAGTGGGAGACCAGGTGGGCCGCATGGTCCGCCGGGTCTCCAACAAGCGGGGCGGATTACGAAGCAAGGATGCACTGCGGCTTGCCCATGCTTTCGTGACGAGTAGAATCCTCTACTCAACCCCCTACTCGCACCTGCGCAAACATGATGATGACCAACTGGAGGTCATCCACCGGAAAGTCATCAAGCGGGCTCTCGACCTCCCGGTCACCACGTCCAACCAGCGACTTCTGGCTTTGGGCGTGGTGAACACATTCCGGGAGCTTCGAGAAGCCCACTTAGTCAACCAATACACACGTCTTGCACAGACCACGTCCGGTCGCCGCCTCTTGGACCGGCTACACATCAAACATAACTACCACATTGAGGAAAGGGAGAGAGTGCCAGAACCCTGGAGACGCGCCCTCCGGGTCCGACCCCTTCCCCGCAACATGTCCAGAGAAGACCATAGCGGTCGTCGCCAGGCGCGCGCGGAAGCGTTGGCGCGATACTATGGTAACCAAGAACACGTGTATTACGTGGACGTTACCGGCCCACACCACGGGGGGTGGTACACGGCCGCAGTCGTACACAACACAAACACAGTTAACGGGCTGACTTTCAAAGCCTACAACGCAACACACGCGGAGGAGATTGCCATTGCTCTGGCTCTCACGAATCCCAAGTCAAAACACATCATCACCGACTCGCGAGGGGCCTGTCGGAACTACGAGTTGGGCTGGGCTCCCCCGCTTGCCTGGCGCATATTGGAAAATAGCTGCCGATGCGAAGATCCAACTCCACGCAACCTGATTTGGGCCCCCGGTCACCAGGGCCTACAGGGAAACGAACAGGCCGATCAGGCCGCCCGCGCACTCTCTCCCCGGGCTATCTCCCTGTCGGTGCTCCTCCTTTTAGTAATCGGTGATGTGTTTGAATGTAAAGGCCAGATTGTCTATTTGGGAGTACCCTTCCAAGAGCAGGGAGATAGCGCGGGGAGAGACTGCGCGGGCGGCCTGATCGGCCTGTTCGTTTCCCTGGAGTCCCTGGTGACCGGGGGCCCAAATCAGGTTGCGTGGTGTTGGATCTTCTCATCGGCAGCTATATTCCAGTATGCGCCAGGCAAGCGGGGGAGCCCAGCCCACCTCATAGTTCCGACAGGCCCCTAGCGAGTCGGTGATGATGTGCTTCGACTTGGAATTTGGTTTGGTTTGGTTTTGTGGGGTTTAACGTCCCAAAGCGACTAAGGCTATGAGAGACGCCGTAGTGGAGGGCTCCGGAAATTTCGACCACCTGGGGTTCATTAACGTGCACTGACATCGCACAGCACACGGGCCTCTAGAATTCCTCCTCCAAAGAAATTCTAGCCGCCGCGGCCGGGATCGAACCCGCGTCTTTTGGGCCAGCAGCCGAGCACCATAGCCACTGAGCCACCGCGGCGGTAACTTGGAATTAGTGAGAGCCAGAGGAATGGCAATCTCCTCCGCGTGTGTTGCACTGTAGGCTTTGAATGTGAGCCTGCTAACTCTGTTTTGTGTACGACTACGGCCGTGCACCACCCCTCGTGGTGTGGGCCCGTAACGTCCACGTAATACACGTGTTGTTCGTTACCATAGAACGCTTCCGCGCGCGCCTGGTGACGACCGCTATGGTCTTCTCTGGACAAGTTGCGGGGAAGGGGTCGACCCGGAGGGCGCGTTTCCAGGGTTCTGGCATTCTCTCCCTTTCCTTATTGTGGTAGTCGTGTTTGATGTGTAGCCGGTCTAAGCGGCGGAGACCGGACGTGGTCTGTGCAAGACGCGTGTATTGGTTGACTAAGTGGGCTTCTCGAAGTTCCCGGAATGTGTTCACCACGCCTAAGGCCAGAAGTCTCTAGTTGGACGTGGCGACCGGGGGATCGAGAGCCCGCTTGATGAATTTCTGGTGGATGACCTCCAGTTGGTTATCATCGTGTTTGCGCAGGTGCAAGTAGGTGGTTGAGTAGAGGATCCTACTCGTTACGAAAGCATGGGCAAGCCGCAGTGCATCCTTGCTTCGTAATCCACCCCGCTTGTTGGAGACCCGGCGGACCATGCGGCCCACCTAGTCTCCCACCGTGCGAAGTTTGGCTAGAGTGGTGTCGACCCTGCGTTGGTGGTGTATGAAGAGGCCAAGGACGCAGACCTCGTTGGCCTCCCAGATCGGTCCCGAGGGGAGACTGATGCGAAGCGGAGTTGTGCCCCGAGGGGAGGGACGTAAGTGCACAAATTCTCATTTAGCTGGGGCGCACTGGAGTCCGCAGTAGGCCGCGTAGTCGTCGACTAGGGTAGCCGCTGCTTGCAGGCATGATTCAATGTGGCCCAGGTTACTTTGCGTGGCCCAGATTGTAATATCATCCGCATAAAGAGCGTGATGTATCCCGGGCAAAGAAGACAATTTGGAGGGAAGAAGAAGCATTGCCAAATTGAAGAGTAGCTAGGGGAGACAGGACCGCGCATTAAGGTGTTCCCCTCGAGCCGATGGTGTATGGCCCGTGTTCCGCATCTTGCACCGCTTTTTGTGTTCACAACAACAGAGAAAGTGCATGTTAGGGATCGGTAGTGCACGCGGGGTCATCGGAACACGGCTGGGGGCGCTCAAAGCGAAGCGTCTCCTTTCTCGTAACGCGGCCGCTCGCGAATGAGCCGGGAAGTACCGGTGTCCCCCGTCCCGCGTACCGATTCGCTCATGTGCTGGCACGAATGTGTATTTGCGTATGTTTTTATTTTTATTTTGTGGTGGAGAGGGTGATTTACCCTACAGTAGTTGGAGGGCTGGCCAGGCTCTCGATAAACCAATCATGTGAACATTGTAACATGATTGGAAGCCACTAAATCTAGGCCGGGCCTTTAGGGCTTTAAAACCGGGCCCCAGAGCCGGAATATGGGTTCTGGGCTAAAGTGAGATGTTATGCATCTTCTGCTATGCCGTGTAGGGGCCTCCCCTACGGTTAGCCAGTTCCACCTTTTTGTTGTTTTGTATCTTTTTGCTGCTTAATGTCTCTAGTGCCTACTTATATATGCTGTAAATATCTGTAAATAAACTTCAAGTATTCGCCTTACCCCTGCATCGTCTCTTCTTGAGACCGTCTCTGACTGGGCACCCCTGGTGCGAAGGAACGCTTCAGTCTTCAAGTGAACAAAACGTCTCTGGCGGGGCACCTCTGGTGCGAGGAAGATAAAGAACCTGTGAAATTTACTGTGCAATTTGTGCTAAAGCCTTAATGCACGTTAAAGAGCTTCTGAAACACATACCAAGGAGTGCTCATCAACTCGCTCAATCAATGAACTCTGTTTTCATGAACTCAGGAGCCAAATAGTATACTTCGATACGCACCAGAGAACACACAATCCTGCACGAAATTTGGCGAGTCCTTTCCATCGACTTTTTCATGCTCGCACCCTCCTCCGTCGCACGCTGCGTATACCAGAGATGGCTGATGGTTAAATTTTTCATACGTCTAGCAGCTGCCATGGCCGCGGCCAATAAGTCGCGTAGCTCCGGTGGGTCAGGAAGCTCCGCCCCCGGAGGCGGGGCCAGCGCAGGAACGCCAACCTCGCAGCGTCCAAAAATTGAGGAGAGCAGAGGGAAAGGAGCAAAGACGCTGAAATCCTAGGTTTGACTGGAGATAACTCGGCTTCTAATAAACGCATTAATAAAAAATTCTTGTTGGAGGATATTCGTGAAGCGGCGTCCATTAAAACCTCTGGCATATTGCAACTTTATGAGAGCACCTTTCAGATCTCCTTTAATACAGGTTTTTCTCTTCGACACTGTTTTGACGGCTCTCCTTCGCTATCATCGCGTCGCGTGCACTCCAATGCAACAGACGTGTCACAACAAAATGGAATGCAAGAGGTGCGAGGCACAAGGAGATTAAACGCGATAACGTAGCGCATCATCCACGCTTTGCGCACTTGTGTGCGTCCCGGCTGATTAGTCAGGTGAAAGCAAATCCCACAGCGAACGGTCATGTAGTAGTGTTGACCCATGTCCAATATTCTCGAACAAAAACTTTCAGTATTTTAATATTGCAAGGTATTGTTATAAAAAAATATCGGGAGTAAAAGTCCATTATTGCTATGACGAGCCAAATCTTTCGTTTAAAGTTTTTCCATCACTTGCATCGAGTGGTTAAGTCCGTCATAGGAAACCAATGGGCAAACGTGTTCACGACAGTAGAGTAGTAGTAGTAGAAGACGTTTATTCGGCCAAAAGTTACAGGCCGAGATGATGATGATGAAAACTTTATTTATAAGGGAGTTTTGGACACGTCGGTCCTTGGGCCCCCGCACGGCCCCACTGCACTCAAACGTTCATGTCCCGGAGGCTCATGACGCTGGCAGCCCGGCCGGTGGCGATGGCTTGCTTGGCCGGGTCCTCGGAGCGCAGTAGGGTCTCCCAAGCCTCCCATGAGGTAAGGTGCTCCAGGCCCCGCGGGGGAGGATCCGCCGGGCAGAGGAAAAGAATATGGTCGAGGGTGGCTTTGGGGTGGTGGCAGAGGGTACAGGAAGGGTTCGTGTGGACTGGGTGATATCGCGAGCGTATATAAGGGGAGGGCAAAGTGCGTGTTTGGAGCCGCCTCCAAAGTGTCTGATGGTAATTGTCGAGGGAAGGATGAGGTGGGGGGTAGAGCCGACGCTCGGCTTTGTAGGCCTGCGTCATTTCACTGAATGAGTGCATGCGCTCCAGCGAGAACCCCAGGTCGGAGGCCGCCGGTGCCCGGTTGAGAGAAGCTCGGGCTAAAGCGTTGGCGGCCTCGTTTCCGGGATTCCCGGAGTGGGCAGGCACCCATATCAGCTCCACATGGCGGGGCGGGTGCGCGGCGAGGGAGTCCAGTATGCGAAATGCAGGGACGTGAACTCTCCCGCGAGCAAAATTTAGTATGGCAGTTTTGGATTCTGACAGTATATAACGCGCCTCCGTGCGGGTGATGGCCAGGGCAATGGCGGCCTCTTCGGCCTCCTCCGAAGTGGCAGTAGGGGTTATGTGAAGTGTGGCAATGGGTTGGAGGGAGGGGTTCGTGATGGCGACAACCGCGTCCTCGCCCGTGCATGCGGCATCCACCCAAACGGGATACGGTTCCGTGCCATAGTATTTGTGGAGTGCCCGTGCGCGAGCTCTGCGGCGGGGTTCGTGGTAGGTGGGATGCATGTTTTTGGGGGGAGGTTTAATAAATAAATCGCGGTGAATGAGGCGGGGTACCTGGAGCTGTGTGGGATCGGTAACTGGTAGGCGTATACCGAGGGTGTGTAGGATGTGTCTCCCGGTGGTGGTTCTCGCGAGACGTATGTATTGTGTCTGTCGGTGGGCCTCAATAAGCTCCCCTATCGTATTGTGCAGGCCTAGTTGAAAGAGTTTTTCGGTTGAGGTATCTTGGGGTAGGTGTAATGCTGTCTTAAATGCTGTTCGAATCATGGCATCCAGGGTGGAGATTTCCCTAGCCTGGAGATTCAGGTAGGGGAGCGTGAAGATAAAGCGGCTGAGGACGAAGGCATGAATGAGACATAGGTCATGCTCCTTCATGCCCCGGTGGTGTGCAGAAACGCGGCGGATTAGGTGTAATATCGACACAGTTGTCTGCTTGAGTTTCCGTATGGTGAGTGTGTTTTTCCCGTTGTTCTGGATGTGGAGGCCAAGTACCCGGAGAGTGTTTACCTCCGGGATGGGCCGGTTTTCCAGTGTCACGGTGATGGGGGCTGTGGGACAGTTTCGTGTTGTGGGGCGGATTATGAGGAGCTCCGACTTCTCCGGTGAGCAGGAGAGTCCGATACTCCGCGCATGCGTTTGGGTGAGGATAGCCGCGGACTGTAGGGTGTTCTCTATGTCTCCATCACTGCCATGGGTGGTCCATAGCGTGATATCATCGGCATAGAGTGTATGCCGAAGGTGAGGGATGGTTTGTAGCTTGTGGGCAAGGGGAATGAGAGTGGCATTGAAGAGGAAAGGGGAGAGGACGGACCCCTGGGGGGTTCCGACCCCACTAAGGGTGTATGGGGGGGAGATGTGGGGACCGAAGTGAATTTCGGCCGTGCGGTTAGTAAGGAATGTTTGAATATAGGTGTACATACGTTCACCTATGTTCAAGGGGGAGAGAGCCGCCATGATCGCTTGATGGTCCAGGCGATCAAAGGCCTTGGAGAGATCCAAGGCTAAGACAGCTTTTGTGTGACCCGGAATGAGGGGGTCGAAAATGTCCTGCGTGAGTTGGAGCATGGCGTCCTGTGCTGACAGATGGGGACGGAAGCCCACCATGCTGTGCGGGTAGAGGTCTTGCTCCGCCATGTGTTGGGTGAGTCGAGCGAGTGCGACGTGTTCGAAAAGCTTGCCTAGGCATGAGGTTAGTGAAATGGGACGGAGATTTGAGGGTGTAAGTGGTTTGTGGGGCTTTGGTATGAATATGATTTTGGCGTGACGCCATGATTGGGGAAGAGTGCCCTCCTGCCAGCATTTGTTGAAGTACTCCGTGAGCTGGGCGATCGATTGATCGTCCAAATTGCGGAGCATGGCATTAGAGATCCGGTCAACTCCTGGGGTGGAGTTAGAACGGAGAGTCAGGAGGGCCGCTCTGACTTCTGTCTCCGTGATCTCTGCGTCGAGGTTGGCATTCGGGGCGCCTGTATAGGGGGGCAGGGGGTTTGAGGTACCGGGAGTTGTATGTGTGTTTCTAAGTATATTAATGAGTGCGTCAGGAGAAAGGCCGGTCTTGTGTATAAGGCGTGTGACGTGGTGTTGTGTGGCTGTTTTGGATTGCGTGGGGTCAATTAGGTGACGGAGGAGTTGCCAGCTACGTTTGGAGGACAGATTGCCAGCCAAACTGTCGCAAATCTGACCCCAGTTTGATCGGCAGAGCTCCTCAGCGTGCTCAGTAATTTGTGTTTGCAGCGCGGCCAGCCGCTTTTTAAGGGTCCGATTGAGCTTTTGCCCCTTCCAGCGCTCTAGGATGCTATGGTGGGCCTCCCAAAGGTGGGCCAGGTGAGTGTCGAGGGTGGGCGTATCTGTTGTTGTGACAAGGGTTCGCGTGTGTGTGGAGACATCGTTCATGAGTGATGCCACCCACTGGTCGATGTCTATAATGGAAGCGTCAGGGAGGGCCGCCCGTGCGGAGCGTACAGCATCCCAGTTGGTGATTTTGTGTGTTAGGTGACGGGCCTGTCTTTGCTTGTACGGTACTGTAACGGAGAGGATGTAATGATCGCTTCCTAATGTATGACGCGTTGTGGCCCACGTAATACCAACAAGGTTGCGGCTCAGTGTCAAATCCGGGCTGGCATATCGACCGCCTGGGTGACCACAAGTCGCTGTTCTTCCTCCCCTTCAGCGCCAAGCCAGTCGAGCCAGGTGGTGATGGATAAAGAAGGTGGGGGGTAGGAACCCGACTGCTGAGCAGCCGGGCAATAGAAGAGGCAATGGGCAAGGTCCGCATAGTTACAGGGGCAGTTGGGACAGGAAGGGTCCGATCGATAGCGATAGAGAAAGAGGCGAGACGGGGTGATGATTGCATTCATTTGAACGTGCCGAAGAAGGCGAGCCTCCGGCACTGTGAGTGATGGATGAGGGGGAGGGTAAAGGCGTTTGTCGAGGCGGAGCTCGAGGTAGACCTCTTTTATGGTGCGGCGAAGGGTGAGTCTCCCACCGTCCTCCGAGGGCTTGGGCCAGGGGATCAACGGTGCCCGGAAAAGTGTGTCACGGGCGAGCTGATGAGCCAGCTCATTGCCGTCAATCCCTGAATGCCCAGGGACCCAGCGGAGGAAAACGATGGAAGGCTGCAAAGCGGAGACCGTTCGTTCGACCTCCTGTTGAAGAGAAGGGGTTAGGGTGCGTTTCTGTATGTGGTGTATAGCGGCTTGTGAGTCTGAATAGACTGTGTACTCTTGAAGAGAGGGAAGGAGGGCAAATGACTGGAGGGCATGCGCAATGGCGAGGACCTCGAGGGTCAGTGCATCTGGAGGGCGTAGAAACGGCCCGCTGGTGTGAGTTTCAGGAGCGGGGAGGTGGGGGTGGTACAGGGCGTAGCCGCAGGAACCTCGAGGAGCCACGAAGGAGGCATCCGTGTAAGCTACACCCTGGGTATCAAAGAGAGGGGAATGGTGCTGTGCGGCCGCATGACGACGGCCGGCGTGCAGAACGGGGGACATGCTGGACGGAAGGGGGAGGATCCGAAGATTGGGAGCCGAGGTGTGAATAGGAGAGGTAAACGGGGCGCAGGGAATGGGCGAGATACCCGCTTGAGTCAGTAACCACTGACCCTGACGGGTAAGGGAAAGCCGGGCAATCTGCGAGTCATGATGGAGAGAGAGCAGAGAACGGAGAGGATGAAAGAGGCCTGTTGCAAAGATCTTTGCAGTAGAGGTAGTGATAGGGAGGTTGAGAGCTGCCTTGTAGAGGCCCACAAGGGCAGTCTCAAGAGCGTCAAGTTGAGTCTGATTGAAGGAAACGTAGGGTGCAAAGTACAAGACCTTGTTGAGGGCCAGCGCGTGGGCAACTCGGCACGCATGAGCCTCGTGGAGACCTGAGCGCCGAGTGACCACGCGCCGCAGGAGGTGAGTTACGGAGTGGCAGGTGGTGACAGCACGGTGGAGGGCTTGCACGTTCTTGGCTGCATGCAAAGGAAAGCCGAGAACTTTGCACTGCGTGACGACAGGAATGGGAGAGCCAGAAAGGTGGAGAGAGACGAATTGGTTGTGTGAGCGCTGGTATGAGGAATGGTTGAGGAGAAGGAGCTCGGATTTTTCAGTAGCAGGAGAGAGGCCAGCAGTTGTGAGAAAGGAGTCGATGAGATCTAGGCCACGTTGCAGGGTGTCCTGTACGTGACCGGGAGAGCCAGACGAACACCAGAGAGTGATGTCATCGGCGTAAAATATATGATGCAGGTCGGGAATTTCAGCTAGCTGGGAGGCGAGAGGGGCCATAGCAAGATTGAAAAGGGTAGGAGAGAGAACAGCACCTTGAGGAGTGCCTCGGGTGAGGTTGTGGGGGTCGGACAGATAGGTGTCGACTCGAAAGCGAGCGACACGTTTAGAGAGGAATGAGCGGATATAACAGTACATGCGGGAGCCACAGTCTAGGGACACGAGTTGGGAAAGGATGTGGTCGTGGCAAACACCGTCGAAGGCCTTGCGAACATCGACGGTCACAAGTGCGTGAATTTGAGTGGGGGTAGGTGACAGAAACGTGTGCTGGAGAACCAGAAACATGTCCTGTGCACAGACGTGGCGTCAGAAGCCGATGAGAGAATGAGGGAAGAACTCCCTCGTCTCGAGAAAATTAGAGAGGCGAGTCAGGGCCATTCGCTCAAGGGTCTTACCAACACATGATGTCAGGGAGATTGGGCGGAGGTTAGAGAGAGAGGGAGGCTTGCCCGGCTTTGGAATCATAGAAATGAGGGAGGAGGTCCAGGAGCTGGGCAGGCAGCCGCTGTCCCATGCATCATTGTAGGTTTTAAGGAGGAATTCTTTGGCGCAGTCAGGAAGGTTGCGAAGTGTGGTGTATGTAATGGCATCCTCACCGGGAGCCGAGCGTGTAGCATTAGCAGCCAGAGCCGATTCGAGCTCCCGGAGAGTGAAGGATTGGTCCAGATCGGGGTTAGGTCCACCGCAGTACACCGGGTAGGAGGGTGCCAGAGGGGGCGGGAGATAGAGAGAGGCGAGCTGATCAAAAACATCGGAGGGAGTTCCTTGAGTGAGGGCTTTAGCTAGAGTGGGAGCAAGGGCAGGCTTAGTGCCAAGGAGGGATTTGAAGAGAGACCATGTGGATCGCGAGTGCAATGCAGAGTCAAGACGGTCACAAAGAGCACTCCAACGAGAGTGCTCGAGTGAGGCGCAGTGGGCGACGATCTCGGCCCGCAGAGCAGTGATCCGGGAAGAAAGTTGGGCATTGTGGGGTTGGCAGCGGAAGGAGCGTTGAAGACGTTTACGGCGACGCCATAAACGGAGTAGGTGAGGATCTGGGTCTGGGACTGGGTGACAAGAGCGAACACGACGGCTACTGGACGTGAGCGCTGCAGTGATGCGCGACGTCCAGTCGTCGTAGGATTGAAAGGAGTCAGAGGCGAGATTAGCGCGGAAGGCGTGCCAGTCAGTATGAGTGACCGGATGACATCGAGGGATGTGGGAAAGAGAGGTGGAAATGTGGACAAGATAGTGGTCACTGAGAAGAGTTTCGGCTGTCACTTGCCAGTGAAATGAAAGTGAACCGCGAGAGAAAGTGAGATCGGGTGTCGTGGGACGCTGTGAGGCAGTGCCCGCTCGAGTAGGGGAGCCAGGAGTATTGAGAAGGGTGAGGTGGCGTTCCTGGGCCAGACAGTGGAGGAGGCGGCCGGGTTTGAGGGTTTGAGGGTAGCCCCAGAGTGTGTGAGGGGCATTAAAGTCACCACCAAAGAGGAGATGGGAGTTAGAAGGAAGAGAGTGAAGGAACTTGCCCAGGGCAGAAAATAAAGAGGAGGTAACAGGGGGGTTGTAGAAAGACAAAAGGGCGAGTGAGACGCGGGAAGAAGGGTGGTAATAGACCACACCAACTAAATATTTAAGAAGGACGGAGGGGATATCAAGTGGCTCCACGAGCACGTCGCTACGTACATAAATAGACGCAAGTGGTGTGGCCGTAGCGGCATGGTAGGCGCGGTAGCCTGGGACAGTGCGGGCCGTCCGGGTCTCCTGGAGAAGGAGAAAATGGGGCAGGGAGGGGCGGGCGAGTAGATACTGGTGGAGGGGGGTCTTACTATGGCACAGATTTCGGCAGTTCCACTGCACAATCTCGAGGTCCTCGCCAAAAGCCATTATGATAGTGTAGAGGTAGAACTCCTTGAGGGTACGCGTTCCTTCTTTTTGGCCGGGGGTAGTGACTCATGCAGGGATTGGAGCGTAGAAGTGAAGGATTCTAATTGTTTGGATTGTGCTTGGAGGGTGGTAAGAATCTGCAGAACCGATGTCTCGAGCTGAACCAAGCGAGAGTGGTGTGCCTGTGTGGTGGTTTCGAGAAGATCAGCCAAAGGGGCGACCTGGGCGGTGGAGGAGGGAGTGGTGAGTGTGGCAAGGTGCTCATTTAGCTTGGTAAGCTGGGAGGTAAGAGAGGAGGTGGTTGTCTGGAGGGTTTGGGTCAAGGCGTGGATCTGTTGTTGTAGGTCGTGGGAAATGCGCTGTTGCTCTCGCTGCTGGCGTTCCAGCATTTGCGAGCCGGAGGTCGAAGGAGCGGCTCTCGTCAGTCAGGGATGGAGAGGGTGGTGCAGTGGAAGAGACGCTGGAAAGGGACGCTGGAACCGAGGAGCCTTTAACTTTGGCGGCGTAGGAGCCTGGTGGTGACGTGACCGGAGCTGACGGAGGTTCATGATTAGAGGAGGAGGAGGGGGTGGGTTGCGTGGCCCGGCGCAAAGCTAGGCGTCGTAGGTACGCAGCTTTGGCACACTCGCGTTGTTTACCGAGGAGAAAGGGGCAAGTGGGGTCGAGGGAGGGGTGGGTGTTTACCTGGCAATGAACGCACCAGGGCTGGGCACATACATGAGCGGAAGGGTCGGCGGGTAGAGGAGCAGCACAGCGACGGCACTTTGCCGGAACGCTGTGCTGTGGACACTGGTGGGCGCGGTGTCCAAGAGCGAGACAACGGGTGCAGGTGGGAGGCTTAGGCTTATGGGGACGGCACCGGAAGGCAACGCGTTTGAAATACACAAAGTGGGGGATTACGGTTCCAGCGAAAGTTATGAGCACCGACTGAGTGGTGCCCATCATACGAGCAGCATGAATATCGGTTTTGAATGATTCGATATCATGCATGAGGTCATCAGGGGTGAAGTGGCCACCGACGTTATGGATGACGCCGAGGCATGAGATGGGAGGATTAGGGGCATATGTTTTAATGGTGATAGGCTTACCGTGAAGCTGAAGATGCGTGATAGAAAGCAGGAGGTGGGCGGTGAGAGGGGAATGAGTTTTTAAAAAGACGAGGCTTTGGGCTGGCTTGGCCTGAAGGGTAATCTCCGCACTGCTCTCGGAGGACAGTTGTGCAGCGGAGACGACTGCGGCGAGGACGTCGTAGAGCGGTATCTTGGGGTTGAGGGTGCCAGGGGGAAGCTGGATGCCAACTGTGATGAGCTCGGTGCGGGGCCGGGTGGCGGAGGCAGGCTTACGGCAGGCACCGATGGTGGTCCAGCCGACCTCAGGGGCCGGAATGAGATGGCCGTCGACCGGGGACGCCGTAAGGTCCATGTCTGCTGTGTCGTCAGCCTGAGCCGCAATCTGCGACGCAGGTACCAAGGTGCTGGACTTGCTGTCAGCGGGAAGTGTGGTCCGAGTAGGTGTGGCGGCACTGGCGGCGGCGACGAACGCAGTCGACTGCGATGCGTCTGTGGGCCCGAAGCTCTTGGCTTCCCTTAATGCGTGGAGTTGGCCAGCAGTGGACGCCGCGGCGGTGACGAACGCTGCTGGCTGCGTTGCGGCTGTCGATTCGGAGATCCCAGCGTCGGTGAACGCGACGGGAATGGGCGCGGTGGTGTGGCCGGTGTTGAACGCAGCCGGTTGAGACATGGCTGTAAGCGTGGTCGGAGTAGGCCCCGCGGCGGCCGCGTCGGAAGAAGTTGACACCGGCGAGGTATGGGTGGGTCTCGGCTTCAGGGGCTTGTTGAGACGCTGCATGCCAGAGGTGCAGGCGCGGCGCGTTAGGGTTAGTGAGGCGCCGCGCCGCAGCAGATTTTTGGAGGCGCTTGGAGCGCCAGCTCGACAGCGGGCCGTGATGCGAATGGTGTCCTCGTGGTGCGGATGTCTTCCTGACGCAATGGAGTGTAAATCCAGGGGCGGGCAAGGCCCTGGACCAGGCCAGGGGCAGGTGAAAAACGGAGCACGATAGTCAGCCAGCTAACCAGGTCGGCGTTAACAGAAACATGAACAGAAACGTTAACAGCAAATAAAAATAATAAAGCTTGCCGAGGTGATATCCGCGGATATATTGACTGTTAAAGTGAATTTTACAGTATATGAAAAAAAATTGCTTTCTTAAACTCTTTCCTGATGAAAAATGATTTTATCCAGAGTTGTTTGACATGATGTAAATGGGAACTCACTAATCGGAAGATTTCTCTCGCGTTCCTAACCGGTCGTCCAGGGAAGCGAGAGCCAGAGCAGAAGAGCAGTGTAATCGGCGCACACATCAAATTTTCGCTCCCAGAAGCGATTTTCATAAATAATATGTCTTTTCTTTCCCGCACATGGAGCTCATCCTGGAGAGAGCACGCACCGCCAAGGCGTACGCATTAATCACTCCTCGGCCCCCGTCTTTTCTTATTGGCGGTTTCGGAAAAGAAAGGTCTAATTGTAGGTGGCAATATATGCCGTTGGGCCTAATGACTCCAAGATGCTAAGCACGGTGATGTAAACCCTGCGAACGCTGAAAACATTTAAGGCCCTTTTTATAATGACAATAGCGCTTGGCTGTTCCTGACAATAGCGCTTGGCTGTTTGCCCTGTGACACCGAAGCAAACGTGTAGCTCTTCTTGACTATTACGCTGTGAGTTTAGGTGTACTTAACTGACACAGTCGTATGACAACTGAAAAAAGGCAAGCGTAAAAGGGAAAAAAAGCTGTCCAAAAATTTCTCCGCGCTTGTTTAAGCTACTACGAAGGTGACACTGTGGCACGAACAAGTGCTTCGTATATATATATATCGCTGGCTCGAAGCGACGAACCTTTCCTGCTTGCTTTGAGGAATAATTAGCGGGCTCGGAGCGCCGTGCCGCTCTCACGAACTCGAGCAGGAAGCCGACCTGTTAATTGCTGGCACCGCTGCTGAAGCTGAGCTTGTGAATAGGCTCACGCTTGTGGGAGAAGTAGTCCCTGTGTTTGACAGCCTCGGGGAAGTATTCTTCGTCGCAGTAATGTGAAGTAGCAGAATATACTTACGCTTGATTTGACGAAGGTGCTCCTGTGAAGGCTTTCCTTGAGGAGTGCGTGTGTTTAGTGAAGTTGGCCTACGTAATGCACTGGGAAACAGAGAATTCGCGTGAGCAGTTAAAGTTTGTATCCATTCTAAAGAGGGTTTGTAAAAAACTGAAGACGTGAAAACAAAAGTAAGCGTCCAATTCTGAGATACGTTTGAGCTTAAGAAGTTACTATCGCTATATGAAAGATGCGATTTCACGTTGCACGCAGTCCTCAACTTGGCGAAGGCTGTTTGCTTTGCCTTTTTAGAGTTTTGAAGTTCGTACTCTGTATGATGAACCGTTTGCATTAGGTACCTTTCAACAGCCCATGAATACAGCACCGGCACACACCTGTACGCCCACATGTCTCTCATTCGGCGTTTACTCTGTCTATTTGTGCATACGACTGAGTATGGATGAGCCTTAACATGAATAACCCTTTTTTTTTGTCAGTACGTCAGTCGTTCCCGTGGAGAACAGGTTTTCGCAGTACCGAGACGGATGTGAGAGTGCGCAAATAGATTCAATCTGGCTGATGTGCGGGGACGGACGGACGGACGGACGGACGGACGGACGGACGGACGGACGGACGGACGGACGGACGGACCGACCGACCGACCGACCGACCGACCGACCGACAGATTCGCTCACTCACTCCGGCTAGAATCGGCACCACTGCACGATACTATTTGCTGCCGAGCCGACCGAGTTTTAAACTGCCTCCGCGGCGCCACGCGTCCAGCTTTCAAGTCATTGTAGACGGACGGGTTTTCGCGAGAAGACAGCATTAAAGGTGCACTGAAGAGGATTCTGAACATGTCTTTTTGGCGCGGGAACTCGATCCACACGTTCTTAGCATTCTTAGAAACAGTGACTTATTGCCCTTTGTGGCCGATTTCCCCAATTAAAACGAATTAACGTCCGGCTCCCGCCTTTTTTTTTTTAATTCTGCCTCGTACGGTGGGCGGAGTCGACCAACGCGTGGAGCGCCTTTCACCCAGTCCCGTGGAGGCTTTGCTTTCACTTTATTTTGTTTTTTAGGTTTCCATGAATAAATAGTTTCATTCGCAGACAATATAACCGCAAAATAAGCCCAAAGAAATAAAAATACGCGCGGACTATTTGCTACTACGGACTACTGCGTATTACTCCGCCGATGGCAGAGCGGCAAGCCGCCACGGGACTGGGTGAAAGGCGCTCCACGCGTTGGTCGACTCCGCCCACCGTACGAGGCATAATTAAAAAACAAAGGCAGGAGCCGGACGTTAATTCTATTTAATTGGGGAAATCGGCCACACAGGGCAGTAAATCGCAGTTTCTAAGAAAGCTCGGAACGTGTAGATCGAGTTCCCGCGGCAAAAAGACAAGTTCAGATTCCTCTTCAGTGCACCTTTAAGCTGACTTTCCGCCGCGTTAATTATGACGCAGCCACCACACGCCCTCTCTTGAACTCACTCGAATTTTTGTTTGCTCCCGCACGCTGCGCGGCACTTAGCGCTAATTGCTGGCTGCGTACCGAGGGTATTCCTGCGTACCCCATGCACGAGGCTGAACTGTCGGTATCGTGTAATTACATGACGCCGTTCCGATGTCGAGGGCTTATAACCTTTTGGAATTATTATGTTTTCTTCTTGTGTTTGCTGCTCCGCGAAGGGATTTTAACGGCTGTTTCTTTCACATGCAGGTGCATGTCGAGCTTTTTAGGCGATACGTCTCAACGATGTTATGTCGTGAGGAAACAATAATTCACTTGGGTTTTGAGAAAATTGTTTGAGCGCGCATGCATGAGCTGGCGTGGAGAACACATGTGACCAATTGATTGTTAATCTTCACAGCTGCATTCTCCTTCACTCTGAAACAGCAGTTAGTTAATTGCAACTGGTAGGATAGTGTGAAAATTTTGTTTTGGGGATATCGCAATCTTAGCTTTTGTTAGTTATCGTTTGGTAAAATAACAACAGCATTCCTTATAAAGGAGAACCACCTGGAATATCAGAACTTGCTGTGACATAAGTCATATACTCAGATATATTTTTGTTTACCGCAAGGCGGTTCAGTCTTTAATCCGTGGATGTCGGCCTTCAGCAAGACTCGAAATCAGACTAAACAAGCACAGAGCAGAAATGGCAGCGGTTATGATGCGGGTAATAAATAATTAGGAAGGATCCACTAAAAAGGATTGATGTTTTAATATATTTTTCGCTCTAGTCGATGACGTGCGCTGTTCATGCGGCCGCGCACATCAGTGTTAGGAACTTTCAGGTCTATATTTTTCCCGAAGTAAAAAATTGTTAGGGATTTAACGTCGTTAAACCGATTACACATGCGGAAGCAGGTGTTCATTCTTCATTTTGAAAGGCTCACTTAAGCTCCGCCTTAACGATAAGTCGTGATACCTTCAGTGTTTATGCCCATATATGTAAAATTGGTCATTCCCTGCTTAACATTCATAAATGGCGCAGAGTCCTCTTATACCACTACCAGCGCAGTGACGCAGTGGTAAAAAGATTCGCCACTGCACTTGGAGGTGGCTGTTTCTATCACAGCCATCGGTTATTGTCCGGGCCATGTTGCTCTTCCCGAGCGACTTCTCGTGCAGCTGCCGTGACGCTCCTCCGAGCTTACCCGAGCTTGCCCGAGTTACTACACAAACTTACTCGAGTAACTTGGGTAAGCAGCTCGAGTATCAATTTGGGTTTTCTTGGCGACGGCATAATAGACGTTTTTGGCATACCGTAGGCGTACTAGCGGTGAGGTGTACTGGTTTCCCGGACACCTCTTGCGCACGTTCAGTGGCCTACTGGTTTCCCGGACACCTCTTGCGCACGTTCAGTGGCCCCATCTGGCCTCACCGATGTCACCGCGCGCGCGCGAGAGGTGTGCGGCAAACCGGTTTACATCTCCGGAATGCTAAAAACGTCTAATACCGTACTTACGTACGTACGGGCGTGGTACGTGGTGATACGTGTACGTACGTACCAGGAACTTACCCGAGTAACTCGAGTAAGCTGGGATAGTAACTCGCGTTGAAGGCAACGGCACTAGATCACACGTATGTACATGTGCAGTCTTTGCCAAAAGTAACCAGGCTGCATGGTTTGCTTCTCATTTGTACAGTAGAGCGTTTGCAGCTTTCCTTATGACCGAAAAGTTCATTGAAGGTGAGGACAGTGTTTCTACTTACCTTACAGAGATTTAGAGCTTGAGGGCTGGCATAATAGCTTTAACATATGACTGAGAAGCAAACCATGCAGCCTGGTTAGTTTTGGCAAAATACTGTACGTACCGCGAACGTGCTTATATAATGGCAATATTTTTGGTGGCTATATAAATGATTTCGCACTAATACGCGATCAAATATGGCATGGGCTGTAGTTAATTTCGAATATGGGTTTGGATGATCTTGTTGATCCATCAGTGGTGGTGATCGACAGATCGATGGTGTTGATCTTGCTGTCTCCTCATGGTTCGGTGATCCGGCGACACGTTGCGGAACAGAGTATACAACTTCTTCGGGACACTATGTGCTTTACTGTGCGGGCGCTCACCAGCGATCTGCCCTTCGATCTCCTCTTCCCGGCTGGTCTCCGCCGATCTCCCCGGCCTCTCTCGAGCTCCATCAGAAATTCCCCTTATTCGCGCCAAAACTCGCCCTTAAATCCCCTTGCCCAGCATTTTCGGAACCATTTTTGTAACTAATAGGCCAATCAGGAGAATTTCGTTTGAACTGAAGGAGCCAATAGCTCGCCGGTGCTCACGGAGTTGTCGTCTCGCGAGCACCGCGCGAATTCCAAGAAGACGTTACGCATTTCCGCTTGGTTGCAGCACAGACACTAGCAACCACACAAAAACGCCAGCGGAGGCCAAAGGGCAGACGAATGCTCAGTTCAAATCGCGCGCACTGCCCCGGTCGCGCTCCCCCCCTTCGCTGCTCGCCTTCGGGCACGGGACATCCGGTTTGTCATGCGCTGTGCTGTAGAAACCAATAAATTTACACGCATCCCCCCTTCGAAACCCCACGGGTCCGCGCATCGGCCGCGTCTTGCGGCCCGAACTCGACCTTGCAAGGCCGGGCCCCCTCACTGCTGGTTAACCGCCGTTGCCGCCATCTGCCGCGTTTGTCTCAAAACAAACCAATTTCGGCGGCGCCGGGTTGGCGGCTGCTCGAGGAGCCCGACAAGAACCTAACACACACAAAAAAAACAAGGGGTAGGGGGAGCAAGCTACCGGCTTCGGGGTGCGTGCGCAATGGGTCCCTGAGCCGCAACCCGGCACTTCAACTGCTGCAGTCACATACTGCTCTTTTTTACTTGGCAAAAGTAAAATATTGCCCGAACGTTAGCCCCTCTTTTCATGCCTCCATTCACTGGAAATTTTTCCATTGGCGCGTCTCACTTGCAGTCGCCTGTCGCATATAGATTGGCCATTCGAAAAGGGTATGCGAGGGGGAGTGACCATTGTAAATCCGTTCACAAAGCCTCTTGGTCTTCCGTGGGTGAATAGTTAACAGCTGTGGTGGCTTCACCCAGCCGCAGCAGATGTGCCTGGCTAATCTCTTCACTCGCCTGACGCGCAGTGAATTGTGAGCGCTGCACTTAATGAGCTTATTCCCCGACTCAAGAACGCCTAGAAACCAGGTCGCGTGTTGTTGCTGCGGACGGACGCGTGCGGGGACGACGAGCGGATTTGCGTGGGATAGGAGTTGTTAACACATGGAGGGGATTTAGTTAACAGTACTGTACATCGCACCGTTAGTTGAGAAAACGCCGTTCGTAGTAGTCCATATGCGAAGTGAACTCCGGTACTCCGAGATTTAGAAGTTTTGGTTTGCGGGGGTTTAACGTTTAAAAGCGACTCAGGCTATGAAGAACGCCGTAGAGAAGGGCTTCGAAAATTTCGACCACCTGGGGTTCTTTAACGTGCACTGACATCGCACAGTACACGGGCGTCTATAATTTAGCCTCCATTGAGACTGGACCGCGGCGGCCGGGATCGAGCCCGCTGAGCCACCACTGAGCCACTACAGCGGCTGAGATTTTGAAGGGAATAACCTGCTTAACGGCGGAGAAGGAGGTCATGCACATGAGCTGGGCGTTAGTGGAAAAAGACCAATTTCCTTATTCACCGCACACATGAGTGTCCTATGTACTCTGGCTTTCGAAGCATCAGCAGATTGCTGCCCTTGCTTCATCTGGAAGATGTTTCGCGTATCCACACACATCTTTAAAGAACAGCGGCTGGACGTCTTGCCTACACACTGCCGAATGATGCCGCTCGCTTCAAGACAATCTAATCGCGTGTACCGATGACGACACCGACGAATGTCCATCGAGCGTCGCAGACGGCGCATAAAGAAGGAATTCCGGGCGCCACGCCGCACGAACGGACACGTACCCACGGCAAAATTAAGAGCTCGCCTGCATTGCCAACTTCTCCCCCATGCGAGAAAGTAAACACCATGAGACCTCCTTTATCTCGCGATCAATCCTCTTCGATGTTTCTCTTTCCCCCTTTTCTTTCTCTCGCCTTCATTTATCCCCGAAGGCCTCAGACAGAACGCCTAGCTTCCTCCCGTCAGATTAACCTCGGTTTCCCCCCGAGACACAACAATGCCGCGGAACTGCCTCGCGCCAGCTACCGGAGCCTCCATTGTCGGCCAGAAGGTCGCGGAAGTGAGTGGAGGGGTGGTTGCGCCTAACTGGGTATTGCGAAAACGTTGCTCCTCCGTCTGTAAATAACGTCGATCTGCAGCTCCCTCCTTGAGCACCGATGCTTTTAATGCGGGCGCCAGCTAACACCGTTCGGTGTACTTGTGTGGGATGGGTTGTATTATGTTTGTGAACAGTGGGCAAGGAAGGGCACAGACATAGACAGGGGAAATGCCGGATCCAGAGTGAACGGTTAGGTCAGGTTACCAGAGGAGGAAAGAGGCTGGAAAGATCGCCCCTTATCTTTGCTCTTGTTGGAAAGCGTCACGCCATCTCTGTGTTGGGACCCGAGAGTATGCTATGGTCCTGTTAAAATGCACACAAACGGTATGTCGTAAATGGCCATCAGCGGGCAGTCGTACACCGTTGGTTGAGATTAGGAAAAAGAGGCGGTGGAGCCCGATCGGATTTAGTCTTGTCCAGTTCAGTTGCAGAAGCAACAAGAAGAAGGAGAAAACAGCTGACAGACTAAGCAGAGCGCAAATGTCACACCATCTATTTATAGTTTTCGATTGGTACATTTAGTATGGAGTTTTTTAGCCTGTGCCTTGAGCGAGTTCCTTAGTTTGTTAGGCCACTTTTGTACTTCGCTAAAATGCACTGGAACCAGCAGTTATATTAGCGTACGAGTAACAATAACGATGTTGTGACAAATAGTTTGGACTAGAGAAATTTTATACCAGAATCAAATTATGACAAAACAAACGAGATAATAACATGGTATTTTTTTTTTGAGATGCAAAAATGAAGTTTTGTGCGTCACAATTCCAAAAATTTTGGCTTAGGATTCCGCTTTGGTTAATTTCATATTCCCGATTAGTGCTTCATTTCGGCAATTTCTTGCGCCCTCAATCTCTCCAGTATACACTACCTTGTTTAATGAAAAAAAAACCGTCTCTCACCTACATTTCACGTTGGCACTCTCGCCTCGTTTACCTCCGGTGTACGCGTGCTCCTTGTTAATTTTTTTTGTGTGGTGGTGTTCAATAAATGTTGTAATTGTCAGCACACGGTTATTACATTTTCTTCGGTCGTCACGTACAGCAGCGGTGATCTAGCGGTTTCATCATGAACACGTCGTTCATGCATCATTGGTCAGGCGAGGAGCTAAACACACACGCACGAACGCCGCATTGACTAGTTTCGATGTGGTTGTAGCGATGCATGGCTGGCACAGCCAGAGCCGCACGCCGTACTAACACGTCCCCCATGTCATCTACCGGCGTAGCCCAGCGCAGGAAATGCCATACATTACGCGACTTGCTCTTCGAGCAAGTTGCGTGTACAACCGTTGGGTTATGCACGCATAACCCTACGGTTATGCGTGTCTCACCTGTAGTCCTTCACGCAGCACCGAAGCAAAGAAAACTGCCCCGCTGTAGCCTTCGGCTGTGCAGCGAACAGGCACGTCGCGCTTTAGGGCTGTGTTTGCACATTCAAACATCCAGAACTGAATGCTTGCGCAAACGAAAGGTGGGGTGACTTGTCACGCTTGCCGTGGGGAGGACTGGAGCCTCACGCATTCGAACTGCCACGGGTCCCGTACAGACACGCCTGCTGCCTGGCAACAACTTTGCACTCGGCGTAAGTGTTCCGCTGCGGGGATAGTAATGTGCTGGTAATGATTAACTCGGCTTAAACCTTCAAGGCAGCCAGTATAACGGTCTTGTACTTCGCACTTTGGAATCCAGCCTTTTCGCTGACACAATGCTGGGGAGCATACCCAAGCAATGCAGCTAATCGGCCCAATATTGGAAATGCATTGGCAGAGACCGGCCCTACGGTAGACCAGAGTGAAACATACCATTTGCAATACTGGGTCGATTGGGTGTGTTGCTTGGGCAATTGTCTTTTATCGCGTGATTTCTGCGGTTATCTTGATGGCGAGGCCCGATAGTTTGGGAAAAGAAACACTGGGTACTATTCATATCCGCTAACCCTTCAGAGGCTGACTCCACTCCTTAGTTTTGGTCCTATTCTAACACTAATGTTTGGTAATTCTACATATATCCCAGCATGGAGAGGGCCTGCACGAAACACATTTTATGGTGATGAACAGGCTGCTAGAAAAAGAAAGAGGGAGCACAAGCCATAATGAGGGAATATGCGGTTTGTCACCATCTCCCCGTATTTCATGGTTTGCCATGATATAATATTCAGACATATATTATCACATTTTAACGAATAAAAGCAAATTCTTATCATCTCGTTTTTTGAATCCTCTCGAAATTAGGCATATGAATACTCTTAAGGATACTGATGGAAATCATGCTTTATCTGCCCTTCGCGTGTTTGGGTAGCAAGAGTGTTTCCGTACTGCCCTCGTTGTGCAAGGACTCCAAAAAAGTGAATGTTGCTCATAGCTGAGCAGTATTCAGCGTTGCATGTTAACATCCCCAGCATGCTATTACGTGTGTTTCAGTATAACTGCTCAAGCATGAAATTGACAGGAGCGATCAATGCGAACCATGTCAATACTATGACTCGTCTTTCCAGCACACACAAAGAACATGGAGAGGAGGAGACTAGACACCACGGACGCTGATGTCTGTCCGTGTGTTTTATGTGCGCTGGAAGGTCGAGTCAAAGTGTTAAAAACCATCAACTAGCACAGCTCTTTACGCTAAGCAAAATTAATGCAGTGTTCAAATTGCACGGGTATCGTCATGCACTGATTTCTATTCGCTTATATAAGCACGCCAGAAAGAAAACAAGATCGCTGAATTCGCACCACACTACAACAGGGTAATCATGTGGGCTAGTTAGCGTGCATCAAGCTTAATGTAACCAGCAACGGAAACGGGAACACAAGTAGGCAGGACAGCATTGCTTCTGCTCCTGGCATTTCTCGGAGATCGAACGACAGCCTCTCGTTTTTTTGGCGTTCTGTCGTTTTTTTTCTCGTTCCTTCACCCCGATGACGCAAGCCAGCAATGCACATACTTCTCCCCTATGACGCACGCAACGTGCTCCGAAGAACGAAGGAGTGAGCCGAAAGGACCCGGAATTTCGCCGATGTGCTTCGGTGGCAGCTGATTCGGAGGAACGCGTCGAACAGCAGAATTGGAGAGTGCCGAGAGCATCCAGGGTATAGTTCCTGGTTAGATAGCTAGTCCAGTTGATCCTCGTACGCGGAGAACGCAGCTGACACAGCGCGAAGCGCTGCAGGGTCATCGTCGCACTCCACTTCGTCCCATAGGCAACGGTCAAATTAAAGTGAGGAGGCGGAGGGGAGGGGAGAGAACGAGGGGATTGGGAATGCAGGGACAGGAAGGCTCTCGGCGAGATACCGCAGGCGCTGCCATTTTTCGCAACTCTTGCCGATCGAACTGCGCAACACCGTCCCCTATCTCTCGTGTGATCGATGGAAGAACAGAGGAAGCAGCCAGCAATTTAATCGGGGATTCAGTTAGTTTTCCTTTCTTAACTAAATTCTCTCGGCAGGAACGAGTCACGTGTTCGGTTGGTCGGTTGGTCATTGTTTCATTACTTTGCTTAGGATGCGAAGCTTGTCCTTAGAATGTGTAGAATGTGGTAGCGGGTATATCGAAGGACATAAACACCGGCGCCCAGTTTGTCCTCCGCACCGTGAAGATCGGCAAAAATCTTGAACACAGGTGGACTTGCTACTATGACAAATTACACAAAGTATTTTACACATATCGAATGCTCAAAGCCACCAAAATATTCGAGTGAAGGACACTCCTACACTGTCTAAGGATTTTCTCTGTTTTGCAGAGTTCTCCATAGAACAAAATTTTATAAAATGTCATGGGATGCTTTAATCTTGGTCGTTTCGGCTCTTTCGTGTGCTAGCGTTCTCACGTTTTTTTTTCTCTTTTTTTGCGTGGCGCTTGATATTGTCTCCACATTATTCACGCGTGAACACCCCGGGTTTTGTGTGAACGGCTCTTTCAGTGTCCAGAATCACTCGATGTCAAGCTAGTTGTCAGATTTGTGGAGCATTTTGTGCGAGAATGTTCTCAATACATCGGCTATATAGGTAGACAGTAAGAAGGGCAGCAAAAAAAAAATGCCGATGAGTTCATTTTTGAATTCACAAAAGCAAAAAGAGAAAAACAGAACGACTGAAAATAGGGAGACAAGAGTATGATTGTTATTGCTTAGTTGTTTGATCCATAGTCCGCAAGCGCAGTTATGTGCCGTAAAAGTACGGGTAACCGAAAAAGTGGATCGATGAACACACGCAGCTGAAATAACATTAAAGTAACATATAAGTGGAATTATCAGTCGAAGCCAAAGAACCTGCGCAGGTGTCTCAAGTTCTCCACCTCTTCGACCGCTCCCCTAATCAGATCCTGCCTCAGGGAAAGCTAGCAGAGCGGTTGCGGCTGCCGCAAATTTCTGTTGCTTCCGTCGAACACAAATCAATAAGACAAACGGAAGGTCGAAAGCAGCCTGA